>NC_090923.1:367124040-367443131 GCF_040938575.1 Ambystoma mexicanum
GAGACTCTTTCTCCCACTCTTGGACATGATTTATGGTGTTCCTTTGACTGTTAATGTGTTTGATGGGCTATGGGGTCCTTTACTCCATAGGGTTCTCATGTGTTTTTCCTATGTGTGTTACACAGCACCCTCCGTGCAGTAACACAGGGGTGTCATAGTGACCCCCCACCATAGACTCCATACTGTCTCCCAGGGCATGTAAAGTCACCATTGGCTTTATTAGTCCCAAATTATGAACAGAAACCAGTACAAACCATCATATTGTGGACGTACTGGTTGGGGCAATTCAATTGCCCCGGGGTCTGTTAGTCGAGGGGGCACGTCTCCTTCCCCCCCTTATCGAGTTTTGGCTGGTGGCAGTGGATACTACTTTTTATATTCGACCGCGAATATATCCCTATGGGATTTTCCCATTGTTCATAGCCTCGAACATACCGCCGGTTTATTTAATTAATATGAATTCGCCGGTTGGTATTTTTGCCAGGACTCTATTCTAAAATGGCGTTTGTGTTCTCTTCTGTTACTCCAACCCAAGTCGAGCCCTTTGTTCCACTTTTTGGCGGGCTTCTCCACAGAAGCCTCCAAAAGTGGTGCCACTCTGTCTGGGTACCACAGGGGGTGTGGGAGGGGGTTTAGGCACCCTGGACTGAGTTACTTTGGTAACTCAAGTCGCACTCTTGTGTGACTGGCCCAAGTGGTGAGCCGGCCGGCTCAGCACTTAGCATGTTTGATTGACAGCTAGGCTGAGTGAATGGGGTGCTGCATAAAAGCAGGGCTTTGGGGACTGGAACTTCAGAAGTCGCCACAGGACCTGAGAATCCGACGAGGGAGAAGCTGAGCCGACCTACCATGACGACACCACCGGTGGAGCCCTGCGGAACCGACTCACCACTTCCCGACGACAGAAGATCTCCCGACTGGAGAGGCTTCTTCCCCTGACTGGTGGGCACAACCAGTTTACCTTCTTTCCTTCGCATCCCAGGACGTCTTGTGGTCGAATTGCCCGTGCCAAGCACCCCGTCAACCGGATAGCCACTTACAACTGGACCGCGAATCAAAGGACCGCTCCTTTTACCCGAGAACTCCGCGGCTGGTTTCTTCCCTGGCAGTGCAACAGACTCCTGTCTTCCTCCCCGACGAGATCCTCTCTTCCCCCGACCAAGCACCAACTTGCATCCGCTGCCAGGAACAACTGCCCCCGCTGGAGTATTCTCACCCTTTTAAGGTACCGTGTCCGCCAGGCCTCCCCTTCTAAAGATTGCTACAAGGTTAGAATAATCCCTTAACCTTCTGGACTGGGCTGGCCGCCTTGACCTTCTAACTGGTCCCTTTCTTTGGTCCAAGTCTTTTTGAACCTGTTCAAGACTTGTGTGCACTGCAACCGTGTGACCTTGGACACATTTCGTTTGGATCCTCCGAAGGTGGATCCGGCCTCTTGAACTCTAACTTCACGGTTTTACTTTCCCTTCCTCTCTTGTTGTGTTCTTGTAAAAGTGTTGGGATCTGTTTCAATTTATACTCTGCTCTTCTCTCCCTTTTAAAACAAATTATTAGAGTGCCATCTGCGTTAGGCGCTCACCGCTGTCTGAAAATAAGTGGGGCTTTACTAAAGAATTGTCTAATATTCTTTTAAGGGAGTGTATATCTTTTAGTGACTGTGTTTTTGAATTGCTTACTATTAGTGCCCGTTTGTTTTTCTAGATGTGGTTTTAAATAAATAATTATATCTCTTTTACACCAAGCTCTGGTCAGTGTTTACTTGTTCTACTGTGTTCTTCTGACCTATTGTGAATACTCTGTATACTGCCGAACTCTTCTTGAGGGAAGTCTGACTGCTCAGCCACAGCTACCAAGTGAATCTGTGTGGTACAGACTGCTGCCAAGTGGGTTTACTGCCAAACACCTGCAGTCTTAAATCTTTTGCAGTGGTCCCAGAGGGAACTGCACAAGTTTCTGCCTAACAGAGTCCATCCCAGTCTATCCTTACTTCGACGACTGGCTAATAACAGGAGATTTGTACAGAACATGACTATCAAATATACAGAAGCCGGTAGATCTCTTCAGTCTGGGATTCTGGATCAATGAGAAAAAGTCCAGCCTAGACCCCAATCAGGTCAAGCAGTTTCTGGGGGCTCCAATTCAGACCAAAGACAGCCTCTTCTTTCCCCTCCAACGAGAGGATTCAAAACATGCCGTTTCAAATCCCTCACTAGGTAGCCAGCCACGAGGTGACCGTACGCAAAGCCATGCGACTGTTAGGGATGATGGCCTCCTGCATGCATCTAATCCCACACGCCAGTTTGCGCATGCGCCCCATGCAAGAGTGGCTCTCCAGCCAATGGTGTCAGGCCAGCAGACAATGGGACAATCTAGTGGTTGTTTCGGCAGCCTTTGTTCTCTCTCTGCAGTGGTGGTCGAGGGAAAACCTCTTGCAGGGGAAAACCTTCACCACCCCCGCAGTAGAAGCCACTCACCATGGATGCATCTCACGGGGTGGGGGGGTGGGGGTCACCTCCATCCATCACACAGCATTTGGTCCCCAGCAGTAGCATCAAACCACAAACCTGCAGGAATGGTTATCAGTGTTCAAAGCCATAAAGGCTTTTCAGACAACCACAGGGGAAGACAGTACTGGTTTCCCGGACAGCACCACGGCCATGCATTACCTGAACAAACGTGGGGTGGGGGGGGTATGCACTCTCCTGGGCCATCTAAACTGTCACAAAACATATGGAAGTGGGCTCTCAAACACAAGATGTTCCTTCTGTCTCAACACGTTCTAGGGGAACTCAATCTGCTAGCAGACGTGCTCAGCAGAGACTTCCTCTACCCACAGAGTACGAATGGGGATTACACAAAGACATCGTCTCCAACGTCTTCGCAGACTGGGGCTTCCCAGAGATTGACCTGTTTGCAACTCCAGAGAACGCTCAATGCCCATATTGCGCCTCCAGGTACCCGCAGAACTGCTCAAGGGCAACAGACTCAGGATATCATGGTCAGGGAAATGCATCCATGCTTTCCTCTCTCCCACCACTCCCTCCCCAACCCCTGACTCTCCTACTGAACAAGATAGTGCACAAGATGCACCAAGAACCAGTCGCTAGGATTCTGGTGGCCCGATGTGGCCCCGCCGAACCCTGGTTTTCTCACCTGATGGCAATATCAGTCTCCCCTACAAAGAAGCTGCCATGCCCGAACAACATGCTGTCACAAGACAATGGGGAGACTCTACATCCATGCCCGCAAACTCAATTTAGCAGCCTGGCTCCTGAAGTCGTAGAGTTCGGAGACCTCCACCTTCCTCAAAGATGCATGGAATAATTCATAGAAGCACAAAAACCAAACACTGATGCTCCAGCAAAAGGAAACGCTTTGTGGTCTGGTGCAGTACTAAAAGCATCAATCCTATTGAATGCTAACCAACACATGATCCTGTACGTAACTCACTTGCTAGATTCAGGCTTGGTTTTCAATTCCTTAAAAATCCACTTAGCTGCACTTTCGGCTTACACCACAGCTCATAAAAGGGTTTTGTGGTGGAAAATGCCTGTTGTCAAGGCTTTCATGGAGGGTGTTGAAAGACTTCATCCCCCAATCTCCAACCCAGCTCCCGGATGGTACCCAAATGTGGTATTAACTAGACTAATGGGATCTCCATTTGAACCTATGCCTAAGGCGAGCCTTAAGGCTTTCACTTACAAAACAGTCTTCCTGGTGGCAGTCACTTCCATAAGAGATTGAACTGCAGGCTCTTTCAGTCCTAAACCCATTTGTCACGATTCACAAAGACAAAATGGACGTGCACACTCACCCACAATTTGCGCCTACATTTATTTCAAAGTTCCATGTCAACCAATTAATTTGTTATGCTACGGCAGCAAAGAGCTTTCTTACAAAGAACTTCCTCACCATGGAATCCGTTTTGGCATCGTTGTCTTGGAAACTGTTCAGGTCACGTAAACGTGCTAGTCAGCTGATCAGACGTGCTTCGCTTACATGGAAGCCACGCCCCCTTGTTCCTTAAAAGCCTTCAGCCGCGGGAACTTCGTTGCTGCTAATTGTACGTTACTACGTGCCTTTTCGTAGCCCGCTTACGGCACTGTTTGCCTTCTTCGGATTCCCCTCCGTGAACCTTTGACTCTGAACTCTCGTTACCAGACCTTGGCTTTGTACTCTGTTTCTGCTTATCTGTATTACCCTAAGGACTTGTTGCCACGGTAGTTTTTCTTTACTACCGTTAAACCGCAGGAGCCTCCCCGCTCAATCTTCAGTTCTACGGGCTCTGCGGTTCTTCACTTCCGCTCAAAACTGAACTCCAGTTCTCATTCATGTTACGCTTGCACAAACGCCCTGCTTACCATCTGGAGTTTCTGGCTCTACGATAGAGATCCGCTTCAACACAAAGTTGCTTGGTCCTTTTCTTCCTGTTCTATCTGAATCATCTATTTGGACAATAAGACCATTTCTTACCAGTGCTGCTTACACCGAAAACAGCCCGCGGCTGCCACGGGACCACGGCGCAGGGAAGAGCGCCTACGGTGCATCGAAAATATAACTGCTGAAGGCCGGCTTTCTCCGCTGGGAGGAGGACACCCGACAAGTCGGGCTGCACGCGAGGGAAACAGGGACAGAGTGCGCAGGTGGAACCCCGCTAGGGGCGCGCTGCTCCCATACGCCGCAATCCTGTAATGCAACGTGGGGGCGAGGGCGGCTAATGACCTGGCGGAACAGGAGACTGATAAGCGAGCTACTGCACGTTGCACTCTTGTGCAGCTGAAGCCTGATCATACTTCATGGGCCACAAACAAATTAGTACAAATCTGGATAGCACGGGAGCGACAGCAACATAACACGTGGTGAGACCCGGTCCACCAGAGTTACCCAAGTACTTGCCTGCTGTATATCCCAACCCAGTTGGGGTCCTGGGTCCTGCGACCAAGTGAGAGGACGCCACAGAAGTGGTCGCTGGAGAATTGATGTGGCACGATACCACCGGCAAACAGGAGAGACTGCGACGTAACACGTAGGGGAACACAGTCCACTTGGGGAACCCACTTGCTGAACAGCTATATCTAAACCTAGGCGGGGCATTGGGTCTTGCCGCTGGGTCTATAAGCAAATGGGGAAACCCTACTGAAGTTTCCACTTAAAGGATTCAAGGTAACGATATACCAGTGGGGAACGCAGTAGTAATGCAACATACTACGTGGGAGGACACAGGCCACTCGGGACATCCGCTTACTGACGAACCTAGGTGGGGCCCCACCGGTCTTTGAACTTCCTCAAACACTACATAAAGAAAACCAGTAAAATACACTGGGGTTCTGTATAAGAGAATGACAGCCTAAAGACTGAACTAGGAAAACACGTTGGCACAGTGCAACGTTGCTCTACAACTCCACGATGGGCGAGCCACAAAAATCCGACAAAGCAGCAAAAACCACTGGTACCAAAAAAAGGGCCCAACGGACACATACACGAGCAGTCAGACCCAGGCCACCACAGTGGAGGTTCACTCCAACTCCAATACGACAACAGAGCCCGAAATCAGTGAACAAGAGGATAGGCTTACAACTACAGTACAGAATGGATTCCTCGCAGTCAACATCAAACTAGACGATATCGTCGCCACCATTGGCTTGGTGAGACCAGAGTAGATAAGGAGAGTGCACGGATCACCGAGGCAGAAAGCAGAATAAGCACAAGTGAAGATACCATAGCACACCATAGCCGCAACATCACCCAGCTAAAGGAAAACATGTCCAAAACTACAGGGCAAATGTGAGGATCTCGAATCGAGATCAAGAAGAAACAATGTCTGAATAGTGGGCATTTCGGAATAGTTTCGGAAGGGACAAAATGGAAAAACAAGTCGAAACACTGCTCAAGTCCCTCTTCGGGCCCGAATCTTTCTCCGAACACTTCCTGATCAAGAGAGCGCACCGCACGCTGGCACCCCTGCCCAAGCCTGGAGCACCACCACGTACGATTATTGCCCGACTCCTGAACTATAGGGATAGAGACACAATCCTGCGGCTGGCGAGACAACATGGAACGCTGCACTATGAGGAAAACAGGATACACATATCCGGACTTCTCTGCCGGGGTCCAGGCTAGCAGAAGATCCTATGAGCCAGTTAAACTCCTGAAGTCAAGCCAAATTACATACGCCCTTATGTTCCCAGCCAAAATGGGAATCCAACACGCAGGAAGGTCGCACTTTTTTGAATCCCCGGCTAAGGCCATGTCCTATATTGAGAACCATATACCTCTGCCTCCCTCTGGGGGCAGGCCGGAACAAAACAGACCCGACAAATACCAGATGAGCACACAACGCACACTAAATCCTTTACGACAGCCAATGAGCTGCAATATTTTTGAAGGGCTCCCCCGCAAACCAAGGTTGCATAGGATGGTGGGGCCGAACTGGCAGGCATGTGAAGCAACACTACTACCCCTGGATTACTCCATAAATTAATTGGGGATCATCATCAAGTTGGGGTGGATGGGAGGGACGCAAGGCCAAGGGTTGTTGCCTCGCTGAAATGGGAATACCAAGGCATGGAATGCGAGTTGAAGCCCACGAGACAATGTCAGATGCCGTTGGGAAGTTGATGGAAGTAAATGTACAGTTTTATAAGTTTGTGGTCACTTGGATACAGGTACTCCCCACATGGGGCAGATGCTAAAACTTTGAACGAGATGTCGTCAAAATACTGGTGTACAAATCCCTGTAGGAGTGATCAGGAGGCATGATGTTTGTTGATGGTTAAATCTTTGCTCGTAAATAAATTGGCACCGCCCATGCAGCACAGATATCATAACCCTAAGAGACAAGTCGGAGACGGTACATCTCCATATGAAGCATGGGTGACGGGTTCAGGGTACAACTGCTGTCCTGGAATGTCAGAGGGCTAAACAACCAAGCGAAAGCCAAAAAAGTAGGAAATTATATTACTAGACATGGCCCCCAGATCCTGATGTTGCAGAAAACACACGATGGGCACACAAATGGAGGTTCCATACTAACTATTCATCCCAGTCCAGAGGTGTCATCACTCTTCTTCATCCAGGCCTGGGGTTCAAACTTGAAGGCCAAAAGGTTGATCAACTCAGCAGATATGTTGTGGTGTGGGGAGAGATTGCTGGCCAGCAACTACTGCTGGTTAACACATATGGACCTAACATTAATGATCCTTCCTTCTATATGAATATGTACCAATTGATCTCCTCAATCAATGTTATTACTATAATATGGGGAGGGGATTTCAATGTGGCCCTGGACCCCAGGCTTGACAGGTCCACGGCAGTGATCAGGGCACCCAATAAGACAGTCCTAACCCTTGCTCACATACTACCACAGCTAGCACTGGTGAATGTTGGCGTGAATTACACCCAGGCAGTAAGAGGATACACGTATTACTCTGTCCACGACTCTGAGTCAAGGATCGATTATTGGTTTGTTTCCTCTGATGTGACTGCTGCACTGAAGATGTGTGAGATGTTGCCCCGCACACTTTCCGATCATTTGCCAGTGTTGCTGGAGGCAACGCTCTGCAATGCCCCCAAATCCGTTAAAAAGTGGAGGGTGCCAAGGGGAATACTGGGTCACCCCGGGGTGGTTGAGGCGTTGCAATAACAGTTTTTTGCTAATAATGTTGGTACAGTAGACCGATACTCCACGGTGTGGGAATCCTTTAAGGTATGGGCCAGGGGAGTCTTGATATCGAAGTCCACGGGACTCCTGAAAGGTGTGCGAGCTGAATTAACTGAAATTGAACGTAAGCTGGGGAAACGAGGAGGTCTACACTCACACACAAGAAAGCAATACTAGCAGAAATTCATACACACCTCCAGGAGTTCGGTAAACTGGCCACTAGAGAAGTGCGCTACATGGCGGCACCTGGTCGGGCCCGCAGAAACGGGGATGGTAATAAAGCTGGGAAAACTCTGGTTAATCTACTCAAACAGGATAAACAACCGAATCAAATCACCAGCATACAAATGCCACAAGGGGAGGTGCTCCTGGGGGAAGGTGGTATTAACGGGGAATTTGCTAAATTCTATAAGAACCTCTATGCGAACAAAGACACTAAAACAGTTAGTGAAATTAAATCATATCTTGCAGCACTTTCCCTGCCGAAACTCTCAGAAGAGGACCGACTGGCAACGTAGCAACCCGTAACCGCTGAGGAAATCAATGAAGCAATTAAAATGCTATCTTCAGGCAAAGCTCCAGAGTCAGACGGGATAAGCGCCGAATTTTATAAGGAGTTCCGCGAGGAACTGGTACCAATACTAATACAGGTATTGGGGGAAGCTCTTGAGACCAGTATACTGCCCCCTACGATGAGGGAAGCGGTGATAACTGTACTCCCTAAACCCCGTCGGCCGCCCCAAGATGTGTCATCCTACAGATCCCTCTCACTTATAAACACTGATGCCAAGATATTTGCAAAAGTGCTGGCCAATCGGCTTCTGCCGGCAGTTCCAACTCTGGTCCATCCTGATCAAAATGGGTTCATCCCCATGAGATCCACGGCCATAAATCTGCAAAGACGTTTTGGCATAATGGCACAAATAGATCCGGGGAGAAGTGCAGTGGCTATATCTCTCGATGCCAAAAAGGCCTTTGACTTGGTATCATGGGTCTATCTGTTGCTGTTCTAGAGGCGTTTGGGATAGGTCCCAATTTTATAATATACATGAAACTGTTATACACGGAACCTGGCGCTAGAGTGTTAACTAACCGAACCATCTCAAAACTGTTCCTACTGGGACGAGCCACCAGGCAGGCATGCCCATTCTCGCCTATACTATTCGCGCTAACCATAGAGCCAATGGCAATCGCAGTTAGACTGAGGCACTCAGATAGGGGGATAAAGCTGAAAGCATCCACCCAGCTCATCTCTTTGTATGCAGATGACACACTGCTATATGTCCGGGAGCCATAGAAAAACATTGCGCCCATTATGGCAGAGATGCAGGAGTTTGCGGTGTACTCAGGGTACACCGTGAACAATGCCAAATCTGAAATATTCCCACTTACACCAACAACCTAACGCCCAGACATGATATGCGGACTATAAGTGGTCTGAGCAAAATATTAGGTATCTGGGCATACTTGTTTCTAGAGATAGACTTACACTGTATTCGAATAATCATGAAAGCGCACTGCAATCACTTAATACTAAATTACAGATGTGGGGACGCCTTCCAATCTCGCTATATGGCAGAGCCGCAATTCTTAAAATGATAATCTTACCTAAAGCTACTGTATTTTTTTTGTCAACATCCCAATATGGCCGGGAAGGCCCTTCTACGCCAAGCTCCATTCTATAGTCGTGATATTCTTGTGGAATGGGAAAACAGCAAGGATAGGGTGGGAAAAAATGACAACCATACTCCTCGGGTGGCATAGCTGCTCCCGACTTTGAGCTATACTACTATGTTGCCCAAGCACAATTTGCGAGATACTGGTATGGTGACTCCAGAGGCCCACCCCACGCATGGATAGAGGAATACACCACACACCCCACAAACATACAATCAGTAATTTTCGACACACAATACAAAGCCACATGCGAATACAACCCTGTAAACTGCACGGTCAGGGCATGGGCAGCGATATACAAAAGACTGGGATTGGAAACCCCCTATAACCCAGGTCTCCATATGGCATTACCCGGGTATACCCCCAACACATGATAGTAATTTACAGGAAACCTGGGACCCATACAGAGACATTAAACTAGGTGATATGTTTCTCAGTGGGAAATTTGTGGCCTTAAAAGACTTGCTGAGGGTGCTGGGTGGGGCACCACTGAGGACACTTCAATACCATTGTATGAGATGAGCTTTTCAAAAGCGGTGGCCGCTCTTCCCGGATGAGCCCCTTAAACATCCTTGTATACAGTTGGTGACGGCTAAGGATGGCCTGGGGATTTCTAATCCTTATGCTGCTGTTCAGGCCCATACCCCCACAGTAAACCAGGTGAAAGGCAAGTGTGAAAGATTTACAGATCCCCATTGATGATGGGATATGGGAGAGGTACTGCTCGCTCACTAAAAGTGTATCCATGAATGCCGGCCTACGCTCAATTCAATTTAAAATTCTAAACAGATTACATTATACACCAGCTAAAATAACCAAATTCACTGCAAAGGCCTTGGATGAATGCCCCAAATGCAGGGCTCCTCAGGCGGGCGCATTCCACATGTACTAGGAATGTCCGGTTGTGGCGGGATTTTGGAGGGATGTGGCGGTGATGTTGGATGTTGCTAACCCCCCAGAAATATCTGTTTGGGGACATTGGCAAGTGCTCTGTAAAAACCAGAAGATTGTTCAACATCTCATGTGCGGTGGCCAAAAAATGCATTTTACAAACTTGAAAAAGCATTGGCCCACCAAGCATGAATCATTTTCTTCGGGAATTGACATGTGAACGAAGCAGAATAACAGTTTGTCCTGACCCAGCCTGCTGCAAGTAGGCCCAAAGACATATGGGGCCCTTTCAGAATGTATTTATGCGACATGGTTTCAGATGATGACGAGTCTTTGTAATCCTTAATGCACCAAAGATCTATGTAACACTTGTTCTTTTATGTGCAATATGTGAAATGTGATGTGATAAGTGCCAGGTATCTTTTTTGACCACTAATAAAAGAAGTTAAAAAAAAAAAAAAAAAAAAAAAAAAAAGAAAGGCTATTACGTTAAGTAATGCATGTCACTCCTCAGAAGCCGTGCTTGGGCTTTGCTTTATCCACTCTGTCTTAGTTCATAAGAACTTCCCTTTTTTCCGAGGGTAATTGTCTCCCGTCTCTCTTTATTCTCCTCACAGGGAGATTTGTTACTTGCTCTGAGCGTTTCACATTGGTAATTAAAGAACTTTATTCCTCGTATCTTGTTTTTATGACTAGGACAAGCTGCACTCTTCATGTATACACTTGCATCGGCGGACTGCTGCTTTTTCCATTCTCCCTGGTAAGTTTGTCTTTTTTTAGGGGAATGTTGCAGGATTCGGCACACAGTATTTTTCTCAGTTGTCAGTTTTCCCCATTTTGGATTTTTGGCAGCGTCTCGTTCTTGGCTTCTCCTCAGGCTGCAGCAGTCTATGGACGCAGGCGATGGGGAGCTCCTTATGCTCCCAGCTATGATGGTCTTGTTGTCGTTCAGCGGGTGTCTCACCCACCGTGAGGCATTTGTGATCACGCCACGACCAGCTCCTGCATACTTCTCTCTTCTCGGGCAGTAGTTTCCCTGATTGCCATTCCCGCGGCGTCCTGTGGCATTCCTCGCCGATTGGAAAGTTGCAGGCTCCGTGGCTTGTTACTGCTGTGCCCCTCCAAGACACACTCACGTCAGGGGTGAGTGGGGGGGAGGGGGGGCTTACCCTGTGTACCATACACTTTTCGTAATCCACTTGCCCCAGTTAAGTACACATCTCTTCTTAGACATCTTAGCATTTTGATGACTGGTTCGCTTTAGCATTGCCTACAAATCAATGTAAGGACAACGCATTCATCTTCATAGCAGGAAGTCCCAAATATACTAATGGTGCTTGGTCTAGGGCGTTCCTCATGGGATTGAGAGTCCTCGTCACCTTAGAGGGAGTCACTCCCAGTGAGGCCCTACTTGCCAAAACCTGTATTGAGGGTCTTGCACAGCGGGCTCACCTCACTAGCCTGGCCCTTGGGGAGAAGGGACGAATACCCTCAATTTGTCACAGCAGGCAGATTGTGGAATGGTTGAGAAGACTTTGGCAAGCAAATAGATTTAAGAGCACAATGTACATAAATTGCAATATCGAGCCATGAGGCTGTATGAAGGGGTCTACTACCATATATGAAGAGTTGACTTAGTCAGGTATAACATCTTGATTAATTTTCAAGTGCAATACTTTGATTAACATAAGCACCAGTTGATGACAGAAGACTAGTCAAAAGCATCTAGTTCAGGAAAATGATCCGTTTGTCAAAAGGGTGGCAAGATGCAGTCGGTGCAAGACCTCACATGTCGGCTGTTGAATATAATCCTATATTTAGCCTCTCATAGAAAGTGGCAACATGGTACAATACTCCATTGGAAAAATAGGCATGGCGAACATGTTAAACCTTCTTTCGAATGTTCAAGTGCCTTCTTTTCTCAATACAAGGAAGGGTATCAATAAGTGCTAAATTATAGATGGTAATGCTTAATGAGTTAGCAACACACGTTCACCCAGTAGGCAGGAGCTACTGCTTGGGGTTTGGGAGCAAGTACACAGCACACTACAAGTCTACCTTCCACAGGAGATGTACACTTTCACTGTTTGCCCATTATGCATCATCCATTCTGTTGGTTTTAAGCTAACCAGGCTCTCCTAGGGTAGAGAAAGGGGTAGCAAGTGGACGTGGGTTGATCTTTCTGTCATAGGATTCTCCTAGGGTAGAAGCAGGAGCTAAATAGCTCTCAGCAATTTTGCACCCTGCACATTGCTATTGGTCTTCAGCATAATGAGAAGCCAAAACGTTTATGTAAATGCTTGGCACTACGTTTCATTGAAATGTAGAGAAATTGTTTTTTTTACTTCTGCACAATATACCCAGCCCACCCTATCTTAAACTATTTTTTTTTTGGAAAGTTTATTTTAATTTACAATATACAACGAAAGCATAAACCTCCAATCACATGTTATACACAACTTAACAGAAAACATACATATATACAATAAAATTCCACCAACCCACCCACCCCAGAATTCACATCACATGTATTTAATCAGTACAATTCAAGGAAATTCCCCCAGATTTTTTCCAATAGACATTTTTTTATCTCTCCAAAATATAACTTTCCATTTCTGCAAAATTATGCATTTTCTCAATCCATACATCTATGGTAGCAGGATTCAATGTCTTCCAACCACTAATTACTATCTTTTTTCCAACTATTACTCCCCTAAAAATCAATGTTTTCTTACATGTAGATATGTCCTCCAACAACATATCACTTCCCAATATTAAGGTGTTAAAATCAAAAGGAACTAGTTCCTTATGGACATTTTCGCAAACTCAGCTGTATTCAAACCAAAAACCTCACTCTGACGCAGTTCCATAGCATATGTTCTAATGTGCCAGTATCATGTACGCAAGCCCAGAAATCTTAATTATCTGCCATACCTCTTTTTTTTACACCTTTTCTGGTGTCCAATAGACCCTGTTCATGATCTTAATTTGCTGTGACCTCTCACTCAAGCTCAAAGAACAGTCTAATGTTTGCACACATACGTGACCAATGATCCTCATCGATGTCGCTCCCAATCCTCAGACTCCATTCCTCTCAATAAATCGTTACTTTTATAATCCCCCACAATCAAGCCATATACTCAAGTTACCAATCCACACTCACCCACTTTTGATTTTTGCCATAGCAGTTCCACATCAAGTTTAATTTCTAAGTCGATCTCACCAACTGCTTTCTTCATTTTACGATAATCAGCCAAGCGGAAATTTGGAATATTAAATCTTGATTGAAAATCTCTGGCGCGCATCCATTTTCCATTTTTAAAAAGGTCCTCTAACCAATGCACACCTGCTAGGAACCACTCAGGCCAAAATAAAGTCTTTCCCTCTAACTTAATACTTGGATTCAACCATATAGAGGCATTAGGATCTCTTAATGCGTCAATTCCCAAATAGTTATTCAAGCCTTTCCAGGAAGAATATAGACTTGTCAAGGGATCAGCCACCCCATACTTACTTGGTAAACTTGTCAACAGAGCTCTAGGCAGTAGGGGACCAGCATGACTAGATTCAGCACTAACCCATTCATTTGGATTCGGTTTTGTAAACTTAATCAAGGTTTGTGTCATAAGGGCCAAATGATACGCTTTATAATTAGGCACCCCAATCCACCCTTCTCCAAGGGCAGCTGTAGTTTACTTAATTTTAAACGTGGTGGTTTCTGATCCCATAACCTTTTGAGTTATTCTATCCAGTTCCAACCAATATTTTCTTTTAATGTCTAGTGGGATCATACCTAGCACATAAGTTATCCTTGGTGTAGACACCATTTTCAATGCATTAACCTTCCCCCACAGGGACAAGTTACAGCGTCTTCCAACTCTCTATGTCCATTTTGTATGCGCTGCAGACCATATTCTTATTCACTGTAATAAAGTCAGTGATATTCGGCAAAATCCATACTCCTAGGTATAACAATTTTTCTGCACACCACTTGAAGCCACTCAACTCCTCCTTGGTGACCTAAACATCCACCTCCATTCTCCCTGTCCCTCATCTCTGCTCTTTCGCAACCTCTGCAATTCCCTCTCCATCTCTATTCTCCCCTCAGGCCCGACACTCTGCAGGATACACACTTGATGCCTTGATCTCCCCTGGCCTCCCCCTCTTTCCCTCCTCTCTCCTGGAGTGACCACTGCCTTCTCTCCTCCCAACTATCACTCTTCCCCCCCCAAGCCAACCCTACCCCAACACTGCCACTTACTTTCTCGGACATCCGACCTATGAAGCGTGTCAGCTGATGCTTTTGCTGCCATCTTCTCTCCCCCTCCTCCTCCTTCTACTCCTTCTACTCCTTCTACTCCTTCTACTCCTTCTACTCCTTCTACTCCTTCTACTCCTTCTACTCCTTCTACTACTCCTCCTCCTCCTCCTCCGACACAACCCTGTCCCTTCTCTACTATTCCGATACTCTTGATGCGCTTGCCCCCGTCATGAGGATCCGCTTGAAGCCCAAAGCCAAGTGCAATTCCTGGTAGGACTCCGACCTAGCTACACTTAAACTGAGGTGTAGGGCGGCTGAGAGGAAATGGAAGGCTTCTTGTTCATTCTCTGACAAACTGGCCGGTCGCCTGCTCCAAAAGCAATACCAACTCTGTCCGCACTAAGAGAGCCCACATTCAAGCCCGTGTCTCTGTGGCATCTAACAACTCGGCTGACCTCTTTAAAATATGCAAGGAGCTTGCCAACCCTGCGGCAGTCTCCACCCCTCCTCTTGCCTCCCAGGCCCTCTGCAATGCCCTTGCCTCACACTATTTAAAAAACCCAGGACATTCTGTCCACCCTCTCCTCCCCTGCCCCCCATTCCCTCTGTCTGTACTTGCAGACCCCCCCCCTTAAGAACCCCTGACCATCCTTCTCATTTTCTATTTTCTCCCCCGACGGGTTCGCTAGACAAGTCAGAAATATGAAAGCCTCGTCAAAACAGGTTCATCCCTGTTCCTCTAAAGCAATCAAGGACGACATTGACACCCTCGCTCCGGCCCTTGCCGATTTTTGCAACCACTCCTTTGCCTCAGGATCTTTCCCCTCCTCTCTGAAGCACTCCCTTGTGCATCCTCTTCAAGAAACCCACAGCTGATCCTTCCTGTCCGGCTAACTATCGCCTAATTTCCATTACCCCCTTTCTGGGCAAACTCCTGGAAAAGCTGGCCATCTCAGCTTAACCTTCATTCAGACTGTTGGCTGTCTCCATGACTACCAGTCTGGCTTCAGAGCGGCCAGAAGCACGGAAACTGCTCTCCTGAATATCCGTGAAGATCTGCTCTCTAACCTGGACACAAACATTCCCTCTGTCCTCATTCTTCTTGATCTCTCTTCTGCCTTCGACACGGTCAACCACACCATCCTGCTCAACCGTCTGATAACCTGGGCATCACTGATCAGGCTCTGGCCTGGCTGACCTTCCCTCTCTGACTTACCCTCCAAGGTCCAACTGGGGTCCTTCTTATCCATCTTCCTCTCTACTTGTGGTGTTCCCCAGGGGTCTAACCCCTCATCCTGGCTCTTCATCAACCACTACCTGGCAACTCTCGCCCACTGCATTGCCATTTTCTGCTGAAATATCCAGTGCTACGCTGATGACAACTAATTTTCCGGCTGCCCTCGGCTACCTCTCCCTCATCTATGACTGCCTTACTGCCATCCAAGATTGGTGTACCGCCAATGATCTTTGAATGCAAGCAAGACGGAGATCCTCCTCATTGGCACACCATCTCCATCCTTGTTCCTCACCCTCTGGCCGGCCTCCCTTGGCCCTCCTCCTACCCCTACCTGCGAGGCTAAGAACCTAGGGGTCATCTTTGACTCCACACTTTCCTTCTCCGCCATATCGGAGGTCTCTAAAAAGTTAAACTTCCTACTGCACCTCCTCAGAAGTACTCTGCCTTTACTCTCCTTCCCTCAGAAACTCATTGTCTCCCAAGCTATGGTTCTCCCTAGGTTGGACTATTGTAACACCCTCTTTCTAAATCTACCTGCCTCTACTCTCCGCCCTCTGCAACTTATCCATAACAGGACTGGGAGACTTGTCCTTGGCCTCAAGCCCTGGGATCTGATCTCTCCAGCCCTGGAATCTCGCTGTTGGCTCCCAGTGGATGCAAGGATTAAATTCAAAACCTACTGCATTGTCCACAGGGCTTTCTGGGGCCTGGGTCCAGAATACCTTCAGCTATCCCTTCACAAATCCCTCATCTCTCGAGCTCTTCGCTACTCTAACTCCCTCCGGGTCAATCGTTTTTCAAAGAAACGATCTGGGGGTAGATCATCTTCGGCTGGGACCTCCCTCTGGAACAGCCTCCCTGCCAATCTAAAACTTGAGGAAAACAATCTCCGGTTCCGGAAGAACCTCAAGACCTTCCTCTTCGCTTCCGCCTTAGCTCCTCCTCTCCCCTACTGATCAGCTCTCTTGGCACTGTGCACCTGGCCACCGTCTGTCCCCTGGGCCCAGGTACCTGCTCACCCTGCCACCCTCCTGCACTGCCTCTCAGCCACGCCTTGCACTGGGGACTGTATCTCTACCCTTACAGCCCCCCCACCTCCATTTTTCTTCTTTTTCTGCACTTAGACTTACCCAGTCTCTGTCTTAAACACAGCACTTGCTGGCTGCACTACCATTGATTATTGCCCCATTTTCTATTTATTTTGTATTATTATTTATCTGCTCTCCTCTGCTACGCACTTTCCACTCTCCCCCTTCCATGCACGTTTTCCCTTTTCCCATGCACTTGCGCGTTCTCAATGTCACTGGGCCTAGTAAGAATGTCGTTGTGTTCTCCCCTGGTCCCCTCCCTTGCCTAGTCGCACTCTGAAACACCTGTGTACGATCACGATACAAATAAACTATATCATTGCGTTACATAAGTCTTATCACATATCGGTACCAAGGGTAAGACCTCGGATTTAGCCCAATGTAATAGCCCAATTTATCTTATAACCAGAGTATGAATTAAAGGTTGTCAAGATATTCATCAGAAAGGGTAACGACTCTCAGATTCTTAAGAACTAATAACAAATCATCGGCGTACAACCATATTCTGTTGCATGCCCTGAAGACCTTCCGCAGCCCTCAATGCAATAGCTAATGGTTCTATTCCAATTACAAAACAAGGGGGACAAGGGGCATCCTCGCCTTGTTCCCGTTTCAAGTTCAAATGATTCTGCTCTTACCCCATTGGTGTTTACATCAGCCGTCGGTTTGGAATAGATCAATTTAACACAAGATATGCATTGAGTGCCAAACCCCATTTTCTCAAGAACCATAAACATAATTTGCCCATTTACTCTGTCAAAGGCTTTTTCTGCATCCAATGATAGAATCGCAGAATCCTCAGTTGAATCAGTCGCCATAGATGTAGACGCTTCCTGATATTACTGGAAGTTCTCCTTTCTTTAACAAAACCAGACTGATCCTGAAGTATCAATTTCAGCAACAGATCTTCCATTCTCATCGCTAGTATTCTAGCCAAAATGTTGTTGTCCACATTTATTAGGCTAATTGGTCTGTAGCTTGAAGCCATAGTCTCATCCTTGCCTTTTTTTTTTAAAAACACTGAGATCATAGCATGCCTACTGGTCGGTGCGAGCAAACCCCTAGAATTAGAAGATATAAACATTCAACAAAAGAGTCAATGCTGAATTGTGTTACCATTTGTAGAATTCTACCAGCAGCCCATCTGGTCCAGGTGTCTTACAAGTATCAAATTTACTAATTGCTTCCTTCACCTCATCCAATGTTATATCCTTCTCCAGATTATTTGATTCTTCCTGAGAAATCTTTGAAAGCTGTAATTCTTCCAGAAAACCACAATCAAGCATTTATGTGAGTTTCATTTTTATATAGATCTGTGTAAAAAGACTTTAAAACTTTATTAATTTCCATAGGTTTGAAAGTAATATATCCATCCCCTTGATAGAAGCAATCGTGCGTTCAGACTCTTTTCCGTAGCCTAAAAGCCAGCCACAGATCACATTTTTCACGTTTTACAAAATATGCGCATTTCTGATGAAAGTACTTCTTATTCACTCGATCTGAAATTAGATTTCTCATTTTCAATTTCTTTAGTTCTTGGATTAAAACCGTTTTAGCTGGATCAATCACTCCATCTTTAATTTTCGAATCCAACTCCAAATGTCTCAGATTTTATTCTTCAAACCGCTTGCCAAAATGATAAAAATAAATACCACTTAATGTACACTTGAAAGCTTCCCATACTACATCTGGTCTAACTTCTCCTGTGCAGTTTTTCATGAAGTAATCAATTTCCATGGAAAGTGTATCCACCTCGTTCTTATTATCCAACACCCAGGTGTTCAATCTCCAAGTATATTGTTTGTTAAAATTAAAGTCTAGTTTCATATCCATTTCAACATGGGCATGATCAGTCAATACAATGTTTCTGATTTTGGTTGTCAAATAGTTCTCAGATACCCTCCCAGACGACAGAAGCATATCTAACCTAGAATGGGTCGCATGTGCACCAGAATAGAATGAACTCCCTGAACGTTGGATTCTCCATCCTCCAACCATCTTTTAGATTATGCTCGTCTAGTAGATCCTTCAGCACTCAATAGTGCATGTCACCATTCCTGGTACATCCCAAACTAATCCTATCCATACTCAAGTCCAGAACTGTATTGAAATCACCGCCCAGAATAATATTTCGTGACCCCAAATTTTGTAAAATTTGGGCAACTCTCCTGAAAAAAGTACCATCATCAACTGTAGGTGCATATATATTGCTAAAAACTTTCTGTGCCTTGAATATTAGTCACAATTGTCACAATCCTACCGTCTCAGTCTTTAACCTCTTTCAATACTTTGATCGGGGCAATCAAAATTGCCCCTCCTCTGGATCTCGAGTTAAATGTAGATCCAAACACTATTCCAACCCAACCTTTCTTCAAAGCATCCATTTCCTTCTCTATGAAAGGTGCTACTTGATTAAGACACACATCACCTTGTAGATCATCCAAGTAGGACATGACCTTTTTCCTCTTTTGCACATTGTTCAAACCATTAACATTCCATGTCACCACTCTTAAATTATCTCTCATGTTCACGTTCATTCTTAACGCAAAATCCAATCCAGACAGATAGTACCAGACCCCTGTTCCTTTATAAAGTAAAAAGATGTGAACCCCACCCTACCCCCCCCCCCACAAAACAGAGGCAAAATACAAAGTACAGCGTTAGGTATAAACTCGTATACCACATTCCAAAAAGCCCAACATCCTGGGCACCTCTCCTCAATTAACCTAACTCTAACCAATTTAAACCCATTAAAGCTAAAATTAAACCCAATACCTCTTAATTCCCTACTCGTGAACCAATGCCATTCCCACCAACCCTGCCAATACTAATAAGATTCAAATATAAACACCTTGTAAGCGATTCCCCGGGACTTATTCTACTGAACATGAGCACCAACTCCGTCAATTTTGTATTGTTGAAACCCAATCCTAAACTAATCCATTAGTAGCCCTTCTTTTATAACCAACCCCCTGATCTTGACTCCGTCACCTAAGGCCATATTAAACTTGTGATACCCACATCGCATTTATATATTTAAAACTAACAATCATTGAACATTGAGTAGACCATCTCACAAACCCCAATTTCAAATATGGTTAACCACCATCACTTTCTATAGGCTCTGAATTGACCAGATTATGTAATGTCAACAGAAACCTGTCAGTTGATATGGAGTGGATCATTATAGAATGACCCTGGAAAACAATGAAAATGGAAAATGAAAATATGTGACTAACATTAACTGTTTATGACCAGAATGCTCATACTCATTGCATGGCTCTGGAAACTCATTTCAAGAAGCTTTGAAGCACAAAAAAAAAAGAAAAATTAACCACCACCAATTAGATTCAACCCCCAATAAGTCAAGGGAGAAAGTAAACAAAAGCAAACATTAATTTATATCCACCTCCCAGCTTAGATGTGCTACATTTACACCTGCATATTATCCATTGACAAAGATTAACCACTTTTAATTGAGATTTTGTGGGGTACTTTCTATGTAGAATTATATCATAAACCACCAACTCGTTCGAATAAATGAGGAAAAATATGAACACTTCTCTTAATTAAAAAAATATCCAGTTACTATCCTCGAATACCCCAGCTGAAGCACCCCCACACGACGACACACAATAAGCAATGTCCACGTTCCTCCAATCAAAAAAAGCGTAATACGACATCGATCTGTCTGACAGAGTCCATGTGAAAGTTGTTTGCTTTATTTTCAAGATGGAACGCTCACATGAGCCAGACCTAAACACTGTAACCTACTGTGAAGTAGATTTGTTTATCGCATACCCCCAAGTGCCTTGCCAAAAGGTATATTGAGGAGAGTGCTGAAATAGTAAGCTCGCAGACGGGAGAGGAGGATGTATGGTCACATTATGCATGCTATGTGGTGCTACTGGGTCTCAAATAGAGCTGTGTCCGCTTTGTGCTTAGCCTCTTGGCTCCCTAGACATGCAGGTTGGGAAGAGTGCTCAGTGGTCCTAAAATAGGAGAGCATGTTCGCGGTTGTTAAAATAGACCTGAGGAATGGTCCTATACTGTTGCAAGGTGTCAATGTATTAAAAAACCTTCAAAGCGGTGCATATGGCTTATTGGTGGATATTGTCTGGGGTCTCCTCCAGGTCTGCCTACGTGAACGTAATTGTGTGGAGGAAGTAGGTAGAGTGTCTGAGCTCGTGGAGGTGAATTTCTATAATAAATGTTGCCTATAATCATGCTAATTATGGTTGAAATAGACAAGGACCTTAAATTGCCAGCGTGGAGCATTATTCTGCAACCGCAGGCCCCTCAGATGCACGGACTACAACCACCAGTATCCCCAGCCAGCATAGTCAATGGTGTGTGTATAACTATGGGAGTTATAGTCCAAAAAACCCGCAGAACCCACTTGCAGACCCCTGAGGATGTGTGTGTTTGCCAGAGGATGGGACCCCCCCCCCACAGATGGATCAATAGTTGGTTTCCAAAGTCTGTCTATCAGCACAGCAACAGATCTTCCGACATTTCATTTCCAAGTGTAGTACCTTCAGAAATGCAGTTTCTCATGGCGTCCTGTTAATTACACTTATGAATTTTTCCCTGAAGAATTCCAGGGGGTGCAGAGGCAATTTTAAACACAATGAAAGTTTGTGCAATAATCCTGTTGAGATGGCAACACTGCCACAAAGCCTCCCTGCAGAATTGCACATCATGATGGCGTAAATGAGGAGATGGGGTGGCGCCTATGAAGGCGTGGTTCAATTCTTAAGAGAAAGCTAATCCTGCAAATTATTATGCGCTAGCCTCCAATCGATGTGCAATTTAAAATGTGGATGTCATTAAGTTGGTTCCAGTGGTAGTCGTAATGCCCTAGACACTCGCAAACATCACATTGGCAAACAGTATATACGTTGTTGCGGATCACTAATGATATAACTAGTCCAGCTGGACGGGAAGAGGAAAAAAGGTATTTCAACAATACAGAAGCCATTTCATTGCAGACTGAAGCAAACCGCACGCGTCCGACTTGCCTGATGTGATCCTTCCCAGCCTCCTCTGCGTGTTGGAGCGCGCATGGAAGGCAGCCATCAGAACGACATGAGACCCGTGTCCATCTGCCCTGAACCCTTTGAGGCAAAACTCCACCAACTCGTCCTCTGTACAGCCACATGAACAAGGACACATCAGCCAACCATGCCAGTCATAGAATCGCTTGTCATTTCCTTTGCCGAATTAGACTGAAGCGATGCAATACAAGGATACGTTCCGTGTAAGCTGACACCACGCATGTACTTCTCAGCGTGCAGGGGTCATTACTCTAATATCACTGCAGGGCTGTATTGTACACGTTTGAAAGTACTGTGAGAATTCTTTAAAGGAATGGTTCGGTCAAAAACTGTTATTGCCCCTACGGGTCGGCCATGTGTTTTTAAGCCTTAGTCGCTCGATTTTAGAAAAGTTTCCTATGGACCTTACCCGAGTTTTCGTCCATTAAACGCACGCGAAAACAGGCACCAGGGAGCTGCCATTTTGTGATAATCCTATCACTCGCAGCATCGCCCTGGCTGACCTGCTTTTGCGGCACTAAATCATATCCCCCGCCCCTGAGCCTGACATTATCAAAATATTCATATTCCCCGCCTCTCTCCGTGACGTTTCTGTGCTGCGTAGGCAAACGCGCCCAGTCTTCTACACGACTTCACACAGAACCCGGAAACCAACACAGATCAGCTCACAACACAGCGCGCCACAATTCGGAATATAAAACTGTACTTTACCAAATTTACTGTGTTGCTGTTTGATTTTAAAGTACATTTATTTGACATTAAATGTTTATAGAATATTCAGCAATTGCCATATGAACTCCGAAAGTCATTTATTTTCTTTTATCTCTATCCGCAAAATTTTATCGTGAGTCACACGCTTTTCCTTTATGGTACACAGGGTGTTGGTTTTCGTTCAAAGAAGCACTTTTGTTGCACGTTGAACCGCAAGGCTGTTCGATCAAGTAGGCACTAGGCCAGCGTAAAGGTTGATATGTTGCTTCTAGCCGCTAGTACCGCGTAAGGGCATATGGGCCCTTGGCGATCGTCCCATAAGATCATCAGAATGGTGCAGTTGTTTACATTAAGCTGCAGCTGGCGGCTGAAGAAACCGTTTGCCGGTGTCTGAAACTGGTGGCAGTGGCAAAATGGAAGTATATACCTGTTTTGAAAACATAAAATTTATAATTAGTCTCGCCAGCCGATCTTTATTAATGTTATTCATTTTATTTATTACGGCCGAGCTGAAACTATTTGCTTTCAAGGATAGTGCAATGGAGTATGTTCGGCTCTAAAATCAATTCGAAAACTAACGAAATAAAATCGAGGTTAGTACACAATGAGAAACAACTTTGTCTACATGCGTGTGGAATGTGGACCTGCATGCCCATGTGCCCGCTACAAGGACGATCCCACAAACGTTTTCAAAGCTCTTCATTCATTCATTTATTCATGCATCCATTAATTCTTCATTCCGGTATAAAAGCGTCTAAAGAGTTACTTACATTATATCTGCAATTTCCATTGTGTCTCTGCGTAATGCAGTCCGTAAATCCCACTGTGCTCTTGACAACGATTTTTCGTATACTGAACTAACATGAAACTCGGTCTAGTTTAAGAATTTTCTGCCTTATCGTCTTACGTTATTGCACCCACCAACCCCCCCTTCAAATGAAGTTCTTTCGGCATGGTCCCTGTATCTCAAGGTCAAAAAACAATAGAACCTTATACTGCCAGTGCGAGTTGTGGGCCTCTTCAGGGCGCAAGCTGAAAATCAAAGCCGCTGACCTTCACTAGAAATGAGCATACATTCTTTCTTTGCACCATCCTGTAGTAAAGCCATCTGTGAGAACTTAGTTTCAAATCCATCTATGTACTGCGCCTCAATGTGCAAATGCGAACTGGCTTCTCTCCCATCTGCAACGGCTCGCTTGGCGCGTTCTAAGGCCCCCAATTCTGTCCTCGTTGTCTGCGAGCTTTGAAGCCCCAAAGAACCATAACTATTGAGACTAAATTTTTTGGGGAAGGTCAGGGAAAGTATAAAGTACCCGAGGAGTGGAGTTGAAAGTGAGATTTATTGTTTGTTTTATTATTTGCAATACGCAAGCCTCCCTGCGGTTAACAGTGCCCAGCATTTATAAGAGATTGCGAAAATGAGTTACATCAACAAAAATATATACATACACATAGACAAGGTCAGCAATATGAGGTGAATAGAGAGAATTCAAAAATGACACCCAGGTAGGTCGGCACCCAGGATGGTGAAGGTAGGGGTTAGGGTTAGTGTACTTTGTATGCACACTGTACAATAAAATTTATTTACAAAAAGACAAATTGTATTACAATTATTTAAACCGAGAATTTGTACTTCACAACCAGCTCTCCTTTGGGTGGACATGGCACAGTGGCAATGGATCAGTGCTCTGCACAGAAACGTTCAAATTCCATTTCTGTGATTCTCTAATACAGCAACAATATGGCTTTTGACAAAGTCGAACTCCATTTCCTCACAGATTGTTTTGATCACCCATTGCTTACTTCTTTTTGAAAAGGCCTTAGTGTAGCGAGGCATCCTTACATTACCCTTAGTCCTAGATTGTTCACGGCCGAGATTCTCGTTATGGGCCAAGACGGCAAGTAGAGTTCTATGTCTCATGCCCTGTATGCTGAAATGCAAGCGCTTTGGCCTGTACTTTAGGCATATATTGTGGAACACCTCCAAACCTCCAGTGTGACAGAATTCTGTCAGTCCCCTCAAATCTCTTGAGAGTTTTTATCGAAAACAATCTTCTCAATGGCTTTGTGTGTCGGTGAAGATGGATTCAACCACTTCTTCCGTGCCTCCACTGGGGATAAAGGGCCATGTTCACATTGGTGGAAATGTAGGTTTTCTGACCAGCGGTGCACGTTGGTACAGTGGTGCATCAGTGACCGCCATTTTTCAAGTAGTATTTCCACTGACCCTTCACAAGTTTTGGAGCTCCACCAAAGATGGTTGCTGATAGACTGGGACCACTCTGAAATACTTTCCAAACCTTTTTTTTTCCCCTGCAGCCAAGATTTTCTTATTGATGGATTTAGCAAGATGCCATACGTCAAATTGATGTTTAATATGTGGGAACTGCTCTCTCATTGTCTTGGCAATTGAAACGTGTCTGTCTGTGGCTATGAGGTCGATGTGCATTCCACTCGATTGCAGATATTCCACTGATTTTATAAATCCCAGTTTCTCCATGGCCACTGAGGATGTACATTGTGTTACCTGCAAGACCACCGAACTCACAATTTTCTTACTATCCATGTCCTGAAAGTGGTAGGTGCAGTACTTGGCAGAAAATCCAGGGCTGTCGCACTGTCCATCGCCGGCTAGCCTGAATCGTTTGCCTTCGAATGTACTTGGTATAGACAATTGTTCAATTTTCCAAGCATCACTAATGGCCGGAAACAGATAATCATGTTGATATTTGTAGTACTGCATTTTTTAAATGAAATGGAGTCCCACAAACTGAAAGAAAGACTAACTTTCTAAAACTGGAGCCACTAAAAAGTGATGCAGCTGCACACAGTAAATTGCCTGCTGGCAGCTTCCCCAGCATCGGTTGTGCAGACCATGAGAACGTATGATGTAATCTACAGGCGACATGTATTGTGACGTTACTGCCTTGTTTTTGACGAGTCACATGAATCAATGGCTTCCCACATACTTTCCCTCTGACGGAATGCCCACATTTCAGCATACTTATAATATCCATCAAACAACTGTCGAATACTATGTATTTGTCCTCTTTCATTAGACTGTCATCCTGCGTCAAAGTTGTTTCAGCCTGTGACGTTGAGGACATACCACATCGGAAATATCGCTGCTATCAAGTTCTGATGCGTCAGTGAATGCTGCTGCTGGTTCATTCTCTGTCATTTCAACATCTGCTACTTCAACATTGATGGGAGAACACAACAATGTCGACAGCTTTTTTGGTGTCAATTTTTTGGCGGGTGTAGATTGTGTAAATTGATCTGCGACTAGTTCAGAGCCATCTTCAATATATCCAGCATCATGTTGTTGCGGTGGTGCGGTCGTACTGTAGCAATGGTCCAATACAACTTTGCTGGATTCTCCTGACACATTCATTTCATTTTCTGTACATTGGACATGAGCATCCCGAGTCTCAACACGGCGCGTCTGAATTAATAGTTCCTCCATAGCCCCATAGCCTCCATAGTGTAAATGGTCTGGCAAGCAATAGCTCTCATTCGCTTCACTGTCTGTGTATGTATAGTTCGTAGACCCACGGGTAACTAGAGGACAGATTGGAAAAGGGATGTTCAGTTTAAACACAAGATAAAGTACAGTACAATTGACTTTAAAAAAACAAAATAGTCCCCAGCACAAAAACATTTCTAAAGTTATGAACTGTTTGTAACTAACCTTATTTTTGTTTCTTTGCAACTTTTTTGACTCGACCTTCAACATCTGCACGCTGTTGCTCCGATACGTATCCGCATGTCTCCCCTTCCTCTTGCGCTGCAACGACTATATTTTCTGTATCCGCATAGACAGCACGGAATGAGGCTCCATCGACTCCCTGAAACATAGTATTTTCATTACTGTGTATCAAAATATTGTTAGCACAAAACGCACGTGAGGACGAACACACATGTACATCTCAATAGCCAAACACGATTCAAATATTGTGTGGAACAATCAAACAAGTATTCGAGCTCCGATGACCTAGTTCGATGGAGCTGTCAGTATCCATACCTCTGGCTCTGCATGGACTGCCACGAATGATTGTATTGAAGAGGAGGCATCTGCAACTCCCCGAAACACAGTACTTGCGTTAGTATGGTTTTCAATATCGTAAACATAACACACACTTGGGGTCGACGGCACAGGTACATATAAAGAGATAACCACAAATGTTGCATTGTCTAAAAGAATCAAGGAATATTTAAAAATGATCAGATTTAATCAACTTATTTCTCCGATTTCTTTACATCTGCATCATCTAAATGGGATATTGTGATTGTAGTGGAAGCTCCATCATCTTCCTGAAACACAGTACTTGCGTTAATAGGGAAGAAAGTATAGCAAATGGAATAACGTTATATGATCACGCTCGATGGAGCTGTCAGTATCCATACCTCATGCAGCTGAAGAATATCTAGGGCTGTTGTCAATGTGGTGCGCACTTCCGAAAGCTGTTGCGCCGATTCGTATTTGCATGGTCCCGCTTCCACCGGAATTACTTGAATGTCAGGCTCCGCATCAAGTGCGTGGGTTGACTATTCAACAGCTGCCTGAAACATAATATTTGCATTAGTAAGGATTACAATATTGAAAACACAACACACGCTTGGGGTCGACCGCACAGGTACATATCAACGGCTAACCACAAATGAAACATGGTGTAGAACAATCAAACGACAAGTGTTCCAGTCCTGATGATCACGGTCAGTTGAGCTGTCAGTATCCATACCTCGGGCTGCTGAAGAACATCTAGGGCTGTTGTCAATGTGGTGGATGCTTCAACATCTCCCTGAAAGACAGTACTTGCATTAGTATGGATAACACTAATTATAACTGAAAACAAACACCATGGAACGACAACTAAGGTGTATATCAATTGGAAAGCACTAACCAAACAATTGGTAAAATAATCACACGATACATACAAACTATTACTTGACATGCATAAAACAAGTCTGTAGCGCAATAGCCAAGTATGATTACCTGATACGCGCTAGAAGTGGTTGATAACTGCGAGCACGTGACGGAAGTAGAATGTTCTTGCTTCAGATTCAAGGGATAGTCAAGAAGTTGCAAAGGTATATTATTGTTTGATAATGAAATGCCAATATTTAAAATTGCCATGTAAGGAGACAGAATACTTGAGTAATGCGCAATATAGCACAGTTCCCTGTGCCCATATATAGATTTCGTTTGTGGGTTATGAAATCTAAAAATAATATATTGATAAATGTCATTATTCAAAAAGCTATACACTCATATCAATGTCAAAAGTATTACAAATTGGAAACAACACCTAAAATATCAATGAAACCATTCGGCTACCTACACACTACCGCAAGGCCTAAAGCTAAAAACGGACACTTGACTCACCAGTGGCGGATTGTGGACGAATAGAGTGGGAATAGCGTTTGCGAGAAATTTTTGTGTCGATCGCCGTTTATTCTTCTTTGTTACCCAAGATGTGGTGTACATGTTCGAGGGAAAGTGCCGGCTGTAGATGTGGTATCGATCACCCCTCTTGTCCTCAAAGACTTGTTGGACTCTACTTTCCAGCTCATCCAGTGGTTATCCGCAATGTCTGACCCATTCTCTTATTCGATCAACAGTTTTCGGGAACACATGCATTGTAATGCCTTCAGATTTAGCATGGGTCTTCGAAGGGCAACCGCTAATCAAACAGGCAGGCATTGTTGAAAATTCTGAAAAGTAAATATCAAGATTATTATAAAACCTTGATGAATAAAAATGTCATAAAAAAGTAAATGAACCATACCATGCTCAATGCAAGGTTTGTTTTGGTCGCCGGAACTATACCAGTTCATCATGTGCGGCTTAGTATTTGCATCCCTTCGATGTTCTGTCTTGCACGAAAAGGAACCATGCTTACATTATAGACTGGACCCCCGAAGGATGCAATTCGATGACAATTGACAGATAAAAATAAATAGATATATTGATAGCATAACAAATGAAACTCAGGTCAATAGCAATGAGACCAATGACCATAGCTCTATTGGGTACTGTAATAGCAAATAGATTGAAATGTAAAAATGATCGAAATATGACTAGGATACATGGCCTTACCTTGACCAACAAACAGTTGGATTCAGCAGACCGAGCAGTATGTTGCAGGAGAACAGGTAGATGGCCACAGGTAGCACACTGACAAGTTTGCTCGAAGCGGTCATAGATAGCACGGCGACGAGCAGATTAGCATAGATCTCAGTGCTTCTCAGGTAGAAGGTTCAGGAGTTGACTTGCAAAGCAAAAAGATGTTCTCATGAGACATATCAAGTGGTTTATAAAGTATTAGAAACAGGGGTGTGTTTGTGAATGAATGACGTGTGTATGTCGTGGTATTATGTTTATTGCAGGGGGGCGGCCTGCCTCAGGGGGGGCGGCCTGCCTCAGGGGGGGCGGGCGGCCTGCCTCAGGGGGGGGGGGGGGGGGGGGGGGGCGGCCTGCCTCAGGGGGGGGGGCCTGCCTCAGGGGGGGGGGTGGCCTGCCTCAGGGGGGGGGCGGCCTGCCTCAGGGGGGGGGCGGCCTGCCTCAGGGGGGGCGGCCTGCCTCAGGGGGGGGGCGGCCTGGAGACACGGGGTCTGAGGAGGCCATGTGAGCGATGGCCCCTGGGCGTGGGATACCTTTTGAAGTGTACATGCTGTTTGGCACCTTGGCCGTTTGCGCCCGTCACAGCCCCCATGCCAGCGCTCATCCCCGGGTGCGAACCGCCTTTTGGCGTGCAGGCAAGTGTGTAGAAGCGAGGGGCCATCAGGCCCCTCTCATCCTTTACTTCTCAGTAGAAACTCGTACCACGTGCCTCCAGTAGTGGGTTCGCCCCTTGCCCTTATGTGATGTTAACTTTGGATGACATTCGCGTAGATGGGAACACTGAGCAAGACACGGGGCATCCATTTTTGTACCCCTTTCCACTTCATTTTGGTGACCAGGCCTCACTGCGATAGTACAGCGCGCAGAGCACATGGCCCACAGCCTCGTTCCCACTCTGACTGGAAAACTCCAGAGGTATTTGCAACAGCTAATAAATGTAACACATCACTCTCTGAGATCACGGTCCTGCATGTGAACCGGCCTGAACCAAGCACATGGCTCGTTCATCTCCACAAACGTGTCCTTGCCCACGCACCCTCGCCAGTGGAAACTTACTGCCATTATGACCCTGTGTCCCTGCAAGGTATTCTCTTCATGTGCCAGACCACTGACCACGCCATGATGCCCACCTAGCAGATCCCCAACATTAGACCCCTACTGCAGTATATCGTTGCCTATCAATAACAAATGCCACATACCGGAGATTCTTGTGAGCACAGACCAACGCTACAAACAGTGTATTATAGTGATCAAGACCCTTGACCCAAGGCCTGTATAATCCAATGTTAATTGGTAGTATAGATATATGTGTGACTTTTATAGAGATATAACCGACTGAAAGACTTTGAACAAGTGTTATTTAGTGCATGCATTATTAATATATTATGTTCGCTTAGATAGTGACCACCCCGCTTCACAGCGACCTGAACTTCACCCATTCCCACCACAGGTGTCTGACGTCCATCCTTGAATGAAGACACTTGATTGATTTTAAAAAAAAATCGAAACAACCGTTAAAATATATATGGCGTTTTATTTTGTAGCTTATTTTGATGACAAAATTACTAAATTTTACACATTGTACAGTTCAGGTTGCAGCACAGCGAGAGAAAATCCCCTCTGGAACGTTTCTCTTATGGCACGAACGGCACAGGCGGGTATCACTCTTGGAACGCGGTGTCCAAGCCTCCCGTGAAGCCACCATGTAAAGGAACGATAGGCCACCAGCCTGTACCACCTGTGAAAAGGAATGAAACAAACTGTTTTTAAATGACCAAGAGAAGTTTAATAAACGTTTGTTAATGACAATTCGTGTAACTAATGGCATTCTGCTCAGACAAATGCTATCTAGACACTGCACACTATTGAACGACTTTCATGCGTTACAATGATATGTATATGTAATTTTGGATATAGTAGAAGACCATGAAATGGGAGTGGCATGACAAGCAGAGTATACTTACTCGTTACTCGGATTACGAGGACGAACAGTTGCGAAGTTCGTGCATAAGCACCATCATTATCCTCAACACGGACCGTGTGAGGCAGGCTGCCCTGAAGTCTGGCAGCTCGGTGATGCATTGCGGTCGTGGCTCACCTTCCGAAATGTAGGCCACGCATCCCGAGTTTTCACAGCAGCAGCAGTTCTCGTCCTCGGTTGGCATTAGCTTGCACAGATTGCATGTGCACCAGGTGGAAACACTGTCCATGCGACTAGGTCCAGGCTCTTCAGCTGTTGAATCGTCCTCCCAACTGCCGTCCGAAGACCCATCGTTTTAGCGTGTTTCCCTTTCCAGTAGTTCCTCCTCGGTATACTCTGGCTCGTACATGTAGGGCATCATTGTATCCATTATGTGTTAAACTAAAATAATTGATAGCGGTGGTACTGGTATCTGTTCACACGGTCTACAAGCAACAAAGGTAGCTGACCAGAGCACAGAAACGAGTCACAGAATACTCAAAGTAACACAGAGAGAGGAATGGAATCAAAAATCTGCTGCTGTGTGTTGTGAAACGGTCTGTTTATACTTATTGAGGAAAGAGGCGTTTGTTGTATAAATTACTCTTGTTTTATGCTTTGTCATGTTCATTCTAGAATGAGCATGCCACATGATGTTCTAATTGGAACACTGAATCTTGGAGAGTTTGTTGTTGCTTGAGTTATAACAGTTGAACCTGAGATCTTGTATGTGTTGGGGGTCTCAAGATGCTGTGCTTCACATTACCCAATAAAAGCACCTAGTTAACACAATTGGCGCGTTTGCTTTTATAAGAATGGCGACAAGGATGGGATTAATGTTCCGGTGAAGCCTGTCCTGCTTTTTATAACGTTAATCCCCATCGAGACCCCCAACACCAGCTGGTGGAAAGTGACGACGCTCACCGCGTGTGAAGCTGTGGAGAGGAACCGGCCCCCTGCATGTCCTGGTGTTGTCCTGCCAGCCCCGCACTCAGTTCTGCAGAGGAGCAGTTTGGCACAGACGAGAGAAGCTGTGTCGACCCGACAAGCGAAGCGAGGTGAGAGACGAATTGAAAAGTCTCATCGGGACTTGTGGCGACGCCACCTTGGCGTCTTGGAGCTGTAACACCTCCGTGTACATCTCCCTGTAGGAGCCCCGTCCCTCTCTGCCGGCAGTCCGCTTGGCATTTCAGGCTAGGCGGCAGCACAGTGCGCGTCCAAGCGTACGCCGGTCACGTGATCCACCACGTATCCAGAAATCAGGCAGTTGTCGTGGAAGGAACCGCGTATGTGCCCTTCATTGGATTGCTGTTATAAACAAGTGAGTCACGTGTGCGGATGTCAGGCAAATTCCGTGGTGGAAACTCTTCGAAATAGAGGTCTAGTTTCGCAGGGTGAAGCGTGTTTTGTGTTGAACCCGCCTAGGACCCTCCGGGGAAGGCGGCCTGGGATTGCTGCTGAGAACAGGAACAGGTGAGGTATTTCCAGCAGTCTAGTGTTCTGATTCGAATAACACCAGTTTTGGCTAACAGATATCTACCAAGTGAAAGGGGAGAGATTGTCTGAGTTGGCTGCTCTGGTCCTGGACGAGCGACACCAGACGCATATATATAATACCCAGTTCTGCGGATTGAAGTTATAATATGGCATTTTCTGGAGTACCGGGTCCCCACGTGTTTTTGCCTACTCCAGGCCCGCCCAAGATTAAATGGGCGCCTTGGAAAAAGGGGTTTTTACATTACGTTAAAGTTACCTGTAGTAATGGGATGTCGATGGAGAGAAAGGTGGCAATGCTGATGCACTTTTTGGGATATGAAGGTCAGAGAATATATGACACTCTCCCAGACATTTCTCAACTGGATTTGGAAGAGGGATCTAACGATTTTGATGTGGCTTTGTTAAAGTTGGACAAACATTTTGAAGCTAAAACGAGTACTGTCTTGGAAAGATATCATTTTGGCATGAGGTTCCAAAATGAAGGAGAATCCATTGAAGATTACATCACGGCTCTAAGACACTTGTCTCTTAATTATAAATTTGGTGGTAGTCTAGATGAACATATAAGGGACCAGTTTATGTTACATTGTGCAAATGATAAAATTTGCGAGGAAATCTGGTTGAAAGATGACCCTAATTTAGAGGAGGTAATAGGGATTGCAAAAAGGATCGAGCACACCTTACAGTGCGTAGCCAAATTGGGGGTTAAGGAAAATAAGTCAATGTCAACTGTTGAGGTTCTGAAGGTGAATGATAAGAAGGGAGCCTACGTGAAGAAAGAAAAAACAAAAGTTCAAACCTGATAGACGTTATGTGTCTACCCAAAACAAAGGTGGGGGTAGTGAACAGGTAAATAGACGCGTCCAGAAAGATAGTCCCCAGGGTCACATAAAAAGGGAAGACAGACTGTTTCAGATGTGTTAGTTCGACATTTGTCCACGTCTCCCATATGTCCTGGAAGGCGCGTGAATTGCAGCATTTGTAAGAAATGGGGTCATTTTGAGAGCTGTTGCAAAAATTATCGGGTTGATAGTGGAAAAGGAACTCTTCTCATTGAAGAATATGATGGTGCAACATCTGAGGAAGGTGATATTTCTGAGAATTAAATTGTTACTGTTCACATGGTAAAGTGCTCGGGGTCTGATGAATGTGAACACCCCTCTGCTTGGATAAAAGTGAATGGACACTTAGTTAAGATGTTGGCTGACTCATGTTCAAAGATCACGTTAATCTCCAGAGTGGTGTTCGAGAATGTAGTTGGTGGTTCTATAGAGCAATTACTACCCTCTGATAAAATGCCGGGTGGGTACAATGGTGATAAGATAGAAATTTTGGGATGTTGTAATGCCAAGTTCGAGTTTAAGGGCAGAGTGACTCGTGGAAAAATGTATGTCACAAAAAGGGAAGAAACATTGCTGGGTTGGAAGGAGCAGAGAGGATTATGCATTAAGTTAGACCCTAATAGTGAGGAACAAGTACTTAATGTGGCCAATATACATGGATCGTGTAGAAATAATTCTGGAAGACATGAGTTGTTATTTAAGTATCCAGAAGTATTCAAGATTAATATAGGATGCTTAAAAGGAATGGTTCACAAGATTGTTGTAAAAGATGGAAGCAAACCAGTTGCATCTAAACTTAGGCTGTTACCTTTCTCGATGCGAAAAGCTGTATGTGAGGAACTGATGAAATTAGAAAAAGAAGGCATTATTGAGCCGGCCAAGGCAGTAGAGTGGATTTCTCCTGTGGTAGTTGTGAAGAAATGTAGTGGAGATTTGAGAGTGTGCATCGATCTAAGGGAACTTAATCGGTGTGTTGTGGCTGATCGCCACCCTCTTCCAAACATGGTAAAGTTGTTGAGTAGAATTGGAAGTGCAACATTTTTTGCCAAACTTGATATGGCAAGTGCCTACCATCAAATCCATTTAGATGCTGAATCTCGCAAATTGACTGCTTTCATTACTTATGAGGGAATATATCAATTTTGGCGCATGCCTTTTGGTTTAATATTGGCATCTTCGGCAAAAGGTTATGGACAAGTTGTTAAAAGATGTCAAAGGTGTCTGGTGCTTTCAGGATGATGTTCTCATGTGTGGTAAGGATGAGGAACAATTGAAGGGGAGACTGGATGAGGTTCTCAATATTTTTAAGGAGAGAGGTATAACTTTGCGAAGTGAAAAATGTGTTTTTATGACACAGGTTGTTGAATATCTAGGCCATGAAATATCAGAGCAGGGGCTTAAACCAAAAAGGAATCTGGTGGATTCCATTCTTAAGGCAAAATCTCCTAGTAATAAAGCGAAATTGAGGTCATTTCTAGGTACTATTGAATTTTATCATAGGTTTGTTGAGAATTATGCTGACTGTATAACCTCTTTAAGGGCATTGTTAAGGAAAGGAGTTGAATTCGTTTGGAGTAGGGAATGTGAGAGAGAGTTTGACGAGATGAAAAGAAAAATAGATATGGCCAAACCCTTATCGATGTTTGATACAAGGAAAATAACTATTCTGTCAGTTGATGCCAGTGATACTGGTATACGAGTAGTGATGTTGCAACCTGATGTGGATGGCTCAGAGGTGGTTGTAATGCATGCATCACGAATGTTGATAGGGGCAGAACTTAATTATTCTGTGCTGGAAAAGGAAGCCTTGGCGTGCTATTGGGGCATTGAGAAAATGAAGAATTGTGTGGGGTCAGGAATTTACTTTAAGAACATATCATAAACCTCTCAAGGCAATTTTTGAAAATAAAGGTCTTGACAAGCTATCAAGGAGAGTTGCCGGTTGGGTCACAAGACTACAATGCCACAAGTTCAATATAGAAGTGGTTGCAGGGAAAGGAAACGTGCCAGCAGACAATGCCTCTAGGGTGAAACTGGAGGATGGGGCAAGTGAGTGGAGCAATAATGTGTGTGGTGAGAGTGAAATGGTTTTTCTAACTGCAGAGGGTATCATACAAAACCAAGAATGGATTCGGGTGTTAGAATCAGATGAAATGTGGAAACGCATAGTGATGTTTGTAGAAAATGAGTGGCCGGAGAAAAGATTACTTTCCAGGGAGGAAAGGTCATCATGGGAAGTAAGATTTGAATTGTCAGTGAATTGTCAGTGAAAGGGGGGCTATTGTTCAGATGGGACAAATTGGTAGTTCCTCGGTGCCTGAGGAAAAAGCTGATAAAATCTGCTCATCAAGGGCATATAGGGGTATGTAAAACGAAAGACGTGATAAAAGCGGATTACTGGTGGGCTGGTATTGACCGCAAAATTGAAAAAGTGGTTGGTGCATGCACAGATTGTATTAGATCTGGAAGAAATGTGATTGCTGTGTCTCAGCCCATGGGAAAGACAAGTATACCTGAGGGAGTGTGGCAAGATTTAGCAATGGATGTTTTGGGTCCGGTTGACATGGGGATGGGAAGCGGAAAGTTCATTCTTGCCCTAGTTGATACATTCTCAAGATGGAGTTCAAGATCATGAGAGAAGTTACATGTCAACGAACGCATTATAGAATTTCTTGAAAATGTATTTGAAAGGGGGGGGGGGGTTTACCTAGTAGTATCTACAGACAATGGTCCCCAATTCAATGGAAAGTTGCTCAGAGATTATCTGGTTAAATGCGGGATTGGGCACAAAAGGACGCCTCTGTATTATCCACAAGGAAATGGTATGGTCGAAAGGGTCAATAGGTGTATTATGGTAGCTATCCGTGGAGCGAACGCATATGGTTTAGATAAAAGAGTAGCTGTGAGGGAAAGGTTGTATGCGTTGCGGATGGCTCCAGGTACTGAGACAGGTGTGAGCCCCTTTGAACTCATGAGGGGCCGGAAAGCTAATACATTGGTGGCTCCAGCTTGGCTGGGCAAGGGAAGAGAAGAGACGGATGTAGTTGTGGAAGATGTAAAAAAAAAAAAGAATGGATGTACGTAAAGGAAAATAGGTGGAAAAAGTCAATGAGAGAAATCCTAAAAAGAACGGTGGTTAAAGGTGGAGACTGGGTTCAGATAAGAAAGGCCGTGCTCTCGAAGAAAGGAGAGCCCCTGTATACGGACCCTGTTAAAGTTGTGCAGGTTTTTAGAAATGCTGTGGGGTTGGAAAGTGGGCAAATCTGGAACATGTCCAGAGTTGCAAAAATTAAGAGAACTTGTTTCGTGCTCATTTAAAGTGATAAATTTGTAAATGTGTGTTCATGAAATATAATTTTTTTGTAAAATAGGGGAGGGGGATGTGTTGTATAAATGACTCTTGTTTTATGCTTTGCCATGTTCATTCTAGAATGAGCATGCGACATCATGATCTAATTGGAACACTGAATCTTGGAGAGTTTGTTGTTGCTTGAGTTATAACAGTTGAACCTGAGATCTTGGATGTGTTGGGGGTCTCAAGATGCTGTGCTTCACATTACCTAATAAAAGCACCTAGTTAACACAATTGGCGTGTTTGCTTTTATAAGAGCGTCCGGCCATTTCGATGGCGACACGTCATTAGCTGAAGCGCAGCGAGTGTTGACATGAGACGTGCTTTGATGTTGTGAAATGGGCGGTACGCGTCTGCTGATGACAGGCTCAGGGGTGGGGGATATGATTTAGTGCCGCAAAAGCAGGTCAGCCAGGGCGATGGTGGAAATTATACTATTATCACAAAATGGCAGCTCCCTGGTGCCTGTTTTCGCGTGCGTTTAATGGACGAAAACTCGGGTAAGGTCCATAGGAAATTTTTCTAAAATCGAGCGATTTAGGCTTAAAAACACATGGCCGACCCGTAGGGGCAATAAAAAATTTTGACAGAACCATTCCTTTTAAAGTAAAAAAACGTTAAACTGCTGAATTACTCAGCAGCATTTTCTTGACATTGTTTGATAACTTATATAAAATATACATATTGGTTTGTAAGCATGTTAGTGGGATGGCACTGGCATATTCTCATTAATCCATTGTAGTAGACGAGTTTGAGGCATTTAACCAATTCATGGCTTCATTAGGATCTAAAGTCATCTTCTCACCCTCAGGAAACACCAATGTTAGTAGATTCATTCTGTTTAAGAAAGCCTTCACCCCTAGAGACCTAGCTAAGTCTTTAGGTTCCTTAAAAGACTTCCTCATCTCCAAAACTTCCTTAGGGTAATCCGGGTAAACATAAATCCAGTTACCTTTGAAATAATTAATTTCTTTACTCCTTTCCGCCTTCAGTATATCATCTTTACCTCTGGTGTTAATGAAAGAAATCAGCATCTGCCTTGGTCTAGGGCCCAATTTCTTACCCACTCTGTATGCGTTGTCAATGTCTACAGAGGTGAAAATGGCCACATTTGTAGGTGGTCTTCAGTATGTCGAGCACTGTGTGAACCAGATCCCCATCTGTTTCTTCCACTCCCACAATTCACAAGTTCTTACTTCTGATTTTGAGATCAATCTCCAAAGTCTTAATTTTCCCTTTAAGGAAATCATCCTTTACATTTTTGTGTGCTCTGTAACTGCCTGACATTTCTGAAGACATAGAAGCAGTACCATTTTCCAAGACAGAAACACGGCTATCTTATCTGTGGGACTTTCAGAGAAAGCTCTTCCATGGATGATTCTAACATCGCCCACATCCTGTGCCACCTTCCCCAAGTCCTGTGCCACCTTTAAAAGAAGAGTACATATCCTGAGGGCTTGGTACTTCTGCCATCTCTGTAGTTGATTTGGGTTTCTTACGGACCATGTTGTCAGCAATTTCAATTTTCTTTTTTGAGTTCATTATCTTTGATCGTCCATAATAAAGGGGAGGGCCAGGAGCTGAAGGTTTATGCTGCTGCATCTGATGCCTGCAATCCAGAATCCAACTTGCCACAATAGATGATGTGGCTACACTGTTAATGGTGAACGTCTAGGCACGGAGGGTCCACCACTAAGGCTTGTAATTCAGAGACTGGTCTGGAGGGTGTAATGGCGATTAAGAGCGCCACTTTCCAGGTCACAAACTGGATGTGTGCCGAAGATGGAGGCTCAAAAAAGGTTGTCATGAGACCGGCTAGCACTAGATTTAGCTCCATACCGGTGGAATTCTTTTCTTTACAGGAAAAGTGCAAAAAAGCCCCTTTGGGAAGTGTTTGAGCAGCCTGTCGCTGCGGAGAGGAGTTGTTCCTCTTTTTCTTGTGAATCTGGAGATTGCAGCCAGGTGTACCTTTATGAAGATCACAAGACCTTCCTTTGCCAGTTTGAGTAGGTAGGGGAGAACCGGTTGGTCGTATGGCCAGTGGTTGAAGGTTGGGCTTCTGCGTACACGATGTACAGAACCTTTTCCATTTCTGGTTGTAGGAATGGTTAGTGGACGGTGCCCTAGCTGCGGATAGTATGCGCTGGCAGTCCTGCAGGATGTTTAGGTGGCTGAATTCGGGATGATCAGGAGCCACGCTGTCACGCTTGAGGGAGCCTGGGTCGTGATGTAGAATCGCACCGTTCTGCGATAGAAGATAGGCAGGATATCCCAGATGGATTGGATTGCCTGCAGACAGTTGAAGGAGGTCTGAGAAACAGGTTTGTCTGCGCCAGTACGGTGCCACCAGAATCATCTTGCAATGATATTTGCGGATCATCTGGATTGTCTTCCTAATGAGGGAATGGGGGGACTGCATATGCTAAGATGCCAGTCCATGGGAACGAGAATGCGTCCCCTTGAGAGCCTGGTTGTGGAATCCTGCTTGCAACTTGCTTGCACTGCTTGTTGCCCTGCGAAAAAGGTCCAGAGGGGGATGGCCCCACGCCGAGAAGATTCTGGATATTTAGTGATTGTGCAGTTGCCATTCGTGGGACTGCGTCAAGTCCCTGCTGAGAGTGTCTGCTTGTTGGTTGTGTATCCCCGGGAGGTGGAAAGCTTGCAACACAATTTTGTGAATGGGCCAGTGCCAAATGGTCTATGCTTCTTGAGACAGGGTGTTTGACCTTGTTCCGCCTTGCTTGCGCAGGTAAAACATTGCAGTGGTATTGTCCGAGGATTCGCATTACTGAATTCCTAATTAGAGGAAGGAAAGACGTTATGGCCCAATGGACCAGACGCAGCTCCAGGAAATGCATGTGGATTCTTTGGGAGTCCACAGGCCTTTGACTTGGTGCTTGCCTAGCTGAGCTCCCCAACCCGACAGGGAAGCAGCAGTTACGATAGTGAGATGGTGAGTGGGTTCTACTAGGGGCATCCCTTTCCAGATTTTGTCGAGGATTGCCCACCATTTCAGTGACTTTGAAAGAGCCAGGGTGATGGTTATTTTGTCTAAGCAGGACCTATGTGTTTGGGACCATCTGCTAGCTAGAATTCGTTGTACAGGTCGCATGTTTAGCCTGCAATTGGGTATTGGTGGAATGTAGGACGACATGGTCCCCAGTAGCGCCATGTATTTGCGCACCGTAATTTGTTTGTTCGGAGTGAAGGAATTTTTTCACTTGGTCCGTTGAGGGTTTCACTAGTCCTTGTCCAGTGAGAAATTGTGCACCCAGGAACACCAAGCTTTTTGATGGAACTAGGCCAGATTTGGCGTAATTGATTGCAAATCCCAAGTGTTGGAAAGGCATTGGTTTGTTTCAGTGAAACCACAGTTTCTTGATATGTTGTACCTCAAACAGTCAGTCATCAAGGTATGGGTAGATGTGGTGGCTGTGTTTTCTGAGGAAAGCTGCCACTGGTGCTAGGCATTTGGTGAAAGTTCTGGAGGCTGATTTGAGGCTGAATGGAAGGACTCAAAACTGGTATCGACTTCTGCCGGCCTTGAATCCGAGATACTTTTGGTGTCTTGGATGTATTGTGATGTGAAAGTAAATGTCATTAGGGTCTAAAGCCGATAGATACTCAAGGGGTTTTAGGGCCTTGCTGTCTTGTAGTGTGACAAATTTACCAGTTACTCACCGTAGTGACCACCTTACTCCTAGTCCATAGTCCCCTTTCCTCCATACTTATGGGACATCTCTCCATCCTGTGGGACGGGACCGGAGCACTTTGTAAAAAGCATCCAATTTTTTTTTCAGAAATGTGTCCCTCCTTTCTTTCCTGCGCGGGGCCCGGCACGCGGCTGTAACCCCGCCCACCTTGGCTCCGCCCTGCGCATCGCCCATCGGTCCTTTTCTATCGCAGGGTCAAAGACCCATTAGCAATAACAGAGGAACCTTATTAGAGGGGACGGCGGGCGTATGGAGGAAAGGGGACGATGGACTAGGAGTAAGGTGGTCACTATGGTGAGTAACCTGGTAATACTCCTACGTCCCGTCCCCTTTCCTCCATACTTATGGGAGATTCCCAAGCACTCCTTACAGGAACTTTGGGTGGATGGAAATACCCCTTACTGAAACAGGTTCTTTAGCACAGCCTGGCCGAACTGAGCGTCAGCTCCAGAGCTCATATCGAGGCAGTAATGCTTACAGAAAGCAGATGGGGAGGCCCAAGTAGCCGCTTTAGCGATGGACTCCCAGGGAACATACTTCTGAAAAGCAACCGCGGCTGCCTTGCCTCGCACCTGGTGTGCATGGATACCTTTAGGAGGTTTCAGCTTTTGGACGGTGAAAGATTCCGTGATACAGGCGGTAATCCATCTGGAAATGGATGCCTTAGACGCCGGCCTGCCCTGAGGGTTACCGAAGGTCACAAACAGTTGGGAAGAGCTCCGAAGCTCGGAAGTCCTGTCCAGGTAGAACTTAAGAGCTCTTCGGACATCTAGGCAGTGTAGAACCCTTTCCGCCTCCGAGGCAGGGTTCGGAAAAAAGACCGGAAGGGGAAATCGACTGATTCAGATGGAATTCGGTCACTACCTTTGGTAGGAAAGCTGGGTTCGTCCGAAGGACTACCTTGTCTTTGTGAAAGGCCAGGAAAGGATGCTCCACCGACAATGCCTGGAGCTCACTCACTCTCCTCGCTGACGTAACTGCTACCAGAAAGGACACTTTCCAGGACACGTACTTGAGGTCAACCGTAGCCATTGGCTCAAATGGTTTATGGCACAGCGTCGTCAGGACTACATTTAGGTCCCAAGGCGGGTGCAGACTACGAACCGGAGGGTAGATGCGTGTCAAGCCAGCAAAATGTCTCTTCACCACCGGGTTAGTTAAAGAATAAGAACACCGGTCTGTAGAGAAGTAAGCAGAAATCGCCGAGAGATAAGTCCTGCAAGACAGAATATGAACCCCTGACTCTGCTAGGGAGGATACGAAGGACAGCACCGTGTCAATCGTTGCCACCCTCGGGTCCAATTCTTTCTCCAAACACCAATGACAGAACCTGAGCCATTTACTCTTGTATTGGGATCTGGTCGAGGGTTTCCTGACTGCCTGGTGGATAATGCGCATGTTATCCGCAGACAAACCCAAATGCTCTAGAGACGTGAACTCAGGCACCATGCCGCCAAGTTGAGCCATTGTGGGGAGGGGTGCCACATCTGCTGTTCCCCTTGGTGAAGAAGATCGGGAGTTACTGGTAACCTGATCGGCGGACACACCGACAGGTGTTGAAGTTCTGAGAACCAAAACCTGGCCAGCCACCACGGAGCTATCAGTAGAAGAGAACAGTTGACAGAGCTCTTAAACTTCCAAATTGCTCGATGAACTAGGGGAAGAGGCAGGAAGGCGTAAGCTCTCATGTTGTGCCATGGGATCTCGAGTGCGTCCCCCAGAGAGGAGGCTCCCAGCCCCCCTCTGGAGGCGTACTGAGGAAGCTTCTTGTATACGGCCGTGGCGAAGAGGTCCACCTCCGGTGTGCCCCAACGCGAGAAAATCCTTTAGAGGATTTTCCGCCTTCAACTCCCACTCGTAGCTGAGCACTGTCCGCCGGCTGAGGGCATCCGCAGTGACATTCAGCTGACCCGGGATGTGCACTGCAAGCAGCCAGACCCCATGAAGCATGGCCCACTCCCAAATCTGGATGGACAGGTCCACGAGAGGGGGAGACTTCGTTTCCCCTTGCTTGTTTATGTAATACATTGATACCACATTGTCCGTTCTTATGCGGACCACCTTGTTGACAATGAGAGGTCTGAACGACTTGAGCGCGAGAAAAATCGACAGAAGCTCCAAATGATTTATGTGCAGGAGCTTGTCCTGATGGTGACCAGAGGTGAGAGACCTGAAGAAGATCCAATGTCGCACCCCATCCCAAAAGGGGAGGAGTCTGTCGTGATAGTCACCATGGGGGCTGGGTCCTGGAACCCCGCGCCCACCGACAGGTTGCTGAGAGATGACCACCAGTCCAGGTCCACTCTCATGGAATCCGGAATTATTATCCGCTTGGAATCCGGGTCCACAGCCTGACGCCAGGAACTCCTAAGAGCCATCTGAGTCCGTCTCATTTTGAGACGAGCAAGAGGAAGAGGCAGTACACACGAGGCCATGAGGCCCAGAAGCCTCTGGAACCACCAGGCCGACATGCTCTCCGACTGCGCAAACATCTGACACGTGGCCAACAGATCCACCATTCTGTCCCCGGTCAGATACACTCGGCAGTCGATCGTGTTCCAACGAAAACCCAGGAGTGTCAGGTCCTGTGAGACAGTCATGGAGGATTTCAGCCAGTTCACCGACAGCCGAAGATGGAACAGGAGCTGAAGGAGAGACTGGAGGTTGTCCGCTGCTGCCAACGGACAAGGGCTGCGTAGGAGCCAGTCGTCCAAATAGGGATACACATGGATACCCTGGAGACGAAGATGGGCCGCAATCACCGACATAATCTTCGTGAAGACATGCGGCGCCGAACTGAGGCCAAAAGGAAGCACCCGAAACTGGAAGTGCTCCTCTCCCAAAAAGAAGCGGAGGCATCTCCTGTGTGGATTTCAAATCAGGATATGCATGTATGCATCCTGAAGATCCACCACGCTGAGCCAATTGCCCATCTGCAAAGAGGAGCGAATCTGGCCGGGCGTGATCATCTTGAATTTCTCTTGGGGTAGGAAAAGATTGAACTGGGAAAGGTCTAGGATGGTGCGCAGGCCAGCCTGGTTGGGTTTGGGCACCGTAAACATCCGGGAGTATAAGACCTCCCCTCGCTCCCCAAGGGGAACGGGTTTCACAGCTCTGAGGTGCAGAAGTTTCTGAACCTCGGCCTTGAGGGAGGGTGAGCCCAACAGCTGAAAAGGAGGGTTGAGGGGTGAGGTAGGGGGTAAAGGCAAGAGGAAGCACGCTCGAGCGACTGACAAGACCCATCTGTCTTCTGTGATGGCCTGCCACGCCACCCAATGAGACGCAATGCGTCCTCCCACCGGGGTCTCGTGCAAGCGCGGAAAACCCTCATTTGGCAGGCTTATCGGTGGCGGTGCCACCTGAACCTGATGAGGCTGAGGAGCGGGAGAAATACTGTGTACGCTGTTGTCTACGGCGGTTATTCCCCACAGGAGTATCCACTCTGCGAGATTTGCGGTCGAGGAAGCCCCTAAAACCAGAGGAAGGTTGACCTTGAGACAACAGCCTTTGAGACTTGAAGGGAGCGTTAACCAGCTATAACAAGGGGGTTGTCCTCCCCTCTAAGTCTAGGAGGTGTACAGGGAAAATTCAGTGTACAGTGGTTATTTAGACCCTAATGGGAACACACATCATTCTGGGCAACCATTAAGAAAAACGACATACTTGCTGATGCTGAACACATGACTCAAAAATATATGTAAAATGAATTTTAATTTATCATTTAACTTTCTATTATGAGCTTTTTTTAAATAAACTTTATATTGCAAGAAATTCCAGTTGTTTCATTTCATAACAATCCATGATGTCCATTCATGAAAAAAACATACATAGTTCAAGATTCACTATATAAAGGAAACTGTACTCAGTGACATAAGAAGTAGGTTCATCATTTTTGTATCTGGCCAACAACTTAAAAATCAAAATGTCCTATGTCATTGAGAATGGAGAACACACTGAGAATGTAAGATGGGGAGACGGTTGAATCTATGTCTCCTGTGCCCGGCTAAAGTCTGACCTTATATTCGGTCTACGTCTGGAAATGATGTTAGGGATTTTAAAGGGCAGCACAATCAAAAAAGGCCCATAAAAAATCTGGGTGGGTGTGCTGCTGGCGTTTCGGCAGGATAGATTGATAGCCTTCTTCTTGGGCCAAAAAAAGTCAGGAGACTGTGTGGGAAAAGAGAAAGCAAGAAAAAATCACGAGGGAGAGAAATCAATGTTAAAATGCAGCAGCAGAGTGCTTGAATAGGTCGATACATAGTATCTAATACTAGAACACAGGTCCTGGAACAGATTCCAAAAGAGGGGGTCCACTCACCACTGGTCGTGCTGCCAGTAAGTGCAGATGGACGCCATGTCTTTCCAAAAAGGGGCAGGTGAGGATGCAGGTTGTGGCTGCGTGGGTATGAGGGCTGGCCTGGTTGGTGGGAGGCGACCCTTATGTGTGGCTGAAGCGGGATCCCTGAAGCGATAGACAGGGTCTGAGGAGGGTCCACAGGAAGTGGCAACTCAGAGAAACTGCGAACAAACACAATCAGCAGTTAGTGGCACTGCTGTACAGTTGGTAGTGTGGTACTATCACAGGAGTGGATAAAGTGGGGGGACACTCATACAGGGAAAGTAAATTACCTGTCTCAGGTTGTAGGAGCGCGTGGTTCGTGAGCATGGGGAGCCCGAATGGGGGTTAGCCAAAAGAAAAATCTTCGAGGCTGTGGAGCTCATGGGTAAGATTCGTCTCGTGAGCCCTGTGAGCAAACAATGAAAAGAAAAAATGAATAAAAATATAAAAACGGCATGAGGGAGCAATAAGTCTGAATTGGAGCACACAGACTGGAAGTAATGCGAGATGGCAGGAAGTCTGTTGCCAAAATCTACCTAGCTGGGCAAAGGAAGCAGGGGACACGTACCTGATGCGGTTGCCGGCGAGCAGCAACAAGGTGCAGGCGTCTCAAAATGGTGCCTGTGCTGGCTCTGGAATGGAGAGCTCAGTATATGCGCTGTGAGGCGGAGCGCCACAGCGCATGCGCTGGAGACTAGTGTCTCGTAGCGTTGGAAACGACGTGGCGTGGGGGCGCGCAGGGGTAGGCTGGCTGATCAAGGGGCTCGGCCCTGCTGGAAGGACGCGATCTCTGGGAAAGCGAACCCAAATGTGAGGACCGCTGGGGAGGCGTCCGTGCTCGGGCTAGGACCCATGTGAGCCCAAGTCTCCGCGACCGAAAAGGGCGGAATCGTGTGAGTTAAACACACGGGGAGAGTGGCGAAGGTTGCAGTGTGGTGGGAGAGGGGGGGATTGGGGGGGGGGGAATATTAACTCTAGAATGGATGAGTCTACTGGTCGGGTGCTAGGGACATGGACTGTTACACAAAGTGTATGCGTGATGCAGCCCAGTCTAGTGCGATTACCCAAAATAGTACATTGGGCCTGGAACGTCATGGTGGAGAGATGATAAAAATGCACAAATTTAAAGGGGTTACAGACTACATCCCTGCATAGTTAAAGTGGGCCTTTGTGTTAGTCTGTCAGTGGAAAGAAAATGTGTAAACCAATTATAACACAACATCTGTCTAGTGCTCTAATTTAAACAGGTCCTGTACAATAATAAGTGCAGTAACACATGATGACGGATGGCAAGTACATCTGATTCCAACATTTACTTTCCAAGACAGTGAATTAGGCACGGAAGGTGTGTGGCTACTTAAGACAGTACATTGGGCATGGAACATCATGGTGAAGAAATGAGAAATTATAAAAATGATAAAAATTCACATTTATACAGATTACAGACTACTTCCCTGCATAGTTTGAGTGGGCATTAATATTAGTCTGCAAGTGGTACAGAGTGTAAAACAACATCTGTCTAGTGCTCTGATTTAAACAAGTTGTGTACAATAATAAGTGCAGTAACATGATAATGGATGACAAGAAATAGTCCTGCCAACAAGCACGAGCGTTAACCAGAACAGACAATGATTTAGCCGTCTGAGTGCTATCTTTGGTTTTGGTGAGCTCTACATCAGTAGAAGAGTGAAAAAGCTCCTTACCATCAAATGGAAGGTCCAGAACCTTGTCTTGCACCTCCTTCGAGAACTTAATGGCATGCAGCCACGCTTGCCACAAGGTATCAACCCCAAGCATCAGACCCCGAGCCGAGGCGTCTACGTGATGAGCCACAGCCTCCAGGAGATTCTGGGCCCAGACCCTGTCATCGGAAAGGCCTCCTCTGAAATCCTCCAACTTCTCGACCGGAATGTGCTCCTCAAACTCCGACAGACCTCTCCACATCTGCATGTTAGCTCCCGCCAAAATCAATTCTGCATTGGCCTGCCTGAGCTGTAAGGCCGTATTGGCAAAGATTTTCCTCCCTAGGGAGTCCAGGAGCTTGTCCTCCTTTCCCAAGACCTGAGCAGCTGTCGCGGAGGAGGATGCTGCAGGCCTGAATTGCAACGTAGCCGCAGCCATCACTGTGGAGAAGGGAGGCGGACAAGACGACAAGGCCACTTCTTCCGAAGAATGCAGCCTGTACCTCGCGTCAATCTTTTTATGGACAAAAAGTCCCGAGTGTGGCTTTTCCCAAACTCTTCGGACCTCGGCCAGAACGTCCTTCAGAAAGAACAGGCCGTTACGCTCCAAAGGAGACAAGGTGAACGCCCCAGAAAGCACGCCCTCCTGCGGAGCAGGTGCCTCGGGCACCGGAACATCTAAGAAATTCATCATGTCCAGCACCGGTAATGGAAAGCTCTGATAGAGCGGGGAAGGTCCTCATTGTCCTGATCGCCTTGAGGGTCATCTGACAGGTCAGGATCCTGCTGAGCTGTGTCAGGCACTGCCTTGTCCACTGGGGACAAATGGTGGTACAGCCGGAAGAGCAGGGGGAGGCACCACGGGCAAGGGAGGCGCCTGCGGGACCACCGTCGGAACGGGTGGACATATCTCCTTGAAAAGCCCTTTGAAATATTCCCTCCTGGGGTCGGTGCGCATAAGCGCTTGAAATTTACCGAAAAAAGCGTGCTCGGGAGATTGTTTCCGAACCTGAGGAAGCCTCTCATGAGGTGGACAAATCCAGGGACGTAACCAAGAAGGGTGCCACATCAGCCCCTCCACCGACGAATCCACATAAATCAAGGGAGCCGCCCCCGCAGGGCAACGAGACATTGTGCGGAAGAGGCATCCGGGCGTTCCAATCATAAACCGGCCGGTAAGGATGCGCACAAGGGACCTTAGGTTCACCCGAAGGACCGAACCCTATACCAGGGGCCGATGGCGTAGTTGTAGGGGGTAGTACCTAAAATGGCCGCCGTGGTTGCGGCGGGAACGGCCGCCATTTTATCCTCATCTGAGGGGAACTGCAGCACGTGAGGAAGTGAGGCAGGGGTCCCCGTCGATGGGTCAGGGGTCTTAATTTTAGCCTTAACATAAGGAACCTCGGCAGAGCTGGTACTAGGAGGCCTGGAATGTTTCTGCGACATACCAACCGCCAACTGAGCCTGCGAAGGAAGGGCCTCGGCACTGCCGGTAAAAGAAGAAACTTTCTTCTTTGCCCCCTCAACAGATCTGGGGTCACCACAAGAGCGGGAACGGTAAGCTTTCACCGACAGGGCCTTGCCCGGCCCCTCAGAACTGTTGGTATCCTTAGCCTCTGTAAGAGGGACCTGGGACCTAAGCCCAGTAGAAGCCTTATCGGCACAGGCAGCAAACATACGTTCGGTAACCTCAAGCCCAGCCAAGACCTCGGGGCGCACCCCGTTTTTTTTTGAGGGAAGCCGAAAGAGCGGCCTCAGAGCAAGCTCCGGTACCCCACGATTCAGTAGAACTGGGTCTACAAACAGCCCCTACAGGAGGGGCCTCGGAGCGTACTCCGGTGGACACATGCCCCTTACGGAGACCCTCGGAGAAAACTCTGGCAGAATTATTAGGCCAGACAGGCACCTCAGGGCAAACCCCGGTAACAGGGCGATCAACGCCCCTCCCGGCTCGAGAGGAACCCGGAAAGGTATCCCACAGCCGGGGTGCTCTGAAAAGTAAAGAACTTACTGGGCGTTTTTTCTTCTTGTCGATGAGCGCCTGAAAATGCGAAGGAGGAGTCCGTCCCAACACCTTCTCCCACCGCTCCAACCGACGTTGAAGTGCCCGGACCGAAAGGGAGTCACAGTAAAAACAGGAGTCCCAACGGTGTTCCGGACCCAAACACTCTAAACAAAGAGGATGGGGATCCGCCCTCGCGAAGCGACGGTGACACGAACAGTCTGGAAAATCTAGTTTAAAAGACAGACCGACTAGTAAACTTAACGGTAGCGAGAGCCAGAGAGGGAAAAAGGGAAGAAAGTCTGAGGATGCAAGTGCGTCCGGCCCCGATCGTGCGGAGTAAAGGACTGATGGGCGATGCGCGGGACCGAGCCAAGGTGGGCGGGGTTACGGCCGCGTGCCGGGCCCCGCGCAGGAAAGAGGGACACATTTTTGAAAAAAATGTGCATGCTTTTTACAAAGTTCTCCCATAAGTATGGAGGAAAGGGGACAGGACGTAGGAGTATTGAACATTTGCTTTTTGTTGAATTGGATGGTGCAGGTGAGACACCTTTACAGGAAGTTTCTGTGTGCGCTTGAACTCCAACAGGTGACCGTGCTGGATGGCATCTAGCATCCATCTGTCTTTTGCAATTGCTTGCCACCTGTGGAGATGAAAAGCCACATTTCCTCACAGCGGTGTGCCCTTGAGGCAGTCATTGCTGGGCCTTGTTCCCTTTACCTCTGAGAGGTGGTTGATATGCGAATTACGTTGCACGCACTTGGTGATACTCCCTGCTGCGAAGCGAGGACCGGTAGTTCCTTCTATATCCCTGGGAGTACTATCCGGATCTGCCGTCGTTCTCGTTGTCCCTAGAGGAGCTAGATTGACCCTCGAAAGGAACATAAAGACCTGCTGCCCTGTACAACTGTTCGTGATCTAGCAGCATTGGAGTCTGCTTTCATTGTTTTAAAGGGCCTCATCGATTTTGTCACCATAAAAACACACTCCCTCAGATGGCATGTTGACAACTTTATGTATCACCTCCTGTCTAAACTCTATGCAGAGTAGCCATCCTTGCCTTCTCAACCCCATTACCAATTTACTTGAATCCTGTTTCATCATTGCAGTGGATCTCGCAGAAACTGTGGTTTGAGGCCTTCTCACCTTCAGGTATCAGTGTCATTGCTTCTTTCTGCTGTTGCTCTGGCAAGTGCTCTAATAATGTGGTGCCACATTTCTCAGTCATAGCAAGCCACTATTACAAGGGTATTGGCTGCTTGTTGCCCCGATGGGGAGCACTTTTTTGCCAAAGGCATCCATTTTCCTGCCATTATCTGGGGGAGTGGCACATTTTTATTGTGCATGCGCCTTGCGACCTACAGACTCTGCAGAGGGCTGTGAGGTTTTTGGTGTTGTATCCGGTGCCTTACATTTCTTGTCTAGTCTCCCTTTTAGTGCCTGTTCCGACAAAGGATGTTTGGGGGTCCGTAGCCCTTCTTGCCAAACATGATCTAGGATGGGTATAGAAAACAGCTTTTCTGCGCTTAACCAGGTTATAAAAAGGAAGGCAGTCTTTCTGCTGCAGGAGTTTAACCAAATTCCTAGCACGCTTTTGATACCATGCCATGGAAAACACCAATGTCGTCTGGAGGAGAGAGTTGTGCTGGACTATCCTGTGATCTCACGTATCGTCTCGGCAAGGAGAAATGGAAGACGTGGTAGAGCTTGTCTTGATCTGTATACACTAGTTCCCCCTCTTCTTGCTCACCTATTCGTGGGCTTTCCCTTCTTGGAGGTGGAGGTCTAGGTGGAGATTGGGCTCCATGTGTCAAACATGGAAGATTGGCGCAGTCCCTAGCTGAATGCCCTTTATCCCTTTCTTCTTGCCGACCTGCTATACCCTGGTCATTCCTGCAAAGATGGACTGCACCCCTCTGGCCGACGAGGTGGGAGTCTGGCATTGAGTTGTCCTAGCAGCGTTTGCAGAGTGCAAAGTGCCTGCAGGGAGAGTAGAGATTGCAGGTTTGAAATGGGATATGATGGTATCACACCTCCAGTTCCCGATGGTGTAGATGGAAAACCAAGTGGTACATTATGTAACCTTAGGTGTTTATTCTCCTCTTGATTGGAAGCGACCAGACGAATTGTACTGTACATGTGGTTGGATCCTGCATTCTTCAGAATCGGAATCCATGAGCCCCCACTCCCCGGGCACTCCTCTCTTGGACGCTCTAAATCAGATCTCATGCTGTAAGATTTCATCTGGCAGGATGTCTGAGTACACGAGACCCACCTAGAGAGAGTTGCCTGTGCCCCAAAGGATCTTCTCTGTAGGAGTTTCTAGTATTCCTTTACTGCAGGAGGATATATTGTCCTGATTTTGTTGGATAGGTATGTATCGTGGCTTCAGCAGTGGAAATGGAAGGGCTTGTGAGAACTGCAGCCTCACTCCCGGAAGATGCGTTTTTTTTTTTACCAGACTATCGTCGACGAGAGATGTCCCGATTTTGTAAAAGTGAGTATTGTCGCCATTTTTGTCATCTGAGAATGCTTGGTGGACAAATCTAGTCCAGAGGAAGATCTGACCTTTAGAAGTGCAAGAGTCTGAGGACAAATGGGGTTTCATTTTCAAGGACGAAGATGTAGTCTTCGTGGACGATTTGGACTTTTGTTTCTCCGTCGGAGAGAATGTTCTGAACGAGTGGGAGGTGGACTTGGGTCAATGGACGTGAGCCCTTATACATCGGTTTCGACAATGGTATTTTAGTCTACGGGACTTTGGACAACTACTTAGGAACGGACCAGGAGCCTGTGGCTTGATGGCAAACGCATGTCAGAGGGGGTGGTAGCTCTCCCACTCCTTGACTATCCTGCTTCCGACGCTGGATATGCTCGTTCATCAAGCCAACAAATCAGTCAAGGTTTCTGTCTTTTAAGGTTTTCGGTGAAAAACCCTTGACAGATTTCACATTCCTCCGGTGAATGGTTAGGATAGAGGCAGTATGAACAGTTTACATGCCGGTCACCTCCGTAGACGTTCTACAGACCGCAAGTTCCACAGGGCCTGAACAAGGATATTTTTAGATCAAACGGTCTCCATGTATGCAAACAGCACCGTAGAGGAGTCGTTGGTTGCTACGGTTAAGAGAATAAATTGAAAAAATATATATTTTGTGTGGTAAAATAATTTCTCTTTAAAGAGAAGAACGAGGAATCCCACCAGCTAGAAAGACGGTTGAAATATGAGGGGAAGCTACTGGGGCGGAGCTATACACTCTGAGTCCTATTGGTGCGGACCAAAAGAACCCACAACGACATTGGTGGAACACTAGCTTTTCCATAGGTTAATTTAGTACTTTAAGTAACCGGGGATTCCCAGCCTTATCAGGAATATTCACAGCATGTGAATCCATGAAAGATCCAATGCTGGAGAAGAACAAGTTACTTACCAACTGGTAACGTTCTTTTGATTGGATGTTCCGCCAACGTATTCCTCATCTTAGATGTACTCCTTCCAGCTTTAGGCGCTTCGGAAATTTGTTCTTGACAGAGGGCGCTGATGTCATCGAGTCGATGGTCCCTTGAAGGTCTCGGTCGAGGGTGCCAACAGCTATACAAGTAGCACGCGGAGCGCCCGTTGGCCTCAGTTCTGTTTTTCCCCCTCTTGTTCTACTGTGTAGATTGTGCCGGTAGTCCGGTATTAGCCTTGCGAGAGTTGAAGTGGCAATAACTCGGAAAATCTACAAAGGAGTAGGATGGGAGGGCGATTAGGAATATGTTAGAGGAACATCCAATCTAAAGAAAGTTACCAGTTGGTAAGTAACTTGTTCTTCCAATGGATTGTGTCCTCCAACGTATTCCTCATCTTAGATAGACTCCCAAAGCAGTATAGAAAATTCTCTGGAGGAAGGAGTAGATTTTTGATACCATTATAAGGTGGAATATAGCACTGCTTAACCAAAAGCAAGCTCCTTAGCCTGTGAAGCATCCAGACTATAGAATTTTAAAAAAGTGTACAGCGATGACCAAGTTGCTGCTTCACAAATGGATTTTATGGGAACACCTCTTTGAAGAGCTGTCGAAGAGGCAATGCCTCTGATGGAATGGGCCCTTATGCCTTCTGGTGGGTCTTTTTCCCCCAATCTGTAGCATTCTGAAATGCAAAGCACAATCCAACGTGATATGGTTTGTTTTGACACCGATTGACCCAATTTCCTTCCGGCGTAACCAATGAAAAGTTAATCATCCACTCTAAGCTTGGAAAGCCTAGAAATGTAAAAGCTTAAAGCTCTTCTCGGTTCCTCCTCCTTACTAGGATGAGGTGGAGGGTAGAATGCGGGTAGAACAATTTTCTTATTTAAATGAAAATCGGACCCAACTTTAGGTTAAAAAAATGAGGGTTTAACCCTTAATACCACTCTGTCCCTATGGAACACAGTATAGGGTGGCCCAGAACACAGTGCCTGCAGTTCGCTCACTCTTCTTGCAGATGTTAAAGAAACTAGGAAAGCAGTTTTCCATGTTAGTAATCTTAATGGACAAGTGTGCAAGGGTTCAAAAGGGGCACACTAAGAATTTTAGAACCAGATTAAGATCCCAAATTGGTACTTGGAAAGGGTAAGGAGTAAACACATTGGTGAGTCCTTTTAAGAATTGTACTATTAAAGGAATTTTGAAAGCGGAGCATTCTTCCGACGAGCGCTTGACAATGGAAAACACTGCAAGATGACCTTTAATGGTCCCAACATTTAGACCTCTATGTGCTAGGGACAAGAGTAAGGACAACACTTAGGGAATGGAACAGAGAAAAGGATCAACATTCTTTTCTCTGCACCAGTTGCAAAACTTTTTCCAACGGCAATGGTATAGAGATTTTGTTGCTGGCCTTCTTGCTGAAAGCAACACCTCCATGACGTCATCTGGAAGGTCCCAATCCTTGTATCTCAGCCTTTCAGATACCAAGCATGAAGGTTGAGAATCTTGACCTCAGGATGGAGAACCTGGCCCTCCATTTGTGAGAGAAGGTCCTCTCTCTGAGGAAGACGTACTGGGGGACAGATGGCTATGTCTAGAAGGTCCGGGTAACAGTTCTCCTGGCCCAATCTGGGGCAATTAGGATTATGCGGTTTCCGAACCGTCTCAATCTCCTGATGACACGAGGAATGACAGGAATCGGAGGGAACGCATATAATAGTGGGAAGTTCCACTCCACCATGAACACGTCCCCTAGGGCTCCTCTGAGGGGAAATTCCCTTGAGCAATACCGTTCACACTTCCGGTTGATCCTGGTCACAAACAGGTCTACTTGATGGGTTCCCCAAAGGGCGAAGATCTCTTGAATGACTTCCTGAGAGAGTTCCCACTCATGGGACACTGTACTGCCTGCTCAGAGCGTCCGCCGTCATATTCTTCTCCTAGATACTGCTGTTAAGGAGATTCCTTCTTGAATTGCCCCATACCAGAGCCGCATTGCCTCTCTGCACAGAGGTAGTGACCCTAAACCACCTCTTGTTTAGATAATGCATGGCCACTGTGTTGTCCATCATTATCAGGACTTTTTTCCTCTGACAGATGGCAGAAAAGCCTTCAGCGCTAGTCCGATTGCTCTCAGCTCTACAAGGTTGATGTGGAGTTTGGACTCCGATGGAGACCAACGACCGCTGATTTTCGGGTCGTTTGCATGAGCTCCCCAACCCATGAGTGAGGCGTCCATCAGTACTGTAATCTCCAGTCATGGTTGCCAAAACGGTTCTCCTTTTAGGATATTCTCTGTGGCAGTCCACCACAGAAGATCCTGCCGAACCATGTTCGGAATCTGAAGAAAATCCGTCATTTGACCCGAGAACTGGGACCATTGAGTTTTTAGAGCCCATTGAAGGGATCTCATCCTCAGGCGTGCCTCTCGCACTAGGAAGATGCAGGATTAGGCCGAGCAACCTTAAGAAGTCGTAGGCATAGAGATTTTGGGCATTTTGGAATTTGGAAAGCATCTGAAGAATGTCTTGAGCCCTTAACTTGGGAGGCGAGCTCTTTCCCAAGGAAGTGTCTAATACAGCCCAAATGTACCGGAGCTTTTGGGAAGGTGTCATTTTTGATTTCTTGAAATTGAAGAAGCCCAGTCTGTGGAGGAAGTGGCAGGTGACTTTCAGATGATCCAGTGCTTGCTTGGCAGAACGTGCCCTGATCAACCAATCGTCCAGGTAGGGGTAAACGTGCCCCTCCCCCCCTTCTCCTGAGGTGTGCTGCCATCAGTACCATTAACTCGGTGAAGACCCTCGGGGCAGAGGTCAATCCGAATGGCAGGACTCGAAACTGATAGTGTGAGTCGCCAACTACGAACCTCAGGTATTTTCTGTGCTTGAGATGAATCGGCACATGAAAATAAGCATCCTGGAGGTCCAATGACACCAACCAATCCTGAAGTTGTAGGGCCTGAAGGATCTGAGAAAGAGTAACCATCTTGAACTTGTCCTTCCTGAGGAGCTTGTTCAAGCCTCTTAAGTCCAAGATGGGTCTCAGTCCTCGGTCCTTTTTGGGGACCAAAAAATAAGGGGAGTACCATCCCTTGTTCCTCTACGCTACAGGTACTGGCTATATAGCACCTTTCTCCAGCAGGGTTAGAACTTCCTGCTGTAGGAGCGGGTCTGAAAACCTCAAAGGGTGTCTCCCTGGTGGATTGCTTAGAGGTTGCGTTAGAAAAGGAAGGCAGTAACCTTGGGCTATTATTTCTAGAGGCCAAACTTCTGAAGTAATGGCTCGCCATTCTTGCAGATGCTGTGACAGTCTGCCTCCCACAGGTATTTTGTGATGCAAGTCCTCAAAGTGTTTTTGTGGCGGTTGCTGCGGCCGCTGATGGCAAAGAGGCTGCAGCTGGAGCTGACTTTGCACGTTTTCCTAGTCCACCGCAAGTGGCCCTTCTCTGGCCCCCTTGACTGGCCATTCCTCTTGCCTTTGCATATGAAGAGTAGTAACGATAGGATCGTCCCGACACACGAAAAGGCTGAGGTTGTCCAGTAGCAGCTCCTAAAGACTTGGCAGCTGCTTTTGAAGTCTGCAACTACTCAAGGCTCTAGTCAGTCTTGTTGCCAAAAAGTTGAGATCTGTCAAAGGGCATGTTCAGAAGACAGACCATGCAAATCTGCGCATTACCTTGCTAGTGCCCATGGACCTGCTCACACTATCTGCAGTGTGCAATCCAGACTGAAGGGATTCCTGCATGGAATCCTTCCCTTTCATCCTCTTCCGGTATGTGCTCCGCCGCCATTGCAATGCACTCCCACAGAGTGTACGAAAATGTTGCCAAGGCACATGTGGAGTTGGCTGATTTTAACGCCATACTCCCAGCTGAAAATACCTTACGTGCCCAACCATCCACACGCTTGTCATCCCTATCCGGAGGTGTAGAAGGGTACGCCACCTTATTTGACGCTGTGGCTGCCTGGACAACCAGACTCTCAGGAATAGGGTGTTTAGACAGATAGCCGGGGTTGCTACTGGAAGGGTGGTATTTTGAAGTAAGGGATTTATTCAACGGAGGAATAGAATCCGGAGTCTCCCAATTTTTGGCCACCCTATTTTGCAAGGCTACATGGAAGGGTAAAATCGGATCTTCGGTGGCACCATGATGCAATGCATCGGTCAGATCATCCTGGATGAATTGAGTTGGTGGTCTCGTCCTCCTAAATAATCGACCACCTTTGTCATTAGTTGACGGTATGAGGGACTGGCATGTTCCCTGGTTCTGGCCTGGCAGAATCTGTTTCAGGCAAAGTATCAATGCCACTCGCATTATGTAAGGTTTCCACCAGGTCCCTCATCCTGCTTTCCTCAGAAATCAGGCATTCTGGGACATTTGGGGTACCATATTCCAGTCCAAAGGAGCATTCTCCTCATCAGAGCTCAAGGATTTGAAAAATTATTTCCTTGGAAGAGGTTTAAAAACCTTTTCTGGGAGAGGTGGCAGAGGTGTATAAGTGGAACCCTAAGAAATTACAGCCTTTGTAGCCTTCTCTTTTGCTGTTTTTTTAGCTTCTGGCCGAGTTGGCTGATCTGGAGCCTTTGGAACATTTGGCGCCGAGGGCTTCGGGGTAGACGTCGACAAAGGTGTCGATGGCGCCGACGAAATAGTGGTCGTCGAAGGAACTGGTTTCGAGGGCATCGAAGTGCTCTTCAAGTGCTTGCCCTTTGAGCTGCGTCAGGTTTCAGACGGCGTCGGTGACCTCGAACGGTCGACTCGAGCGGTCTTTTTCTCTCGGCGTCCTGGAAGGTTCTCGATCCTTCCTCCTTCGATCACCCGGGCTGGAGGACGCGTGAGTGTCGAAACCATAGCACTCCCGACCGGCTTCCAAAGAAGGCGCGGACCGAGGCTTAGCTTTTTCGAACACCTCCATCCTTTTCACCCTGACTGCTTCCCACTCTTCGGAGTAAGAATGTTTTGTGGGGCATTTCATCCTTTTTGGGGATTTGTTCGAGGACGAGATGTAAGGGGACCGGTGGCGTCTTTTCTTAGACTTTTTTGTCCAAGACTAAGAGCGATGAGAATCGCTTCGGGACCTAGACCGATGCCTTTCGCGTCGAGGAGCTTTCTCCTCACGGGCCCTCGACTCGACATTAGAGGCTTTTTGTTCGGGTTTACGACCTACCTGCAGTTTTCTCTTCCTCTCTCGCAAGGCCTTGCCCGTCATCGCCTGACACTTCGGACAGGCCTCCATGTCGTGGCCTTCCCCGAGACACCACAGACATTCCCGGTGCGGGTCCATGATGGACATTTTCGAACCGCAGGATTTACACTTTTTGAATCCTGATCGCGGGGTCGTAGTCGGGGTCGATGACGAGGACATAATCGAATTTCTTCAGCTTTTACTGCGTCACAGAACTACTCAAGGCGCGTTGAAGCAACATGTACTGCGGAAAAACGGAACGGAGGCCAACGGGCACCGCGCATGCTACTTGTATACCCGATGACGTCACCCTCGACAGAGGCCTTCGAGGGACTATCGACTCGACAACATCGACGCACGGCACCCTCTGCCGAGAAAACATTTCCGAAGCAGCTAAAGCTGGAAGGAATACATCCAAGATGAGGAATACGTTGGAGGACACAATCCATTCGAACTTAGTTTATCAATGTCAAGGTTCTGTTTTCCTAAATAGACAGCTGTTCTGGCGATTTGCATTGCAGGTATAGGGTTAACTTTGGTGTGGGCAAACGCTTGCTTTAATCAACATCTAGAGTGATGCAGGGAAAAATCTACAATTACCAGTCTTTTGCCAACATTTTCACAACTTTCCCCTTCTGGCGAGTGGTGTGTTGCTTGTCCTGTGTCAAAGACACTATATGTGATGTTCTAGTTTCTCCTTCAGGTGGCAGGGTTCAGCTCTACATTAACCCGGTGTGCATGCTGGCTCAGCACCTCCTTTTTTCACTGCTCATCCCAGGCCACTGTCATGCCTCAACCACATTGTGTGGGCACAGCTTGGTATTTCAGTGGGGTCCTTGCCGGGACAGAGACCTGCTTAATGTCCAGAGGGCAGGCACCTACCTCTGCCGTTGGTTCCCAGGCAACGCTGTCTCATTTTACAATTACTTTGTGGGGTTCAGTGCTCCTTCACATCCACTATGTGCGCCTCCATGTTCACCTGCTCAATCTAGGCTGCGGTCACGTCTCGCCCATGCCATAAAGGAATCCTTGATATCTTAGAGAGAATCTTGTGAGAAGGACCCCAAGATCCACTCAATGCCTAGGGTAACATAGGGCATGCTCCTACCTCCCCTTTATGTGTGCATCTGCCGGGACATCCTCTTTCGCACTTGTGCCAAGACTTTCCACAGCATCCAGTCTACTCCCAGGACATCCGGGCTGTTGCAGAGTCAATTGTCTAGTGCCTGCGTCGGCCGGACTTCGCAATAAGGCCTTCAGCTCAAAGTCTCCAGCCTCTGTTCAGCATTTTGGGAGGTGGAGCGACTACCTCCACCCACCTGACCGCCAACGCAAAGTTGAATGGGCATCTATCAGTACATATAGCATCTCTGGGGCGCGTTTACGGGCACATGATGGGTCTTGATCAGCTTGCATCGGGTACAGAGCTCCCTGGTTAAGTGGCCTTGTGGTCGCTGGCCTCTGTTGACCCCCACAACCTCCAACCTTCCTAATTTTAAAAGAGCATCACAAAGCCTTTGTTGCAAGGCAGACCCAATTACTAAATGAAAAAAAAACACTAATATTCTCATCTGTTCTCTAATGGAGAAATCACCATTTCATACTTTGTTTTATAGAAATCTTCCAGAAGTCTGCTTTTTCTAGTTGGTATTAACTACCCAGTTTTAAAATACACATTGTAAATGCAGACCAAAATTATTAACAAGCCTTACCGTTATTTATGTGGAGGATATGCCAATTTGGAAAACTAAAAATCACCCAAAGAATAGTGCTCCTATTGTGTGTACAATGGTTAGTTTATAACAAAGAAATGGGAATGTAAAGAATTGTGCATGTCATGCATTATACCTCTCCCATTCCTTTTAACGTTTTAGCAGAGTGACATCAAATCTATACTCAGACTCCAAGATGCAATACAGTTGCTGAGGCAATCCAAGATGTAATTCTCTCCAAATTTAAAAAAACGGCACTCGTGTGGCCTGCTCTTTACAATCAATTAGGCCTAAAGCATCAAAAACATGATCTCAAATCAACTATTTGTAAAAAAGCAAAATGGAGCTATCTTAGGAGAAGATGGCAATTGTACACTAGTCCATGAGCTTTAGTGAAATCCATAGTCATCCTTCCAACCCTTAGCTGAGCAGCAGTCCTTTCTCTTATGTAAATCACAAAATGCAGAGCATTCACGACCAAACTTGATATTCTGAGTATTTTAATTCTAGCAATACAAACCTCTACGTAATGGAAAGGATACTTGTCAGTTTATGAACGCCTGCCTTGTGACTTTGGAAAACGCCTCATCCCCACTATCTCCACAACCGAATTCAAGGGAAAAAAAAAAAACACTAACTTTACGTCCTCCAACTACTCACCAATAAAATCTTGCAACGTTTAACACTAAACTTGCATCAGGAGACCAAACAGGTCTGGCATATCTAACAAGCTTGTATTTATTCTATCAGCAATCACTCACCTACCACATCAATCATTACTTGGCAACCAGGGCAACACTATATACAGAACCAGCCCCTGAAACTGAACAAAGCGGTGCTCTCATCGGCACACAGGTAACCGGTACTTCCGATCTGCACCCATCAACACCACAGGTTTTTTTCCTGCATCTGCCTTTCCTGCTATCTGCCTTTATTTACAGAGCCATCCACATCAAGGTTGGTTAATGAATTTGATTTCAAAATAATGGTTAAACATCATGACTTGGTCTTCATAAGCATTTATAGATATTCCTCTTATGTTTTATATATTAGCATGACTAATTGCATTACCTTTATAAAAAGTATTAGTTGCACTTTGCCCTTTTAGCATTACCGGTTATCAGGTCAAATAAATTATTTATTGAAAAATAAAACAAATCTCTTCTTTTATGTGGTCTCAACTGACTGGCATGAAAAGGGATTATGCACTTACCATAATGTGACTGAAATGCCTGTGGCTTAATGACCTGATTACAGTGGTTACACATCACCAAATAGAAATCGTCATAGGCTGGGCACAGACCAAATATTGGCATATCTGCAACAGAAGAAAAACAGAGCACAACTTAAAATTAAGGACTCTAGACACCATCAGGTTTAAAAAAGTCACAATGTAAAACATTAATCGTAGACAGATGCACGAAAGAAAAGATGTGTTCTGTGACAGGACATCACAGACAACCACTCGGACAACATTCTTCCAAGGTGGTTTACAAATCACAAATCAGTGGTTTTAGATTAAAACAGCCAAACGTTCAGGCCAAAGAGGCTTGGGGAATATGGCACTACAGCCGAACCTCGCTCTACCGCCACCCTAGCCCAAGCACCCATAACCCTGGTTAGTGCGAAGGTTCAGTAACCCCCATTGTCTTAGTTCCTGGCTAAGGCTTTGGCGGATTCCCAAGCGCTGGCTAGCTGTCTCCCTAGAGGGGTCTTCCAACCCTCATTTTCATAGCCCCGCTTAGTGTTCTATAGGGAGTTTGAGTGCAAGGCACCATTGCCTCTCTGTGGGATTAACCAACCATGCATGCAGCACTTGCCCTTCTACTCTGGTTCCCTCTTGCATTCTCCTCCCCACCCCGCTTCTGTCCCTCTGTTACACGCCACCTTGTTTCCTTCACCCTTTGATGTTAATCTTATTCTTACTTCCTCCTTGCTTACTTCCTCCACTCACTACTGTGACTACCTCCTTCCCTACTACTGCCACCTCTCCACTTCTGCCACCTCTCCTCTTACCACTACCTCCTGCCACTATCCTCCTGCTTCTACCATTACACCTCCCTCTCACCACCGATTCCTCCATCTTGTTACCACTCATAACTAGCACTACCTCCCCTGTTCCTACTACCACACACTAGTTACTACCACTAATGTACTCTCGCCTCACTCATGCAAGCTGCCTCCACAAAATCCCTCTCTCCAACCACCTTTACACTCCTGTTCTCAACCCTCTGGTTGTCCACCTTCTACCATCTGACCTCACAACTTCGTGTTATTAGGTCCTCCTTCGAATACCCTCCCTCTTCCAGGATTAGCCCTTCTCCCTAACCAAGCACTTACCTTACTCCAGGCTATGTGAGTAGGGTTTGGGGAGCTTCATACAGGCTTTTAAGCCTGCTCTCCCGCCCCCCCCCCCCCCTTCAGCTGGACAGCTCGTAAGAAAATCAGAGGGCTGCCATCTCCTGTTATGATCTTCCTGTATGCCTGCTTTTTTAAAAGACAATCCCTACAAGCTACAGCAGAGGTCTTCTGGATCAGAGCTCCTGCTCAAGCCGCCACGTCCGCTCACTGCTTTCCCTCAGCATCCCTCTTACTAGCTTCGCCAAGGCGATGCTCCTCCACAGGGCCGGCCTCTCTCCAGCAGCACCCGCGGATCTCGTCCCCCCTCCCATAGTCACAGGGACAAAGTGGTTGTAAAATGGAGCCTGCCTTCTGGCACCAGAAAAGGGGGTCAGCTTCTCTGCTTCCCCAGACAGGGCCTGGATACAGGGATAAGAAAAACAGCCTATGCATGTTTTGCTCTTGAAACAAGCTTCTTCAGGGCCTACTGAGGTGTGATCTTGAATTCGGGCTATTGGGTATGTGTGCAGTCAGGACATGTTGAAAGCATTGGAAAAACAAGTTACAGAAGTGTGTATAGCAAACATTTAACAATACAAAATAAAAATACATTTAAAATGATTCAAATCATGATAAATGCCATGCAAAATCCAATAAAAAAAAAGGAAGTTTATCAAAAATAAATATGATTATAATGAGGTAAACACGTAAAAAACAATAGGTTAATTCTTGGTTAGATAAATTAGATGCAAGTTATTACCAGATAAGGAATCAAATAATTTGTGTCATTAACTTTCCAGTCATTAATATGTTTGAAGCGGGACTGCCCCTCCCAGAAATTGAGGGCAAAAGGATGAACAAGTTACTTCTTACCTGGTAACGTTCTTTCGATGGGATGGTCCGACGACGTATTCCATATCTATGACATGTAATCACCAGAGCTGTGCTGCTTCGGAACTTTTTTCGGCGGCTGCGTCCTGCGTCGATGCGCCGTCGTCGAGGACCTCCTCCGACGTCCGACGTCATCCGATGTGATAAGTAGGACGCACGACGCCCGTAGCCTCAGTTGTAGTTTTTTCCCCCAGAACGTGTGACCCAAGTCAACTGCCAGTCAGACACAAAGCCTTGCGGAACGTAAGCTGCAATCGCAAAAGAAATTCTGCAGCGGGGAAGGCAGGGCGTGAGCGATATGGAATACGTCGTCGGACCATCCCATCGAAAGAACGTTACCAGGTAAGAAGTAACTTGTTCTTCGAAGGGATTGGGTCCTCCGACGTATTCCATATCTATGACAGACTCCCAAAGCAGTACCAGAGCAAGGAGGAGGGAAAGAATTTAGAATCAAAATTTAGAATAGCCAATCAAATAGGGCAAAGGACCGCCTTGCCAAAGGCCAGATCCTGCCCTCGGATGGAATCGAGGGAATAGTGACTTACAAATGTATGTACTGAAGCCCAGGTGGCTGCATCACAGATGTTGCGAATAGGAACACCTCTGCAGGGCAGTAGATGCAGCCACACCCCTGGTAGAATGGGCCCGCAAGCCAGCCGGTGGGTCCTTACCCGCCAAGCGGTAACACTCCGAGATGGCTAAAATAATCCAGCGAGACAAAGTCTGATTCGTCACAGCTTGCCCCAAACGCTTCCCAGCGTAACCAATAAAGAGTTGATCGTCCACTCTGACCCGGGACATGCGTGAAACATAAAAGCTTAAAGCTCTCCTAGGATCAAGCCTATGGAGCCTCTCCTCTTCCTTACCAGGATGCGGAGGAAGATAGAATGCTGGAAGAACAACCTTCTGGGCCAAATGAAATTCCGTCACTACCTTCGGAAGAAAAGAAGGACGAACACGAAGGACAACCCTGTCCTTGTGAAATACAGTGAAGGGAGGCTTAACTGAAAGTGCCTGTAACTCACTCACTCTGCGAGCGGAAGTAACCGCAACTAAAAACACAGTTTTCAGAGTTAACAGCCTCAAAGGGCAAGAATGTAAAGGCTCAAACGGAGCACCCATAAGAAACCTAAGAACAAGGTTTAAATCCCAACCGGGCACCAGGAAAGGTGACGGAGGGAACACATTAGTGAGCCCTTTCAGAAACTGTGAAATTAAAGGGATTTTAAAGTAAGAACACTCTTCAGACGAGCGCTTAAAGATGGACAGCGCCGCCAGGTAACCTTTAATGGTACCCACTTGCAAGCCCCTGTGGGCCAAAGAAAGTAAAAAGGACAGAACCATGGGGATGTCACATGCAAAAGGATTCACATTCTGAACTCTGCACCAGTCGCAGAACTTACGCCAACGGCAACGGTACAGAGACTTTGTTGCTGGCCTTCGGGCCGAAAGCAACACCTCCATCACGTCTTCAGGGAGGTCCCAATCCTTATACCTCAACCTCTCAGAAGCCAAGCGTGAAGGTTGAGGGATCTGACCTCTGGATGGAGAACCTGACCCCCCTCCCGTGAGAGCAGATCGTCTCGGTAGGGAAGACGACATGGAGGAAGTCGAGAAGGTCCGGGTACCACGTCCTCCGAGCCCACGCCGGAGCAATGAGGATCATCCGGGAACCGAACTTCCGTAACCTCCGCAGCACTTGCGGGATGACGGGGACTGGAGGAAACGCGTACAGCAGCGGGAATGACCACTCCACCACGAACGCGTCTCCTAAGGCTCCTTTTGGAGGAAATTCCCGCGAGTAAAACCTTTCGCACTTCCGGTTGACACTGGAGGCGAAGAGATCCACTTGAGGGGTCCCCCAAAGGGCGAAGATCTCCAGGAGAATCTCCTGAGCCAACTCCCACTCGTGAGAGATCGTGCTCTGCCTGCTCAGAGCGTCCGCCGTCACGTTTTCGTCTCCGGCCAGATGAACTGCCGAGATCGAAACTTCCTGCTGGATGGCCCAGAACTCGAGCTGCATCGCCTCCCTGCACAGAGGAAGTGACCCTGCCCCCCCCCTTTTTGTTGAGGTAGTGCATGGCCACTGTGTTGTCCGTCAGGATCAGGACATTCTTCCCCCGCACAGTCGGCAGAAAAGCCTTCAGGGCTAGCCTGACGGCCCTCAGCTCCAACAGATTGATATGGAGTCTGGACTCCGACGGAGACCAACGACCGCTGACTGTCAGCCCGTTGGCATGAGCTCCCCATCCCGTGAGGGATGCATCCGTCACGATCGTCACCTCCGGCCAGGGAAGCCAAAACGGAGCCCCCTTCATCAAGTTGCCTTCGACGGCCCACCACAGAAGGTCCCGGGCGACCGAGGACGGCACCTGAATCGAGTCCGACATCCTGCCGGAGGACTGCGACCATTGCATCTTGAGTGCCCACTGCAAAGATCTCATCCGCAGGCGAGCCTCTGGCACCAGAAGAATGCAGGATGCCATGAGGCCGAGCCACCTCAAGAAATCGAACGCTGGGAGCGTCTGGGCATGCCGAAACTTGTGCACCATCTGCTGAATGTGAAGAGCCCTCACCTGGGGAGGAAAACACTGCCCCAGGGAAGTGTCGAGCACTGCTCCGATGTACTGGAGCCGCTGTGTTGGCGTCAAATGGGACTTCTTTAAATTGAGGGAGAAGCGCAGCCTGTGAAGGGAGTGGCAGGTGACGGATAGATGATCCAGGACTTGCTCGGGAGAGCTCCCCCTGATCAACCAATCGTCCAGGTAGGGGTAGACGTGAATCCCCCCCTTGCGCGAGATGCGCTGCCACCACCACCATGAGCTTGGTGAAAACTCTCGGGCGGAGGTCAATCCGAACGGCAGGACCCGAAACTGAAAGTGCGAGTCGCCAACCGCGAACCTCAGGTACTTCTTGTGCTTGGGATGGATCGGCACATGGAAGCATCCTTGAGGTCGAGTGACACCAACCAGTCCTGAAGCTTATGGGCCTGGAGGACTTGAGAGAGAATAACCATCTTGAACCTTCCTGAGGAGTTTGTTCAAACCGCGCAAGTCCATGATGGGTCTCAATCCCCCCGTCTTTCTTCGAAATCAAAAAATAAGGGGAATACCATCCCTTGTTCCTCTCCGCTACAGGCACCAGTTCTATGGCGCCTTTCTCCAGCAGGGCTTGAATTTCCTGCGCAAGGAGCGGATCCGGACACCGCAAAGAGAGGTTCCCCGGTGGATTGTCGCGAGGCCTGTGCCGAAAGGGAAGACAGTAGCCGTGGGTTATGATCTCCAGAACCCACCCATCTGAAGTAATGGCTTGCCACTCTACAAGATGCTGCGCCAGCCTTCCCCCAACAGGCGAACCATGGGACATGGCCTCATGACTGAGTGGGAGCGGCGTTACCTGAGGGCAAAGAGGCAACTGCCCGAGCGGCCTTGGCACCACGGGTACCCTGTCGTCCACCTCTGGTACCCCTGCGTTGGCCTCTGACTGCCAGCTCCTCTCGCTTTACTGAAGGACGAGTAATAGCGAAAGGAACCACCCCTCCACTGCTTTCCCCTACGAAGAAAAGGCGGAGGTTGGCGAACTGCAGCGCCCAATGACTTCGTTGCAGCTTTGGAGGTCTGCAACCTCTCAAGGCTCTCGTCAGCCTTGCTGCCAAAAAGGTGCTCACCGTCAAAGGGCATGTTGAGGAGCCGGGACTGCACATCCGGAGCAAACCCCGACTTCCGCAACCACGCAAACCTGCGTATCACGGTGCTCGCCGCCATGGACCTACTGACGCATTCAGCGAAGTCCAAACCCGACTGAACGGACTCACACATGGCATCCTTACCATCCTGGACCATAGCAAGGAAACCATCCCGTTCGTCCCCTTCGGGAATATGTTCAGCCGCTAACGCAACACAGTTCCACAGAGTGTGCGTGAAACGAGACAAGGCACAAATGGAGTTGGCCGCCTGAAGCGCCATACCACCAGAAGAAAACACTTTCTTCGCCCAGCCATCAAAACGTTTGTCGTCCCTATCAGGAGGGATGGTAGGGTACGACGCCTGCTTTGCCGGGGCCGTGGCCGCCTGCACCACCAAACTCTCCGGAGTGGGGTGCCTGGTCAAGTAGCAGGGGTCGCTACTGGCTGGACGGTATTTTCGCGACAAGGATCTGCCCACCGCCAGGAGACTCTCCGGAGCAGTCCAAGCCGCCGCCACCCTTCTCTGTAAAGCCATATGGAACGGCAGTACCGGGTCAGTTGGGGGACCAACATCAAGGATGTCCGTCAGATCATCCTGCACAAACTCCCTTGGGGAAGCAGACCATCCCAAGTACTCAGAAACCCTAGCCATAAGGCGCCGGTACGAGGAATCGGCATGAGAGCCAGGCTCAGGCCTACAAAACTCCACCTCCGGAGAGGTGTCCAGTCCACTGGCATCATGCAGCGACTGTCTAAACTCGTCAAACTGACTATGGCCCGAGACAATTTCATCTGGAACCTGACTAGGAACCAGGCCATCAGAATCTTCATCCGCCTCTGAAATATAGTCCAGGTGGCGAAAAGAAGGCACCCTAGAGTGCCTGCTCTTAACCAGAGCCTTCCTAGGGGGTTCACCCGTGCCACGGGGTACCTCCGACACGAAAGGCGTCGGCGTCGAGGAAATCGGCATCGAGGAAATCGGCGTCGATGTCAGATGCAGCGCCTCCAGAATCGGCGGCGTCGACACAGCCCTCGAGGCCGGAGCCCCGAGCGTGTCCCTCGATGACCTGAGCGTCGACGGCATCGACGACTTCCTCGGAGCCGGAGCCTCGAGAAAGCCTGTCGATGCCTTCTTCGAAGACCTCACAGGTGCACACGGTCTCGAACGCGTCGAGGACCGGGACCTGGAACGGGTACGTCGAGAACCAGTCTCCTTGTCCGAACCGGACCTCTCCCGTGACTCGTGCCGACCACTCTTGCGAGCGGTGTCTCTCGACCTCTCACGACCGACCCCACTCGGGGGCGCGGACGGCTTAGTACCCTGCGACTCAAGAATCGCTAGCATTTTCTTTCCGAAGGAAGCCCATTCCTCCGGCGTCGCACGGCTGGTGGGGTAAGCGACGTGCCGGGCAGAGTCCTCCGAAGAGTACCTGGAAGACGACCGGGGTCGGCGCTTCCGAGAATGCCTCTAAGAGGCTGAGGAGTGGCGAGACCGACTCCTAGAAGGAGACCCACGAGACTTCCGACGATGACGCGGAGAGTCACCCCTCGAATCATCCGTCGAAAGCCCCGCAGACTTCGACTTCCGGGGCTTGGACACCCGACCTACCGACAACTTCTTCTTACGTTCGCGTAAGGCTTTGGACGTGAGCGACTGGCAGTCGATAGTCATCCGTGTCGTGGGCCTCCCCGAGGCACCAGAGGCAGGCGTCGTGCGAGTCCGTCACCGACATCTTGGACCCACACTCCCCGCACTTCTTGAAACCCGGACGCGGGGTCGAAGACGAAGTAGAAGACATCTTCACACGAAGGATTTCACAAAAACGAACAGGTTCGAAGAACCGAGAAGAACAGAACTCCAAAGAGTCGAGGCGTTTAACCGAGAAACACGAAGCAACACGTTCGCGGAAAAAACGGAACTGAGGCTACGGGCGTCGTGCGTCCTACTTATCACATCGGATGACGTCGGAGGAGGTCCTAGACGACGGCGCATCGACGTCATCGACGCAGGACACAGACGCCGAAAAAAGTTTCCGAAGCAGCACAGCTGTGGTGATTACATGTCATAGATATGGAATACGTCGGAGGACCCAATCCCTTCGAAACGTCAATTAGATTGAATATGATGCTAAAATAATAAAAGGTTGAACAATGGATTACATACATTTTAATAGACAGATGTTTAAAGCTTTTGAATATATCTGAGACAATGAGATCAATCGGAGGTTGCATCTAAGTAGTGCGGCATAAAAAAGAATGACCACATTTAACATGTGTGGTTACTTGGAATTATATATTAGTACTTCTATTGTTGCATCTATGTAAAACTTACCTCCGAAAAGGTTCTGGTAGACTCTTTGGCTTATTTGTGGATGCGTAGTTGAATTAAAGGCTTAAGCAACTTGTTTTAAATGTCCTTAAAACTTTAAAAACAGAACATTTTTTTAAAAGAATAAGCTTAAAAGACAGCAGCGGTATGGGGCTGTAATTTAAGATTTGAAAATTGTAGTTGAAATGAACACATCGATGCTGTGAGGCAAATGAAGTTCATCTTGTGAAATGAAGCGATGGAACGTGCAGGTTCCTTCATCTTACTTGTGTGATAGAATTACACAGTTTATTGAAATGACAGTCCGAGCAGAAGCGTCCGCGAAGGGAGCATGTGCATAGCAGTGAGCGCACACCCGCAGTGGAGCTTCCAGGTCTATAAAGACCAACCTCTGGCCTCCGCTGACCCAGATGTTCACATGTGGGACCCATGGCTCTCGTGGTTCCTTCCTCATCTGGTGACTAGCCGCTCCTCTTGCCGGTGCGTCTTACGGCAATAGAGATCCGGAACAGAACACAGAGCAAAGGTATCTATTGGTCTAGACAGAAGGCATGTTTCACTAGCTATGCCTGATCTTGTCTAGTGAGCATCACAACACTGAAAGTACAACAGTTGATCATTTTCAGCTGTGTGAGCAAGTGAGCTTGCCTTGCTCCTCCCCTCTTTTATCCCTCTATCCGCATCGTTCACATTTTAATACTTACTTTGTTATTGGGGCAACTTGTTATATTTTCAAGAGCCTTGAGAAGCCAAACAGCCAACATTAAAGCATATTCCTTCATCCATGTATGAATGGATATGTATACTCCAGTTGGGCTCAAATGTCTACTGGAGCAATGGCGAACAAGCGAACATGGGTGTAGGTTGTTTTTATTTGCACATGTTTACAGTTTGGCGTAAGGAAGGACCTTTACCCTGCAGCCAGATTTGCACATCTGGGCATGTGAAGACTTAGTGTGTTATTGGCTCTACTTCAGGTTTTTTATGATTCCTAATTTGCTTTCTAAGATCCAATAAGAATATGCCTCAAAACAATCTTAAAACTTTGGAACAAGTCAACTGTTTTAGTTTCAATATCCAACCCCCTGCAACAGGCCCGATTTCTGAGCTACACTCACCTGAACAGTCACTGGTCCCTTCAGTCCCATCTCGCATGCTGCCCAACTGTCCATCCTACAGGGTTCGAAAAGGGGGGTAGCTATTTAGCTCTGCTTGTAGCCTAGAAAAGCCTGGTTAGCTTGTCACCAAAAGGTCACACAAGCTACTTTTGGCTTCCCAGGACAAATGATGCTGAACACCTATGTGATTTTAACTCCGTTTGGGAAATCTATAGATAAACACTAGGGCACATCAATATGACATTTAAAGCAGAAGGGGGCATACATAATGGACATGATAGGTTTGCATCTTATGTGAAACTTAGATCTGAGGAACGCAATGTAACAGCCAATCGTTCCCCAGTGGTGGCTCCTGGTCATTGGTTAATGTTGGAACCCAGGAGCAGCTTTTAGCTCCTGCTTATCCAACCTTATTTCAATCCCGGTCCTATTTTAGTGGGCCACGGCAGATCTTAAAACAGCTCCTTTTAACGTACAAGGGCTCAACTCTCCTATAAAGCTGGAAAAGTAGCTTATGTAAATTGTAGGAATTGGGGGCCCACTTCGCCCTTCTACAAGAAACCCATCTTTTAAAGGCTGACTGTTTTGACCTAAAATCAAGATAGTTTGTCCCCACATTTTTTGCCACAGACAAGAGGGGTGCGTTGGTCATACCAACTGCAAGCTTCTTTTTAAAACAAGCAGTGGCAATGCCAATAGTTTTGACGTTTACTGAGGTTATTTGCATGCACATGGGTGCAAGGAGGATAATGTAAAGTTTCAAAGGAGGATGTGATAAGGGGTGCAGGTGTGAAATAGAATGAGAAGAGGAATAGAGCAAGGGGGAAGCCAAGGCAATAACAGCAAGTTCACACACGCAAAGACACATGGGCATAGGTGACGTGAGCAGAAATGGACAGGTCTGTCTAGAAACACAAGAACTGAGTATTTGCAGCACAACTCCCCAGCATAGCGCAATGTTTTTATAACTAATAAGCCGCCTTTTTCAACAAATGTTAGTTATATCCACACAACTGCTTCCATTTGTTAACACATTAATATTACCACACCAAGGAACGCACCTCTAATGTTTTCAATAAAATCCTCGTGTACAACTCAGATCACCAGTGAGAAGCTGCGCATGGACCCATTATTAGCACCAACATCAGTGCCAGCCACACCAACAGTACGTGCAGCACCACCGACAAGAAGTACTCCATTGCTGGCACCCAGAATTGTCCTGTTCTGGGAGCAGCAGATGCCCCCCAATTCCTCGGCTGCTTTACGCTTTACCTGCGACATGTTCTTAAATACTGTGTATTTGTACTTAACGTAGCTTTCACAAACCACAACAAAGCTCTCCTAACCCCTCTGGTACTTCGTGTTAGAACCACACCATGTAACTCACTCTGTATCCCTCTAGTCTTTCCATAAACCCGAGTCAATTCGTAATTGCTGTTTGGGGCCGGTCGCGGTGCCGTACTTGTATATTCTTTTCTTACCTCACCAATTTTGTTGTGTATATATTCTCACCTCACCTGATTAATTAAATCTAAGCACCAATCAAACTTCACTTCTCCGTTTAATGTTTAAAACAAAACTAGCCATTACAACAACTACTTTAAAACACATAACTCAGTCCAAATGAGATGAGGCAAGTTGCCCAAACTTTAAGCACCAAACCCCGCCAAAGCGCCTTCTGGAGCACACAAACACCCGGCACGCAGAAAGTCCATTCTGCTCTCCACACACCCTTAAATTCCCATTTTAGATGCCGCCCCAAGGTGGTGTTCCTTACTAATCTGCAGCATGAGGTTGAACCAGCCAGCCGCGACCGACGCCTTCCCTTTAAGCATGTTCCAATTCAAACGTCACAGTTATTAACCTTTACAACAACCGCGCTGCCCTATCACAATTGAAATTTAAAAACAAAATCGGTCCATCAGTGCGATCGCAATATGGCAGCAAACTTGAGAAACAAGCATGGGGTGCCCCGCATACGGTGCTCTCCACCCTTTCACATAATGCAAACTCCATCATGACGCCAAAACCAGCTTGGTCCTCGCAAACCAGAACTTAATCGCCCTTACCAACTCATTCCGATGCATTAATGTATTTTCCAGAAACCAAATCACTCAGCCATTGCATGGAAGCCACCAAGTTACAGCTGCTGCAACCCTAAATCTAGTCACCCGTTAGAAACGCCACAATATTACAATTTACAAGCACACATCGCAAGCCCACGTGTTGGTAAGCAGCTAGTAAATAACTAAAGTGCACCCGTCCTATAACCTGCGAACCAACAGTTTACCAAAAGGCCCAAAACCCCAGCGTGCCCTGTAGGATTGTCAGGCCTGCTCACAAAGGAAATCCCATTGCCGGTAGGCACACTTGTCGTCGTGATCCCAGATATGCATATTGTAGCACAAATGCCACTCCTCCCAATGCCGAACTGGGTAATCGAACTGCCGTGTGGGAGATGCCTCGCCTCCTGTGCATCGACCTCACTAGAACAATGAAACCATTCCCACCGCACCTCAATCTTGTGCCCCCTCTTTCCACTGAACATATTTCCTGGTCCGTATATGGCACATATGCACTACCTCACAGGTTGCACCCTCTTCCGGGGATCACAAAAACTTATGTGCTATTTCTTGTGTAATAGTAAAGATGATGCAGATGGCAATCATATTCAATGCATCCAACCAGTTATGGGGCTGCATCTTTTAAATCTCGCTCTTCAGATCTAAACAAAATACTAACCGATTTCGGATGCCCATCCATAAGACTCACTATTATCGCGGGCCAGGTATTAACACCCCGATCACGTATACCAGAGCGCAAAAAACACAGTCAACAGCAAGTATGCTTATCGAGAACCACAAACGTAGCCAGTCATCCACCCTTACCAAGTCCCTGGTACTCCCCTTTCTACTTCTAACATGACAAGTTGACCGACCTCTTTGTGACAAGCACGTTAAAAATCAAAAACACGAAACACAAGTCTGCAGCGATGCGGTGTCTCCGAGGTATCCCCCTGCTTGGCAGCTGAGGCGATGTGAAGCACCAGTTCTCCGCTACCTGCTAACACAACTCCCCAACACAGTGCAATGTTCTCCTGCTAAAACGCAACACTCTCCATGCGTGCAACTTTATTTGGAAAATGGCGATCTCGCAAAATACACAGGAGCTAACGTAAACCCCCCCCCCCCCTGTTTAAGCAATAATGTCCATCCAAAACACACGCCACCTCTCTGGGAGGTGCTGCGGCAGTATCGCGGTGCCCAGGCTAACCCAGCTCTCCGCCAGAAACGCTGGTCTTCTAATGGACCTGACCCCACAAAATACCCAGGGAATAATACCTGCTCCCTCCTCTCGCACAAAACCTAATGCGGGCAGCCACACAGAGTGCGGCCTGACGCGAACATTCATCGATCTGCACAAAAGAATACAAAATCACAAACTCATCGAAGGCCCCTCTCTTATGCGAACAGCCCTTCTTGGCATAAAACCGCTAACGCTAACCATCATTGAGGCTTAAACACAATGGCTCAACGAACACAAATCCCTCATTGTAGGAGCGGTCCTTTATGGCCCCAAAATCCACCACCATGGAGGAACGCCAGCCTGCCCCTATACGGCAGCCCAACGAGGCCGGCACTTCGCGTGCCTGACTATGACTCCATACATGCCAGCAACCATTATTTCCTGATCCGGTGTCGGTATGATCAGTGAAGTATCTTTATTTTATATTTCACATTTGCAAAGCGCACAGCAGACCTCGGGCATCGTGGCTGTTGCAAGAATAAGTTTAGTTACGTTACAAGAATACTTTTAGTTATTCAAAACGGTGAGAAGTGCTCAGTTCAAAATGCGAAATGGGAAAGCCAACCCTCATGTTGAAAAGTCGGCTACTTCATCAAATGCGGTTACAGTCACAAAAGGTTAAGGTACATGTAAAGGGAAAATGAGTAGGTGCAGTCGATCGGGTAGTATCAACACATTACAAGCCGCACCTCATGTTCCGGGGCGCTTAGGCAATATATGCAGGTCGATCAATGGGTACAGTCAAAATCAGGTAAAAGCAACATTAGCAAACATTACAAGGCGCACCTCATGTTACAGAAGGCTTAAGCAATGGGAGCAAGATAGCAGACGGTGGGAACATACATTGAGTAGACATGCCTCGAAATGCACGGGGTTAGATATTAAGTGCGAGAAAAACTGGTCGGACGCCACGCCTTACATTATGGAAGGCTTAGGCAAAAGAGTTGCATGTTCGGTTCCAGTGGGCACGCAGATGGACGAGTTCAGGTGAAGGGCTTGGGTGAGTATACTCTCCATTCTGCAAGGTGCTGACAGTGTATAGTCAGGGGGGCGTAGGAGTGGGACGAAGTGACGGAAGTTAAGGGAGACGTATACAAAACTGCCAGGTGTAGACAGGTTAAGACAGGGCCCTTGCATACGGCCCTTCCAAATAGGCCTGGCTTCGTCGGGGCTTCCGATTCGTTTGGGAGGGAGTTGCAACCAATGAGCAGGCTGCATGGCGTGGTGTGCCTCGAGCACCTTTCTTCTTTAGCCAGTGCTAGTTGCTGTTGTCCGGGCGATCACTCCGCACAGACTTTAAACATAGTACGACAGGAGTTCATCCGACAAAAAGCATTGGCGCATGCACATTAAAATCTAACGTGGATCTAGTTAAGTGCAGTCATTTTGCTCCTACTTCAGTAGCACGCCCAGCTCCCCGGCAGGCCAAGCAACAGCAAGTTGCCATGCCAAAACAATAGACTGCTCCCAAACTCACCTTTCTCTCTTGTCCTTTACATTTACACTACCAATGGTTTAGCGATTAGGTAGTTTATGCCACCAAAGTGCCAAAAGGAAAAATGTCCAGGTGTAAAGATGACCAGGGTAGATTGCTGGGCATTTTAACAGTGTCTACTGTGTCCCTTGGAGCTCCCTAACCAAGGACAACATTGTTTTTCTTCTAATATTTCCCCCCAAATCACCCACTTTCAAAGAAGGGCTTAATGCAATCTTATCTAGATAAATCGATTTTTCATACAGAAAATTCCCCAATTTTCCTCACAACGGTGGAATCTTAATCCTCCTACAAGGGACTACACACTTCTCACATGAGCACCAGGCATTTATGCATTTTTCTCGATTAGACTGTTTTCAGAAATCAATCTCATAGGTTTAACAAAAAAAGGCAATCCTAACGAAATACGACATCAAAGTTGATATGTTTCATGAGAATCCGGATGAAGCCAAATTAAAAATCTGGCGTGCAGATTGGGAAGAAACCTGTGTGGAGAGATCAGCCGCTAATCGAATGTGCGATGTGCCTCTAGAAGCACGTGCCTTCACTACTCTTCAGCGCTATGTGGCACTATTTCCTGACCCGCAGGCCCAAAGACTGTTTATATTGTTTCGATTGAACATGTTGCTGCGCCTATGGAAGGGCTACGATCATCTGGCACCTGAATGTAGGTTGTGTTCAAGAGCAAACGAATCACTAACACACTTAGTGCTATTTTGCACCAAACTAAGATCTGAGAGGACAATTCACTTGGGTACCTGGAGCTCAAACCATCCATCCTTGTGTGCAGACGACTGGTGGCAGTTGAAGTTTCAGGGAACTGACCTAAAACTAATACTTCCTTTAACGCGGATCGAAGCCAGTTTGACACCAAAACTGGTGGAATACTCCCTGTAAACAGCAACATTGGGTGAAAACAGTGTCTGTCGACGTTAGATGTGGAGTTATGGAAATGGACGGCCTGTTGGTGTTGGTTATATGTTTATATGTGTGTGTTCATGTTGTATTTATTTTAAAAGGTTTGTAAAAACCAACAAAATTTTAAAAAAAAACATTGTTTTTCTTCTAATATGTTCCCCCAAATCCCCCACTTTCAAAGAAGGGCTTAATGCAATCTTATCTAGATAAATCGATTTTTCATACAGAAAATTCCCCAATTTTCCTCAGAACGGTGGAAGCTTAATCCTGCTATAAGGGACTACACACTTCTCACATGAGCACCAGACATTTAGGCATTTTTCTCGAATAGACTTTTCAGATATCAATCTCAGGTCTAACAAAAACCTCCACAATGCAAAAGACACTGGTTTCAGACCATGCCCCCAATCAAGGTTCTCTCAATTTAGAAAAACTATACCCATACAAGCTTCCAATGGCACATCATTGATCCCATTCTTAAGGATACACCAATAACTCTTTAGGTTCCACAATTAGACACTATTTCACTGAAACATCTAATGATGCAGCCTTTAGCAAAACAAGGAACAAGTTACTTACCTGTAACTGTTCTCCAGCATGGGTCTGGCATGGATTCACATGCTCATGAATATTCCCCGTCAGGCGGGAATCCTCAGTATAGAAAAAATCTGTATCAGTTTCGTTTCTGATCTGTCTTTCTTAGTAGTAACCAATCACTGTCTCGGTCATACTGCCCCCCCAGCCAATGACTGCCCTCTCCCTAAGCCCCGCCTCTGGCTGCCATCCTCAGATTTGGTAGCACGTAAAGTGGCAGTATGACCAAGTGAAGAGCCGCAGAGGGGTAAGCGGGAGGGTTCGCATGTGAATCCATGCCAGACCCATGCTGGAGAACAACAGTTACAGGTAAGTAACTTGTTCCTTCTCCAGCATGGGGTCTGGCATGGATTCACATGCTCATGAATATAAATGAATATAAGAATACATAGCAGTATACACATGCACAACCACGGGAGGTGGCAAAGGCTCAACATTAAGCAATACAAAAAACTCAACATTAAGCATCTCTTACCTCCTCACCAGGCTCACCTTAAGTGAACAGGTCGCGCAGCACTGCTTGGCCGACCCTGGACTCCTTCCTGGAGTCCCGATCGACGCAGTAGAATCTCGTGAAGGTGTGCGTCGACCTCCACGTCGCAGCCCTGCAGATGTCGAGCATGGGCACACCAGACAGGAGCGCCGTGGTAGACAGCCGGGCAGCGGTCGGTTTGCCAACCGGTGACAGTGCGTGATGCAGCCGGACAGCCATCTGGAAATGGAAGCCTTCGAGAGCGCCTTCCCTTGATTCACAGGTCCAAAGTTTACAAACAGCTGTGATGTCTTCCGCAAACTCTTCGTGCGGTCCACGTAGAACTTCAGCGCTCTAGCTACGTCCAGCGAGTGCAGAGTCCTCTCAGCCGGCGACGAAGGCGACGGGAAGAAAACTGGCAACACCAAGGGTTTGTTAAGGTGAAAGTCCGAAGGCACCTTGGGCATGAAGGAGGGGTGAGTCCTCAGCACCACCCTCGTGTCGTGAAAAGTCAAGTATGGTGGCTTGCAAGATAGGGCCTGGATCTCTCCCACTCTTCGTGCGGAGGTGATGGCCACGAAAAATGCTGTCTTCCACGACAGAAACCTCAACGGTGCCGAATGCATAGGCTCAAATGCCCCCCTACCCCCATGAGCCTGGTCAGCACCACGTTGAGCTCCCACGCCGGGGCCTTCACCGGCAGGAATGAGCGGAACAATCCTTTCATAAATTCCTTCACCAGCCGATAAGACCACAAGGACGCCCGTCTTGTAGTTCTGGTGTATCGCGAGATGGCGGCCAGATGTATCTTGATGGAAGCGTGAGCTAGTCCAGCCTTGGCCAATGACAGTAGGTACGGCAATACTTGAGGGGCTGTAATCCGCAGAGGGTTAATCTTCTGTGCACGGCACCAGACAGAGAACCTCTTCCATTTATGTCCGTAGCACTTGAGAGTTGAGGACACCCTGGTCCTTGCAAGAACCTCTCTGCAGTCGGCTGGGATGTCGTACCCTCCAAACTCTAGCGCTGCAGGAGCCAGGCCTGCAAGTTTAGCGACTCCGGGTTGTGATGAAGAATGGCGCCTCCTTCTCTGGAGAGAAGATCCGCGTCGGACGGCAGCTTGACTGGTGTGGACGCTGACGAGTCCAGAAGGTCCGGGAACCAGATCAGTCTCGGCCACGCCGGTGCGACGAGGATCATCCTGCACCGGGACCTCTTGAGCTGGTTGATGAGCCGGAGCAGCAACAGCAACGGAGGGAATGCATAAAGAAATAGGCTGTCCCAGGGGAACGAGAAAGCATCGCCCATGCTCCTCGGCTGGGGGAACCTGCTGGCGAACCTCCGGCACTTGAGTTCGTCGCCGTCGCAAAGAGATCGATCTGGGGTTCGCCCCATCGTCGGAAGAGCCGATCCACTTGATCCTGGCGTAGTTCCCCACTCGTGGCACGAGCGCAGCTCTCTGCTGAGTCTCGGCAATGGTGTTTATTACTGCCAGATAAAAAGGCACCAGAAACATCCCTTGGGCGCTGGCCCAATGCCACAGATCCTGGGCTTCCTTGGATAGGGCAGGGGACCTGGTTCCGCCCTGCTTGCGGATGTAGAACATCGTGGTGGTGTTGTCGGTGAAGATCCTCACCACCTTGCCCTTGAGGGACGGAAGAAAAGACCTGAGGGCCCAGAACACTGCGCGGAGCTCCAAGATGTTGATGTGGAGTGACTTCACGCAAGAGGCCTTTGGCTCCCGGAGATGATCTCCGGAGTGCGCTCCCCAACCTTCCAGGGAGGCATCCGTCGTCACCGTCATCTGGTGAGCTGGGGTCTGAAAATCTGTGCCCGCCGACAGATGAGAGCGGGTACCCCACCACCAGATTGCCTGGCGGAACGTCTCGTTGAGTGGGATCCTGTCCTCGAAGCTGCCCGTCGACTGGACCCAGTGGGCGTCGAGGAACTCTTGTAAGGGGCGCATCCGAAGTCTGCAAAGGCGTACCAGATAAATGCAGGAGGACATCATCCAGAGGAGGCACTTGATAGATCTAACCCTGGCCATGTTCGCGGCCATCAGTCGCTGCACCTTGCCCAGGATGGTCCTGGTCCTTTCCTTCGACGGCGAGGCCAGCCGCGCCACTGTGTCGAGCTTGGCTCCCAGAAACAGGGCGACTTGCGACGGGACCAGGTGGGATTTTGGAAAGTTGATGAGGTCCGTGAGCAACTGGACGGTCTTCGCAGTGTGCTCCACGGCGAGCTCCCTTGTCTTTGCCCGGATGAGCCAGTCATCCAAGTAGGGGTACACGTGGATCCCCCTGCAGGCGCAGCCGCGCCGCCACCGGTGCGAGGCACTTGGTGAACACCCTGGGTGCCGACTTCAATCCGAACGGAAGGGCCTTGAACTGGTAGTGCGGCCCTTCGACCACGAACCTGAGGAACTTTCGGTGTCTTTTTAGAATGGGGATGTGGAAGTACGCATCCTCCAAGACCAACGACGAGAGGAAATCGCCCTCCTCCAGCTGTCCCAGCACGTGCTAGAGGGTGACCATCCGGAACTTCTGTGCCTTGATGTACTTGTTCAGTCGTCACAGGTCCAGGATGGGACGCCATCCTCCTGTCTTCTTTACGAGGAAGTACCTTGAGTAAACTCCAGAGCCCCAAAGCCTCTTTGGGACGAGCTCGATGGCACCTTTCTTGAGCATCGCCCTTACTTCCAACAGTAGTTGAGGGACGTGATTTTCGTTCCTGGCCACAGGCGGAACGCGAGGGCACTTCTTCTGGAACTGGAGGGCGTGCCCTTGGGTCAGGGCGTCCAGCACCCAACAGTCGGTGGAGATGGACTCCCAAACGCTGACGAACCTCGTCAGCCAGCCTCCCACCGGGGTGCTTCGGCGGGGGCCCGACTCCACGGTCGGTTCAATCTTGTTTGGAGGCCGCCATGCCTCCTTGACCCCCCCCCCTGACGACGTTGGGTACCACCTGACTTGCCGCGTCCCCTGTAGGCCTCCTGAGACGAAGATCTTGCCGCTTGGCGGTACGTCAAAGAGCCACTGCCGGATCCCTTGGAGGCACCTTGTCTGCCTCTGGCGCTCTGAAAGGACGGCCGTCGTCGTTGGAGCACTCCCAGTGCCCGGGCAGTCTCAGTGTCTGTCTTGATAGCCTGAAGGGACTCATCAACCGCCTTTCCAAACAGGTTGTTCCCGTCGAAGGGCATGTCCAAAACTTTGTTTGTACGTCCTGGTGGAAATCCGCCACCTTGAGCCATCCTCGTCTCAGGCAAACGCCGTTGCCCAACTGATGGAAACAGGTGTCGGCAATGTCCGTAACCACCGTGATGGCGTTGTCCGAAGCAATCTCACCTTCCTGTAAGATTTCAAGGGCCTCAGCCCTTTTGGCGTCCGGAAGTAAGTCCAATAGAGGGGCGATTTTGAACCACAACTCCCTGTCGTAGCGGGCTACGATAACCAGGGCGTTGGCTGCCTTGATAGTCGTCGCTGCGGATGAGATGACCCGTCGTCCCATCGTGTCCAGCTTCCTGCCCTCGCCGTCCGGCGGGGAAGTTGATGTTGAGGCTGAAGCCCCCCCAGCTTTCTTCTTTGCTGCCGGCGAGATGACCGAATCCGGGGTAGGTTGTGCCCGAAGGCACAAGGGGGCAGCGCCGGGGACCCGGTACTTCTCGTACCGGTCCCTCTTTGCAGGCGCCGTGGCAGGGTTCTTGAGGAGGGAGAGCCCCTCATCCCAGATGTCATCCAGAAGTGGTACGGCGAGGACAGTCTTCCTTTTAGCCTCGCGCCGTTGGTAAAGGAACCCTTCCTTTTTCTTCTCTTCAGGGCAGAGCTGGAAGAGCTCGAATGCCCTGGAAATCATGGCATGGAAGGATCTAATCTCGTCGGGTGGGGACACCCGAGCAGGGGGGGCGACGGGGGACACGTCCCATCGTCGCCTTCGTCGTCCTCTGTACCGGTCATAGCCGTGTCCGTGCCTGTATCATCCCCGTGGGTAGGTGACCGGGGGGAAGGCAGAGCGGGCCGCAGAGGCGGCGGAAGATGCGTCCTCTTCTTACGCGGTGGACTTTCCGAAGGTCCCGGCTCCGGTTCCCCCCATCGGGTCTGGCTCAGGTACCTCCGTCGGGGGGAGGGGCAACCTTGTCCTTATCTCCGAGCATAAGGACTGAATCGCTGACAAAATGGCAGCTGAAGTGTCCTGCGGCACTGGAAACGACGGGCGCGTGGGCTCTTGAGGAACCTCGTCGGCGACACTGTCGATCGTCATCACCCTCGTCGGGATCCCTCCCGATGGGCTGGGCCTCCTCCACGACTTCGATGAGCTCTTCTTCAGAGGTTGTGTCTGTATCCACGATGGCCACCTGCCCCTCCCCCTCTTTTTCCAACGGGGACTTTGTGGGGGTGTTCTCAATGGGCCTGAAAGACAACTCTCTCCGCGGTGGAAGGGAGACTGGATCCTGAGGTCGCCTCCACTGGCGTAGCCTCCACAGGCTGAGCCAGGGCCGCTGCGACATCCTCAATCGAGGTCTTAGCAGGGTGAATTAAGGCCCTCGTCACCTTCTACATGCCTGGGGCCTTCACCTTGAGGGGAGGGTCCGAGCCTCGCTCCCCCTCTGCCGGAATCATCGAGATCGACCGGGGCCTCTCCAGAAGCTTCGCCGGGTTCTCAGACTTCCTCTAACCCGAGCCAGAGCGTTGGCTCGTGGTTGATGGCGCCGGGGAGGGTGCGCCCTGCCTGGCAACCAAGGAGCCCGATGCCCGAGGACTCGCGGTGCTTGGCCTTTTGTTGGGCCCCCGTCGCCGGTGCGCCCTCACAGGACTTATAAGACCGCTCGGACTTCTTCTCGCCCGACGGGCTCTTACCTTCCAGCCAGTTTGCGAGACGGAGGTGGCGATCCTTCATGGTCCGCTCCGACATGTTCCCACAAAACGCACAGTTCTTCTCCACGTGCGTCTTGTCCTCATGGAGACAGTAGAGGCATAACGAATGCTCGTCCTCCTTGAACACATTCTGAAGCTGGCATCCAGGGCAGGTCCTGAACAGCTTCCCGGGCGTCAAGCTTCCTTTCTCCTGGGCCATGTCCGGGGTAGGCCTCGGAACTTCTGGAATCCTCCAAAAGCGTAACTCGACGAAATCTTCACCCTTGAGGGGCGTAGAAAAATCCGATCAAGGGATCCGTTTTGGATGTAGAAAAGGTGGAGCTTGAGGCTCCGGAAAATGAGAAAAATCTCCTGAAAAAGCGCGAAAACGAAGCAAAAGCTCAAGAGCTACAGCACGAGGACTCCCAACACTTGAACGTGCAGTAAAAATCTGAGGATGGCTGCCAGAGGCGGGGCTCAGGGAGAGGGCAGTCATTGGCTGGGGGCAGTATGACCCAGAGACCAGTGATTGGTTACTTCTAAGAAAGACAGATCAGAAACAAAACTGATACTGATTTTTACTATACCGAGGATTCCCGGCCTGACGACAGGGAATATTCATGAGCATGTGAATCCATGCCAGACCCCATGCTGGAGAATTTGGGAAACATTCAAAATCATTACCATGGGGGGCGAGGGGTGGGGAAATTAGTTAGGCATCAAATATGAAAAAGTTATTTACAAAATCGCAGTACACAAGTATTAAGCAAATGGTTCCCAAATAATTCAGACAGTTGCAGGTGGCTGAAGCAGAACTGAAAGCATTGTGGGCATCCAAGATTTCAATCAAACTCCTTCAAACCAAACATGTTATTTTAACACATCCATTAAAGCTGTCAAACTCCAAGGCATATAAACATAAGCGCAGCAAGTTGGAATAAACTGCACAATAAGGATGGCCAACTCCATTACTCAAATCCTGCTAAACTACATTCTCAAACTACTATTCCTTTTTATGTTCAGAAAGTCAGTAATGCTCAGGAGTCATTCTAACAAATCTTGCCTGCCAACCCTAACGCCCCAGGGCCGTCAAACCTCTCAGTCACTATGGTCAGATGGGTTCTCTGCCTTCTTCTACAATCAATTTACTAAAATTCTAATCCCACAACTAGTCTTGCTCTACAATAGCTTCCTTAGCACTGAAGCAAACACTCCATCCATCGGAGAGTAGACTCAAACTGCTTGCAAAGCAGAGCAAGGATGTTATGCTTTGCGAATACTATAGTATTATCATTATCCTTAATTACACGGTTGAATTTATTCCTACGTTTTAGTGAATCATTTCACCACTATTCTTCCTTATATATTCCATCCAGACCAAACCGGGTTCATTCTAAACATTCACACGACAGTCAGAGAATTAACAGATTACAGCACACAGCACACACCAAAATCTGGCACTTTATCAATGGATGCTGAGCATCCTGGGAGTTGATCCGGGTCCATTACCACATAAAAATACCCCTATGTGCAGATGACCTGCTGTTGTGTCCAATTCCCGTGTACCCTGTGCCTGTTTTCATCTCTTTAGGACACCTTTGCCCAGATTTCAAGCCTCAAAATAAATTCACACCTAATCCAATATACTGAACATTTCCGAGCAGATGTTGAAAATACTGAATACTTAAGGATTTGCTTGTATAAAATTCTCCAGCTTTCATTACCTGGACAACATACCGTAAGCCCATCTATAACATGAAACAAGACTGATAGATGGGCAAAACAAAACATTTTCCTATCTAGGCACGATAGAATCAATTAAAATGAATCTTCCCCAGTGATAATATATATTTTTTCAGGCCCACCCTACAGTTATCCTGAAGAACCCAAACACGCTATGCAGCAGCAAGTATTTAACTTTATTTGTGCCAGAGGACCTTATAGGGTTCCACGCTGCACCATGCTTTCCTGCAAGCCCAACAGAGGACTTGGGGTCTCTAATTTAGAAGGCTATCTACTTGCAGCCCAATTAGCGAGAGCCAAGCAGCAACTGCGGTCTGGAAATATAACAGCTTATGTTGGTTTGTCCACTGAACAAATGATACTAGCTCCCCACTCAAACGTGCTGCATATACAGAGACTTGCTTCCTTCCACTACTTTGCAGCTGGGAATCTGGTACAACTGCCTTACCTTTACAACTCACTCCATTGGGGAAGGTAAACATTTGGCTATAACTCATTCAATGTTCACATTGGACGTAGACTGAATAGGCTATGGCAGCTAAGAGTGTAATCAGGCTATCCTACCTGAATCAACTAGACAGACATGTCCAAATTAGGCATTTGCTCATTAACGCTTGGTTTTAAAGTACAGTAGGAAGAGATACCACTAAACCTGAGCAATAACTCAGGGGTCCTAAAAGAAAAAAATATATAATCTTTCTTTATACTATTGATTACCCTGCAATAAACTTAGCCCATCCATATAGGTCTAAATGGAAGGACTGTTTAGATACCTCCACTTGTTGACCAGTCCAGCATAATATCTAGGTAAATAAACTAAAAGCTCCTGCTTGTGCTCAGGTGAAAGTAAATCCTTAAACTCATCTTTCATTCGGTATCTCAGGCCCATACACCGTGCAAGATGTTCCCCATGGCTTCCACTTCTTGCAGATGCTGCACTCTTGCCGAGGGCATGACAATTCATATTTGATGGAATTGTTGCTAAACCCAGCCATTCTGGAAGGAGATATTCTCTTGTCTGTTCACCTGCATTGCTGCTATTGAAGATTTGACAAACTAACCTGTCACAAAATACAATCCCACATTTGATTTCTGTAGGTCTCGATCTCCATACCAAGTACTAAAGGGTCTGACGTCCAGCACCACCTCCATGAAAAGGAAGAGCTGCTCTAAAGCTCGAAGAATCTTCTCCCATGGTACAGCATATGGTCTTACTAAAAAAAATAGTTGCTCTCCTAGATTTGGAGGTAAAACCACCACCAGACTCTTCAGCATCAACGGTATTATTCCGTTTGTATCCTCTAACCATTTTCAGGAGGTACATCTCCTGAATAAGGGTTATATGCAACCTCTTGAGTATTTTAAAGGCATTCATTAGACACTATTACAGAATTAACTGTTAAGGTACAGAGGCTTCCAACAGAGCTGCAAAATGGCCATGCTTTTTACTGGACTCATAAGCCCCTTTACATTCCAGAAGATTATTATAGTGTAAGCAGCCCTAAAGATAAGGGGTGTAATGGCCATTTTTACTAATAAAAAAAGGAGAGAGTAAAAGTACTCCCAACAAAATAAGAAAGACAAATAAGACCTTGTGCACCCTGCTTTAACCACACACAGCTCCATGTATATGTTTGGACTATTGATATTTTATTTCTATCGCGCTCGTACACAAGTGTTTCAGAGCGCGAGGAGGCAAAGGAGGGGGGCAATAAGGAAGAACAAAACCACTATCTTACTAGTCCCAGTGACATTGAGAACGCGCAAGTGCTGATAGAGACAGGGGGACCGAGACGGGGACCGAGACCGAGACGGGATTTTGAAGTGGTAGTATTTTACTCCCTATTTTTTAAAGACAGGAGTAAAATGATTTTGTAGGATGTAAAAAAAGATATATATGATACATTACTCACCATTATCGTATTTCTGAGACTTGTATCTGCTTAGATTCACATGCTGTGCATAGGCCGACATGTAGTGGAAGCTGCGGAGTATTAGTTTGTTTTTCGAAACTCAAAAATGGGCGTCGACACAGGGCATGCCAGTAATACCATCCCTAGTGTGACGTCCACTGTACCCATGATCCCTCATGCGTCTAGGACCTCAGATTGTATTTTTTCTGACATGAGGTAGCATGAGGAGTAGCGCGAGTACAGATAATCCAAGCAGATAAGACTACAAGCATCCATGCGCCTTCTCTCAGAGGGGAGGAAGGGTGGGTCGCATGTGAATCTAAGCAGATACAAGCATCAGAAATACGATTAGGGTGAGTAATGTATCTTTCCTGAGGCTTGTGGAATCTGCTTAGATCACATGCTGTGCATAGATTAGCGAGCAGTGTTAGGAGGTGGGATGTGAGAAGGGTCATGAGCAAATAAATGTCTTAGAACCGCTTGTCCCACTTGTGTATCTGCCTTGGAATGGGTGTCAATGCAGTAGTGCTGAGTAAAAGTGTGAATAGAGCTCCAAGTAGCTGCTTTGCAAATGGTGCCAAGGGGTACATTTGCAATGAAAGCCAGAGTGGCCCCAATGCCTCTTGTAGAGTGGGCTCTTGGCGTGAAAGGCAGAGTTTTGTCAGAAAGAGAGTAACCCAGCTGGATACAGTTAACAATCCACTTAGAGATGGCACCTTTAGAAACGCAATCTCACTCTCTGCCTGTAGCTACGGAGACAAACAGCTGATCTGTTTTCCTTAGCGGTCTGGTTTTGTTTACATAGTAGAGGACCGCCCCCAAGCACATCTAGGGTGTGTAGTTTCACCTCAGCCGAGCTTTGTGGGTCTTGGGAGAAAGCCGGAAGCTCGATGGACTGGTTCACGTGGAATTTAGAAATAAACTTAGGTGAGAACCTAGGGTGTGTACGTAAAACCAATTTATCTTTATAAACTGTAAAAAATGGATCCTGCACTGACAGCCTGAATTTCACTGACCCTTCTTATAGAAGTTATTGCTACTAAGAAGGCCGTCTTATAAGTCAGGTGTTTGAGACTGCTTTTATGCATGGGTTCGAATGGGGGGCCCATGAGTTTAGATAGCACCACGTTAAGGTGGTGGGTTTGAAATAGGAGGGTGAAGTCTCTTTACTCCTTCCATGAAAGCTTTAACCACTAGTATCTTCCACCACGACACCTTGTTATGGGATGTGGTGGATGCTGACAGCTCTGCCAGGTGTACCTTCAGTGAGTTAAATACCAGTCCTGCATCCAGCAGGTGGAGCATGTATGTGACAACTGTGGAAGGAGTGCCATCAACTGGGTTGATTTGCTTATTCTGGCACCAGATAACAAATCGTTTCCATTTGTCAAAGTAGCAGTGCCTCGTGTTTGGCTTCCTAGATTCTTTTAGGATGTCCATACATCTCTGTGGTAGCTTGAGATGTCCAAACTCTATGACCTCAGGAGCCATGCTGCTAGGTTCTTTGAGTTGGGTTGAGGATGCACTGTTTGACCTTGGTGCTGGGAGAGTAGGTTGTACCAGCCCGGGAGTTTGATGGGTTCGTACACCGCTAGTCTGCGTAGGTGTGAGAACCACGGTTGTCTCGCCCACATGGGGGCAACTAGGACGAGCATCATTGATTCTCTGTTTATCTTGTTGACCACCTTCCTGATGAGGTGTTGGTGGAAAAGCGTACATCCCTGACCAGTTCATCCACAGGGCGTTCCCCTGGCAGTCTGGCTGGGGGAACCTGGATGCAAATCCTGGGCACCGTCTGTTTTCGCTTGTGGCAAATAGGTCTATGGTGGGGAAACCCTAACTGAGAGAAGATATCTTCTACGATTTCTCTGTGTAGACACCATTCGTGTTCCTCTGGGAGGGGGTCTCTGCTCAAAGCATCCACATCGTCTGTCTGAGTGCCCATATCCACATTTTCTGGACCAGCTTGGACAGATTTGGCGAACGAGTCCCTCCTTGCTTGTTTAGGTAAAACATGGCTGTAGTGCTGTCCGTCCGGATCTGCACTGACAGATTCAGCAGGTAGGGCTTGAACGCTTGAAGCGCTCTGAATACTGCCAGAAGCTCTAGCAGGTTGATGCAATTCTTGGCCACTGAGTGAGACCAGAGACCCTGAGCTGTGTGGTGGAGGTGGTGAGCTCACCACCCTATCAGGCATGCATCGGTTAGGACTACTGCCTGTATCTCGGGATCGTAAAAGCGTTTCCCCTTGGACAGATTTTCTCTTGTCCACCAGTGAAGGCTTTGTACCAGTGTTGGCGAAACGACCACTAGATCGTCCCACTGACCACTTGCCTGAGACCACTGTTTCGCCAACCATTCTTGCATGGGACGCAGGCGCGTGGGGGACCAGGTAAATACATGGCGCCATCATGCCCAGCAAACGCATTGCTTTGCCTACCATTATCTGGAGACCGGCCTGATATTGCGGAATTTGCAGCAGTATATTCCGAATTCTTTCCTCTGATGGAAAGGTCAACCCCTCTTGTGTGTCTAGGATAGTTCCTAGGAACTGTTTGGAGGTGCTTGCCACCAGATTTGACTTCTCGTTTATTGAGAAGCCCAATTCGAAGAGGAAGACGATCGTCCTTTGAATGTTTGTTCTGCAAATTACTGGGGTCTCCCCCGTGATGAGCCAGTTGTCCAGGTAAGGGTACACCGGGATTGCCTCCCTGCGTAGGTGTGCTGCCGCCACAGCCAGTACCTTGGTGAATACCCTTGGAGCCGAGGCTATCCCGAAGGGCAGTACCTTGAACTGGTAGTGCCGACTGTCCACCTTGAAGCGCAAGTACTTCCTGTGCGCTGGGAACATGGAAATATGAAAATAGGCATCTTTCATGTCCAATGTTGCCATGTAATCCCCCTTTTTTTAGGAGGGGGATTACCTCTTGGAGAGTAGTCATGCAAAATTTTTGGGGCTTGACATACTTGTTTGCAGGTAAGTTTAATACTGGCCGCATTGTCAAATCTTTTTTTGGCACAAGGAAGTTAGTTGAATAAATACCCTTGTTTACCTGGTGTCCCGGGACGAGTTCCATCGTGTCCTTTGCTAGAAGATTGACGATCTCCTCAAGGAGGATCTTCTGGTGGTCCAAAGAATGTATTCTTTGTAGTGGAGGGTGGTTTTGGGGACACTAACAGTTCTATGCAGTATCCTGCGGACACTGTGTACAGCACCCATCTGTCTGAAGTGATCCCTTCCCAAGCTTGGGTGAAGTTGGAAATGTGTCCCCCTACTGGGGATGTGTGAGAAGGGACCCGGAACGGAACTTTTGGTGGAGGCGTGCTGCCACCTCTAATGGGGCTGCCTCTACCCTTACCACGCCCTCGCGTATTACCCCTGCCATAACCCTGGGTAGACTGCTGGCTGTTCCATTGTGTACTCTGCCCCTGGGAATAGTTAGACCCTCTCTGGGAATTTTATCCGCGTGGGCGATGAAAATTGCCATTCCCTCTCTGGTTCGGGGGTTTATTGGTAAGTTGGCCTAGGGATTTGAGTGTCTCATACTCTTCCTTGGCATTTTTTTGCGCGTCCTCGACCGCCTTTCCAAACAATAGATCCGGCTCCACCGATTTGTCCATCAATGAAGCATGGGTTTCGGCTTTGAACCCAGACTGCCGCAACCAAGCATGCCTTTTGATAACAGTACCTTCTGCTGTCAATCTGCCGGCGTTATCCGCGGCATCAAAGGTTGCTTTTAATATGCAACAAGACACGGCTCTTCCTGCCGCCGAAACTCGTGCCAATTGGCTTTTTAAGGGTTCTGGGGCACAATCTATGAGTGCCGCGACTTCTTCCCACTGGTGGCAGTTGTAACTTGCCAGCAGGGTGGTGGAGTTGGCAATCCTTGCCTGGAAGGCGGAAGTGGAGGCTACTTTCCTGCCCAAGCCATAAATCTTCTTGCTGTCCTTGTCGGGAGGAGCTTCCGACGATGACAAGGGTGTTCCCGCCCTCTTACGGGTGTTTGTAACTACCAGGGAGTTCGGTTTCAGATGCCCTCTTATGTACAGTGGGTCCGTTTGGGCTGCCCTGAAAAGCTTCTCAATTCTCGGGTTTACCGCCCTAGTGAGATAGGGATTAACAAGGGAAGGGTCTATTCTCCTTTGTATTGACTTAAGGATAGGGATGGCCTGGGCAACAGGTCTCCTTTCTCCCACTAACTCCTCGGTAAAGTCCCTCTCTTCCTGAGCACCCTGGGTGTCAATGTGGCAGTGTTCTGCCGCTCTGGACAGCACTTCATTCAAGAGCAGCTGGTTATTGACAGGGGAGTCAGTAACCGGGGGTTCTTTATCTACCGGGGAATCTAGCCTGTAGGTTTCTGGGTTGTCCTCCTCCCCATAGTAGCCCGTCCCAGTTTGTTCTTCCAACATGCCCAAATCTGGATCCTCAAAGGGATGGATCTCCCTGATATTGAGAATAGGGCTGTATACTGAAGGGGTCTGAAGTAGGAGCTTCAACCTGAGACCTCTTACTTGGGGGTATAGGATCCTTAGAGCCTGAGGGAGTTGACCTGTCGGGGGTAAAAGAGCGAAAGTGTTCAGGGTTTTTGGCGTAGAAATCTGCCAATGACGACATCCTTGACATGACTGTCTTTGTCATCAGTAGACCATTCTCTTCAACTGGGAATGATTCTTTCTTGAAGGCCTTTCCCTGTCTTATCTAGACTAGACCTAATGGTTTGAACAGGGGTCTTTGGGATAACAGAAGACCGAGACTTGTCCATCTGTTTATGTGGGGTACAAAGTTTTTGAGGTGTGGAAGGAGGCTGAGACAGCTTCCTTCGTTTTCCCCCCTTCCCCGTGTGTGGAAGAGTGTTTATCCTGTTTTTCTCCCCCTCCGGAGCCTTTCGACGCCTGGCGCCGAGGTTCGGGGGTAGTGTCCCTATCTCTGGATAGTGGAGGTTGGACTCGGGAGCAGCCGTTGCATGGCCTGTTGACGCCGACTCCTGGAGTGTGGACTGGGGATAGAGGTTGGTTTCGTCTGACGATCGAATCTCCGTTACCTTGGGGAGCGAGGCACTTCTGGCAACAGTGGATGGTTGCCTGGAGTCATGCGGCGATCTAGATCGAGAACACCCAGAGGACACTGATTCGGCCATTCTCTATGTGCATCTTTCCGAGTACTCGACGTGCGCGTCGAGTCTCGGTTGGACTTCATGTATTTTGTGGAAGTGCTGTGGGTAGCGCTTGTGTCGCCGGGGGTCTTCCCCATAGCCGCCCTGCCGGACGACCTTCCGAGATCTGGGACTTACGCTTGGCTGTCAATTGACGCCACGTTGCCCTTGCCGTCGAAAGCACGGCGTCGCTGAAGGCACCCTCCGTTGCCATGGCCTCTTGACGCCTGGCGTGGTGGGCCCAACGCTTGATCGAACGGTCCTCGAGTGTTTTCGGTTTGAACCTACTACATGCTCTGCAGTTAGCCTCGGGGTGGTCCCTCGGTAAGCAGAGATTGCACGTGGCGTGCCTGTCAACCCAAGGGTACTTGCGGTTGCACTTGGGGCAAAATTAGAAAGGGGTTCCCTCCATACGCACCTTGTGGCAGCGGGCTAACAAGTGTAGGAATATATAAGAATGTACCCATTTACCAAGAGAGTGTAGAGTATGTCGACCCCCACTCTCCCTACTTGCAGGGCCGAGGCCAGAGGCTTTCCGAGGCCCAAATCCGTTGTGCAGCTCTCGACGGTCGATTCTTTCTCCGGGCCGGCGTCGAGTGTGGATGTGGTGACTCGACGTTGGGGTGGAGAAATGGGGAAATAACAATATTTTAGCAAAAGTATGGCTAAGGCCAGGGAACTCTGTTTTTTTTCCGCCATACTGGTCGGAAGCATTCCGCAATCTGAGGGTCCTAGACGCGTGAGGGATCATGGGTACAGTGGACGTCACACGGGATAGTATTACTGGCACGCCCTGTATCGACGCCCATTTTCAAGTTTCGAAAAACAAACTAATACTCCACAGCTTCCACTAGATGTCGGCCTATGCACAGCATGTGAATCTAAGCAGATACAAGCATCAGAAATACGATTACGGTGCGTAATGTATCATCGTATCATATATGATACATTACTCGCCGTAATCGTATTTCTGATGCTTGTATCTGCTTAGATTCACATGCTGTGCATAGGCCGACATCTAGTGGAAGCTGCGGAGTATTACAGTTTGTTTTTCGAAACTCGAAAATGGGCGTCGACACAGGGCATGCCAGTAATACTATCCCTAGTGTGACCTCCACTGTACCCAAGATCCCTCACGCGTCTAGGACCCTCAGATTGTATTTTTTCTGACATGCGGTAGCATGAGGAGTAGCGTGAGTACAGATAATCCAAGCAGATAGACAGAAAGGTAAGACTACAAGCAACCTTGCGCCTTCTCTCAGAGGGGAGGAAGGGTGGGTCGCATGTGAATCTAAGCAGATACAAGCATCAGAAATACGATTACGGTGAGTAATGTATCCCTTCTGAGGCTTGTGGAATCTGCTTAGATCACATGCTGTGCATAGAGTAGCGAGCAGTACCTGAAGGAGGTGGGATGTGAGAAGGGTCATGAGCAAACAGGTGTCTTAGAACCACTTGTCCCACTTGTGTATCTGCCTTGGAATGGGTGTCAATGCAGTAATGCTGAGTAAAAGTGTGAATAGAGCTCCAAGTAGCTGCTTTGCAAATGGTGTCAAAGGGTACATTTGCAATGAAAGCCAGAGTGGCCCCAATGCCTCTAGTAGAGTGGGCGCTTGGCGTGAAAGGCAGAGTTCTTTCAGAGAGTGAGTAACACAGCTGGATACAGTTAATAATCCACTTCGAGATGGCACCTTTAGTGACGCGATCCCCCTCTCTGCCTGTAGCTACGGAGACAAACAGTTGATCTGTTTTCCTTAGCGGTCTGGTTTTACTTACATAGTAGAGGACCGCCCTGCGCACATCTAGGGTGTGTAGTTTCACCTCAGCCGAGCTTTGAGGGTCCTGGAAGAAAGCCGGAAGCTCGATGGACTGGTTTACATGGAATTTAGATATAAATTTAGGTGAGAACCTAGGGTGTGTGCGTAAAACCAGTTTGTCTTTATGGACAGTAAAGAAGGGATCCTGCACTGACAGAGCCTGAATTTCACTGACCCTTCTTATAGAAGTAATAGCTACTAAGAAGGCCGTCTTTTAAGTCAGGTGTTTGAGACTGCTTTTATGCATGGGCTCGAAAGGGGGTCCCATGAGTTTAGATAGCACCACATTAAGGTCCCACCCTGGTGGTGGGTTTGAAATAGGAGGGTGAAGTCTCTTTACTCCTTCCATGAAGGCTTTAACTACTGGTACTTTCCACCACGAGACCTTGTTATGGGAAGTGGTGTATGCCGACAGGGCTGCCAGGTGTACTTTGTGAGTTAAAAATCAATCCTGCGTCTAGCAGGTGGAGCATGTATGTAACAATAGTGGGAGGAGTGCAATCAACTGGGTTGATTTGTCTACTCTGGCACCAGATAACGAATCTCTTCCACTTGTCAAAGTAACAGTGCCTTGTGTTTGGTTTCCTAGATTCCTTTAGGATGTCCATACAACTCTGTGGTAAATTGAGATGTCCAAACTCTATGACCTCAGGAGCCATGCTGCCAGGTTCGAGTTGGGTTGCTGGTGCACTGTTTGACCTTGGTGCTGGGACAGTAGGTTGTACCAGGCTGGAAGTTTGATGGGCTCGCACACTGCCATCCTACGGAGGTGTGGGAACCACGGTTGTCTTGCCCACATGGTAGCAACTAGGACGAGCGTCATCGACTCTCTGTTCATCTTGTTCACCACCTTCCTGATGAGGAGTTGGTGGAAAAGCATAAGCAAACATCCCTGACCAGTTCATCCACAGGGCGTTCCCCTGGGAGTCTGGTTGGGGGAACCTGGATGCAAATCCTGGGCATTGTCTGTTTTCGCTTGTGGCAAATAAGTCTATAGTGGGGAAACCCCACTGAGAGAAGATATCTTCTACGACCTCTTTGTGTAGAACCCATTCGTGTTCCTCTGGGAGGGAGTCTCTGCTCAGAGCATCCGCTAGGGAATTGAGCTCCCCTGGAACATGTTGTGATGACAGGAAGATGTTCCGTCTGAGTGCCCAAATCCAGATTTTTTGGGCAAGCTTGGACAGATTTGGCGAACGAGTCCCTCCTTGCTTGTTCAGGTAGAACATGGCTGTTGTGCTGTCCGTCCGGATTTGCACTGACAGGTTTAGTAGGTGGGGCTCGAACGCTTGAAGCGCTCTGAATACTGCCAGAAGCTCTAGCAGGTTGATGTGGTTCTTGGCCACTGAGGGAGACCAGAAACCCTGAGCTGTGTGGTGGAGATGGTGAGCTCCCCACCCGTCAGACATGCATCGGTAGTGACTACTGCCTGTACTTCGGGATCGTAAAAGGGTTTTTCCTGTGCAAGATTCTCTCTTGTCCACCAGTGAAGGCTTTGTACTAGTGTTGGCGAAACGACCACTAGATCGTCCCACTGACCACTTGCCTGAGACCAACCATTCCTGCATGGGACGCAGGCGCACGTGGGGGACCAGGTAAATGCATGATGCCATCATGCCCAGTAAACGCATTGCTTTGCGTACCGTTATCCGGTGACCGGACTGATATTGCGGAATTTGCAGTAGTATATTCCGAATTCTTTCCTCTGAAGGAAAGGTCAACCCCTCTTGAGTATCTAGGATTGCTCCTAGGAACTGTTTGGAGGTGCTTGGCACCAGGCTTGACTTTTTCTCGTTGATTGAGAAGCCTAATTCGTGGAGGAGGTCGATCGTCCTTTGAATGTTTGTCCTGCAAATTACTGGGGTTTCCCCCGTTTTGAGCCAGTCGTCCAGATAAGGGTACACCGGGATTGCCTCCCTGCGTAGGTGTGCAGCCGCCACCGCCAGTGCCTTGGTGAATACCCTTGGTGCCGAAGCTATCCCGAAGGGCAGTACCTTGAATTGGTAGTGCCCACTGTCCACCTTGAAGCGCAAGTACCTTCTGTGCGCTGGGAACATGGAAATATGAAAATAGGCATCTTTCATAGCCAATGTTGCCATGTTATCCCCTTTTTTAGGAGGGGGATTACCTCTTGTAGCGTAGTCATACGAAACTTTTGGGGCTTGACATACTTGTTGGCAGGCCGTAAGTCCAATACTGGGCGCATTGTCAGATCTTTTTTTGGCACAAGGAAGTAAGTTGAATAAATACCCTTGTTTACCTGGTGTCCCGGGACGAGTTCTATCGCGTCCTTTTCTAGCAGAATGGCGATCTCCTCGAGGAGAATCTTCTGATGTTCTAAAGAGTGTACTCTTTGTCTTGGAGGATGGTTCCGGGGACGCTGCAGTAGTTCTATACAGTACCCTGAGGATACTGTTGACAGCACCCATCTGTCTGATGTGATCCCTTCCCAAGCCTGGGTGAAGTTGGAAATGCGTCCCCCTACTGGGGTTGCGTGAGCAAGGACCCTGAACTGAGCGTCACTACTTTGGTGGAGGCGTGCCGCCTCCTTTGCTGGCGCTGCCTCTGCCTTTACCACGTCCTCTCCTATTACCCCTGCCGTAACCCTGGGTAGACTGTTGGCTGTTCCACTGTGTACCCTGACCATGGGAATAGTTAGATCCTCTCTGGGAATTTTGGCCGCGTGGGCGACGAAAATTACTATTCCCTCTCTGGTTAGGGGGTTTATTGGTTAACTGGCCAAGGGACTTGAGTGTCTCGTATTCGTCCTTGGCATTCTTCAGTGCATCCTCAACCGCCTTACCAAACAGATCGGCTTCCACCGGTTTGTCCAACAATGATGCCTGGGTTTCTGCCTTAAAACCAGACTGCCGTAACCACGCATGTCTCTTGATAACAGTACCTTCTGCTATCAATCTGCCTGCGTTGTCCGCGGCGTCAAAGGTTGCTTTTAAAATGCAACCAGACACGGCTCTACCCTCTGCGGAAATCCGAGCTAACTGGCCCTTTAAGGGTTCCGGAGCAGAGGCTACGAGTGCCACGACTTCTTCCCACTGATGGCAGTTGTAGCTGGCCAACAGGGTGGTGGAGTTTGCAATCCTTGCCTGATAGGCGGACGTTGAGGCTACTTTCCTGCCGAAACCATATAGTTTTTTGCTCTCCTTGTCTGGAGGAGCTTCGGATGATGACAAGGGTGTTCCAGCCCTCTTACGAGTGTTAGTGACAACTAGGGAGTCTGGTTTCAGATGTCCTCTTATATAGAGAGGGTCAGACTGGGCTGCCCTGAAAAGTTTTTCAACTCTGGGATTGACTGCTCTGGTGAGGTTTGGGTTCACCAGGGACGGGTCTATTCTCCGCTGAATAGACTTGAGGATAGGGATGGTCTGGGCAACAGGCCTCCTTTCTCCCACTAACTCCTCTGCGAAGTCCCTCTCCTCCTGGACACCGTGGGTGTCAATATGGAAGTGTTCTGCTGCACGTGCGAGAACCTCGTTCAGGAGGGGTTGTTATCGACAGGGGAGTCGGTGACCGGGGCTTCCTTTTCTACCAGGGAATCTACTCTGTAGGTTTCAGGGTCTTCCTCTTCTTGGTCCTCATCGTCCCCATAGTAGCCCGTCCCGGTTTGCTCTTCTACCATGCCCAAATCTTGGTCCTCACTAAAGGAAGACTCTCCTTGATACAGCGAGTATGGCCGCGAGTATGGTTGTACCTCGAAGGGGTCTGTAGACCTCATCGGTGTCTCAAACCGGGGCTTCTTACTCGGGGGGGATAGGATCATTAGAGCCTGAGGGTGTAGCCCCTTGTGGATCATAAGAAAGGAAGTGGTCTGGATTTTTATCGTAAAAGTCTGCCAAGGAAGACATCCTTGACATGACCCTATCTATGTCATCACTGGACCATTTTTTGGAACTGGGAATGACTCTCAGAAAGTTTTGGAGATTTATCTTGAGTAGATTTGCTCTTTGAAATATCAGCAGACCTGGTCTTGTCTGCCTGTTTAGGAGGAGAGGAGTGTTTTACAGGTGTGGAAGAGTGCAGAGGCTGCTTCTTTTGCTGTTTTCCCCCCTGCCCGTGAGTGGAAAAGTGTTTTCCCTGTCCCTTTGTGGCTCCGGAGGTTTTCGACGCCTGGCGTCGAGGATCGGGGGTAGAGTCCCTGTCCTTCGAACGTGGGGCCGTGCTGATCTTGTCTGCGGGCTCCGACTCCTGGAGTGTGGCCTGGGGGTGGAAGTCGTCTTTGTCTTCCGACGATCGAAATTCTGTTAGCCTAGGGAGCGAGGCACTCTTGGCAAGAGTGGATGATTGCCTGGAGTCATGCGGCAATCTCGAACGCCCAGAGGACACCGATTCGGACCGTTCTGTTTGTGCCTCTTTCCGAGCACTCGACGTCGTCGAGTCTCGGTTTGACTTCGTGTGTTTAGTGTGGGTGGTGTGTGAAGCGCCTGTGTCGCCTGAGGTCTTCCCCATAGCCGCCCTGTCGGACGACCTTCCGAGGTCGGGGACCTGCGCTCGGCTGTCTTTCGACGCCGTAATGCCCTCGCCGTCCGAAAGCATGGCGTCGCTGCCATCGCTGAAGGCACCCTCCGCTGCCATGGCCGCCTGGCTGGCGTGTAGGGCCCAACGCTTCGTCGAACGGTCCTTAAGTGTCTTAGGTTTAAACCTACTACACGCTCTGCAGTTCGCTTCGGGGTGGTCCCTCGGCAAGCAGAGATTGCACGTGGCGTGCCTGTCGACCAAAGGGGATTTGCGATTGCACTTGGGGCAGAATTGAAAAGGGGTACCCTCCATACGCACCTTGAGGCAGCGGGCTGTTAAGTGTAGGAAATGTATAAGGTGTACCTATATACCAAGAGTGTAGAGTATGTCCAACCCCCCACTCTCCCTACTTGCAGGGCCGAGGCCAGAGGCCTTCCGAGGCCCAAATTCGTCCTGCAGCAGCCGACGGTCGATTTCTTCTCCAGCCGGCGTCGAGTGTCGAAGTTCGACGTTGGGATGGGGAAGGATGTCAATAAATCAATATTTTATTGAAAGTATGGCTAAGGCCAGGGGACTCCGCAAAATGCTTCCGACCAGTATGGCGGAAAAAAACAATCTGAGGATCCTAGACGCGTGAGGGATCTTGGGTACAGTGGACGTCACACTAGGGATAATATTACTGGCACGCCCTGTGTCGACGCCCATTTTCGAGTTTCGAAAAACTAACATACTCCGCAGCTTCCACTAGATGTCGGCCTATGCACAGCATGTGATCTAAGCAGATTCCACAAGATAGATATATATATATATATATATCTTTTTTTTTTACGCCCTACAAAATCATTTTGCTCCCGTCTTTAAAAAATAGGGAGTAAAATACTCCCACTTCAAAATCTAATCTGTAGCAATGAGTGCAAGATCATATTAGAGGGGGCGATTTCAATCCATGTGTACTGGAAGGGAGGATGGCTCAGGGGCAATGTGCTCGCATGAGAACAAGGCAATGCAAAGCAAAATGGGTTAGATCCTCAGACTGGCACTTAGAAGCTGGAGGAGTCTGGCATTAAAAGAGATCAATACATATGTAAAAAGCCAGTTTAATAGTATCAAGCCTCACAATTTGCACTTGCTGCTAGCCATTGGCAGGCAATAATGAACTCTTGGGTGATTAAGAAATGGTGTGCTCTGTGGGTTTGGAAAACTGATTGCTCTCGCCATCTCTATATATCGATATCTAGAGCTATGCACAAGCACACACACACACGTGTGTGTATACAGCACAGATCAAAGCAAGTTAGCATCGGTGAAGAAAGTCAATACAATAATAGAACTCTTCTGTCCGTCATAACAAGTTTGCCATATGTCAACCTCGTTAGTGAGTAAAACCCATATTGCACAGGGCAGCAGTATTGGAGGGATGGGGATGTTTACTGACAGGTGCTGTTTGAGTGCATATAGGGATGACATACATATACTTAATTTAATACCCACCACCACGCAATTAATGTCCTCCATGACATGAAAGTTCTGCTGGCCAATAAGGGAGCGCTCATCCTTACTTTGGGTTACATTTTCGTCCAGTCAGAAAACCGCTGAAAACAATATACACTCACATCAACTATCTCTCACCCTTGGGTTATAATTTCCTTGCAGTCATCCGGGCATAAGTTTATACAACTAGAAAGCACTCTCTGGAACCTGTAATATGGGAATAAGCCATCCAACACCCTCTGCGACCACGCCCACCGACCATAATTGCAATAGGCGGTTAAAAAATGCCAGCGCCTTATTAAAACCTGAATCAAGATATTGGCTGGGGTGTGCAGCAGGAAAACGACTACACCATGGGAAGTCTCAGCCCCCGCACTCCTTTTACTGCTGAGTACTGATGAGCCAGTGCCTTACTCATGCTTTGTAAGAAAAGAAAAAAAAAAAAAAGACCGTTATGTGTTTTTCTCTCCGAGGCATAGTTGGTAGGAATTTTCAATGTGGAGATTCTCAACGACTCCACCGGATCATCCAGGAGTCAGTGTCCCCTCCAAATGTGACACCAACACCACCATACATAGCTGTAGGAATACGTAATCCATGTTGGAACATTATGGGACAATTTTAATGGAGGGTGCAATTTGCTCAGCAGGACAACCTATTAGCGGATTATCAAGCACCCGAGTTTAATCTCTTTGACCTACTGCATGTCCCACCTCCTATTCTTCAATTTAGTCGCTGCCGACAGAAATGGGGAACAGACAGTAACACCAGCATGCTATGCACTGGAGTCAGAGTCCAGGGCGAGGTAGGTGTGCCATCCCTCAACCCCATCCATAGCAGGCATTTTGGGCTTCACCATTAGTATAACCGCACACAAAATCCATAGGCCTACAAGGAGGTCCCGGCAACCCAGCATCAACACGCGGGGAAGAGGCCAATTACCCTCTTCATGCACTGCAGCTCTAAGCAGTCCAATACAATAAAACATTAACCCAACAAATAGAAAACCGGTTGAAAAACATTTGCATAAAACATGTACAAATAAACAAGTAAAAATAGGCTAAGCAGACAAGTTTGTCTCCCAATATAATTCCTCCCCATATTTTATAGCTATTAAAAATCTCTTGTGCTTGTTAAAGCTATGGCAGCTCCCATTCAGGCCTCAAAATGTGCACTCAAAAAAAAGCCATTGGCCAGTAAGAAATGGTGTGCTGCATGTATATCGATAATTGAGGGGGCAAGTGATGTTATTCCTTGCTAATAGCTGGCATCTTGAAATGATGACTGGAGAAGCTTCCGCATTCTGTTTCAATACAGCTGGGTAGATGGACCAATTCGTACCGCAGCCATTTCTGCCTAGCCTTTTGATTTTCTCCCTAGTAAAAGTTCCTCTGCTGCACAATCCCTCTACCGAGATCCATGGCTCTGCAAATTAACCCCTCCTTTTGAGGAAATCGCAGAAATCAGACTATGAACTTTCGGGGCATTAGGACAAAAGTATAAATGAGCACAATAGTGTCACTAGTGGATCATACAGTTGAGAGAAGAGTTCTGTTAATTTGAGAAGCCAGGCTAGGCCTATAAATTAGCTGTGTAGTGCAAGAATACCATGTTCAGCAACTGGCATTGCTTGTATAGTACTTATCCCTCTTCCAGGACAGTACTACTTTGCAATTAACAAGATTCCTGCATTTCGACAGCCAGTAAACCCCCAATATAAACTAAAAGGACAATCAGAATTAACAAAATAGATCAAAACTATGAAGTGGCTAATAAGAATAAACCATACAGAAACAGTAAAGAGAAACTACTGAAATGGACATAATGCAAGAGGAGCGAACAAAATGAATGGCGTGGGAGAAATAGTTAGAATAGATGAGCGGATGGGGTGTACAGAGCGGATGGGGTGTACAGAGCAGACGAATAGATGGAACAGGATTACTGCGTATTAGCGGACTAGCGCGGAGGGCGGACGAGTGCGGAGGGCGGACGAAGGTATGGTGCATACGAGGGGATAAAGGGGATAAATGCCTAGAGCATGAGTTACATAGACCGGGTGAGTCCGCAGAACCGATAGGCATGTAGAACGGATGAGTGCAGAATGCATGCAGAGCTGATGAGTCCGCAGAACGGATGAGTGCATAGAACGGATGGATGAGCGGAGCAGGATGGATGAGCGGAGCAGGATGGATGACGTATCGAGTGGAGGGCCGCATAGAACAGACTAGTATGAGGGGCCGAGGGCATCGCAGAGGGGCCGAGGGCATCGCAGAGGGGCCGAGGGCATCGCAGAGGGGCCGAGGGCATCGCAGAGGGGCCGAGGGCATCGCAGAGGGGCCGAGGGCTAGGACGAGTGCATTGAGGGGGCGGGTGCGTAGAGCCGATGAGTGAGCAAAACAGGTGAATACACAGTGCGTGCGAGGGCATAAATAGGACGAGTGGCTAGAGCGAACGAGTGCCCAGAGTGGAACTGACCTGTTACTAGAGCGGACGAGTTGCGCAGAGATGCTAAATATTTAGAGTGGATGGAACGAGTGAAATGGAGCGCCTGGGTCAGACAAGAGTGCATGCGCGGAGCAGACAAGAGTGCAGGCGTGGAGCAGACAAGAGTGCAGGCGTGGAGCAGACAAGAGTGCAGGCGTGGAGCAGACTAGAACGCGCTGTGCAGACTGGAGCTCGCGGGGTGGGCTGGAGCGTATCAGTGCGTCGAGCGAACCAGAGTGTGGAGCAGATTGGGATGCATGGAGTGGATAGGAGTGCATGGAACGGACTGGAGTGCATAGAACTGCGTGACGGATATAGTATGGTTTGGAATGCAGAGAACATTTTGAAAGAACATAACACTTCACACCACCACGCTTACTCTCCCTCTACACCACCACTCAACTAGAACACAGAGATACTATGACACCATTTGGTATAACTGTTCTCATACTAACATCCGCTGCATACTCCACAGCACTCTAAGTAAAACACTGCTGGTTACACACCTCCCAGCCAGGCGTTCTCCTCAGGCATAACGCAGCCACACTTGGTCTGGATAAATCCAGACAGAACGAAAACATACTCCTGATCTCTCAACCACCGCACCTACCGCCAAGAAGCAGCTATTACACGAATACCGCACCTTAAACTCCCTCTACTCTCTCTAGTGACCTGAACTTCAGTTCCCAAGAGCGTTCAACCAACCAGCGCCTTCAGACCATACCAATGGTATATAAGGCGCTATATAAATGCAAAATAACCTAACATTTGCAGACATATCTGAAACTATGAAAGTGACAGCACAGTTTCCAGTTACACCGTGCCAAAGATAAAGTTAATAAACTGCTTAAGTTGCAGAAGGTTTTAATTCAAACATATGCAGCCTGACGCGTGTTTCGAGCTTGACCGTGCTCTTATTCTGAGTCTGATTACATATCATGTGATGTACATCATTTAAAACCAAACAAATATGTAGAACAATTTGTTTCAATAATCAAATTAAGGACAAAAAGGGGGAGCGGGAAAGAAAAGTGGGGGCGGGGCATTTGGAAAAGTTGACAAACACCATTGTTATACAGTCATATTTTAAGAAATCAAAATAAGGGCATATAAATGTCCAACAACCATTTTCACAGTGTTACATTCAATCAATACAAAGGAACCAATGCATTCCCATTGGGTTAGAAGAGAAAGCACAATAAATACCGTAAATGAAGTGATTATCCATTGCAGAAGTACACATAGAAAAAAAAAGAAAAATCATCATTAGTGTATATAATAATTAGTGGTGCATGGGTGATATACAGTAGGACAATTGCTCACAACCGTCGGGGAAAATGTGCACAACAATTCTAAAGTAAAGTACCTTGTCTCTGAGTTGTATCTGTTAAATTCTGTGGTTGAGTTGTGCAAAGGAGAAGTGCTGAATGCCAGTCTAATTATTCCAAACTGTGGCAAATAAACAAAGAATGCCACCGGTTTTAGTACATGAGGGACACTATGCATCTAGTAGAGCAAATGATTGGCGGATGGTTAGTGCCCAATTTTGAAACACTAGCCAAGAATTTAACGGAAACCGTACCTTTCATTCTTTGCGATTGCAAAAAATATCTGCATTTGCAGAGACCATGTCAGATTTGATTGTGCAGTAAGCCATCAATGTGCAAAAGTTGGAGGTAAGATCAGATGCAATGCCATATGGGGAAAATAAAGATCAGGGCAAATGTTAGCCGCTGAGAACGGCTCTAATCATGTGTCATAATAGATAACTACGATGTGCGCTCGGCCTGTGTCTGAGCGAAGTCCTTGGGACCGTGTTGCAATTTGTTACCTTGGTGGTCGGCTCTTCTACTTCTAATGGTCCCCTTCGTGAGTATCGGACCTTCTTTCCACAATATGTTACGTCAGATGACTGGTCAATTAACGGCTTGTCTTAGACGCGGCATGTAGCCGCCGCCATCTTAGGTTTGTGTGCGCATTGTTTCCGAATTGCTGTATAGCCTGAGTCGTAATGTTTGAAAGTTGCATGATGCTGGTATATCAAGGATGGGACATATTACGGAGCAAATCAAATTAAACTTTGGTTAGAGTAACAGTCATCATTGCATGAATGTTGACAAACGTGTTATTACTGGTTGAAGCTATACTAAAAATGGACATTAAGGTTAGTAAATTAAGACTGACCCGCTATAAAGACAATCACATGGGGATTAGAATGCACTAGGGCTTGAAATTGCTCAAACTGATTAGAAGAGATGAGCCGTGCGGGTCAATTTAATATGTGCAGTAAAAACAGTCAAAATCTTGTAATTTGAGTAACGCAGACTTGATATAGAATCATGCGGTGGCTAGTAGTCTGACATGACATATCTCGAGAAACCCAGACTACAAACAACTGCTCAGCTGAAACACCCATGCTTCCTGCTGATACACAATGAAAATAGGTTGGCATTAACCCACCGGTTGCTGTCATATAAGGCACCTAATGAGAGGTTAGATGCATCCAAGTGAAACTGGTATGTTATGTACCCAAATCATGAACTTGTGTATTAATAGCATGCTCATATGCCACGGCAAATTTATAGAAAGACAGCAAATTTGTGGTCAGAGTTGAGGCCGCATTGAACAGTCCTATATTTACAAATTACAATTACGCAGGCTTGAAGCAAGGTTAAAGTCAAAATGCCCCCTTGGGGCAGCAGCCTGACTCTGGCCATACCAGTAAACCTAATGTTCTCTTTGAGGTCTAACTGGTGGCATTTTTTGTCAATGATTTGCTAGGGGATATTTTGCTGGAGATGGTTGACAAATGCTCCCTGATGCAGATCTTAAGTGGTCTAATAGTACTACCGATGTATTTTTTGTCACACACACACAAATAATGCAATATATAATGAATTTGGAATTGCAATTGATGAATGAATCAATGTGGTGTTCCCGTCGTGGACCAAAATGTACACCTTTTTCTTTCAAATTCATGTGGACACATCAAGCAGTTGCCACATTTGCGAAACCCTTTTGTCTGGGCCATGTGTAACCAGGTCTGCTTGTGTTCTGAATTTTGCATAAAGGAAGGGCTCAAAATATTCTTCAGGGTGATCCCTTTACTAAAAGGTAAAGTTGGGGTGTGGATCTATCCATTTGGTGAGGTCATGATCTAGGTGTAATAAATGCTGGTGTCGTTTCATAATAGCGTGTAGTTTATGACTGAATTATATCTAGTGATTAACCTGATCTTGTTTGGAGTTTTCTTTGTAGTATCGCTTTTGGCGTGAGCAATTCATCTCTCCTCATCTCGCTGACTTTTTGGGCTGCGATTTCACAGGGCTTGCTATTATACCCTCTTTGAATAAATTTGGCTTGAATGAGATTACCCTCTAGTTGAAAATCACTTAGTTGTGAACAATTTCGCCGTGCTCCAATTAGTTCCCCCTTGGCTTGATTAGAGATAACTTGTTTCTTATGGCAGCTTGCCACATGTAGTACCGCATTGACAGAAGTACTTGGTTTCAAAACCATCATCCGTGATTGATATTGAAAAATCTAGAAAATCAATACTCTTGTCACTGAAAGTGTAAGTAAATTGTATACCCCATGTGCTGGCATTTTGAAAATTGGCAAATTCCGAGAGTTGTTCTGGGCTGCCTGACCAAAACAAAATAACATCTATATATCGCTTCCATAGGTAGATAAATGACTTCAACACATTGTTGGTAAATACATATTCCTGTTCGAAATGAAATGGTGCATACATATGTTGGCCAGTGCAGGTGCAAAGCTGGCCCCCATGGCGATACCAATGAGCTGTTTGTAATAGGTGTCATTGAACAGAAAGACATTATTTTGCAGTGTGAACATCAATAGTTGTTTAAGCATCTCAATATGGTCATAGTATGAGGCAGATGTTTGGCGGAAGATATAATTGACACTTGTGATGGTTTGTCATTTTTGAGGTATATAGATACTTCACATTCATGGTGATCAATAACAGATTATGTGCAGATGGCAAACTGTCCAAAAAGTGTAATACATGCATTGTATCTCATATATACGTGGGTGTGGGTGTGGGTATGGTCAACATATCAGGTAATAAGCATTCATTAATATATATTGAAACAGGTTCGGAAATGCCCCCTCTACCACTCACGATAGGTCTGCCTTCAGGTATATTAGTAAATGCTTTATGGATCTTAGGCAAAAAATAAACTGTCGGCATTGTAGGGCCATCAACCAATAGAAATTGTCTCTCATTGTCACATAGAACTCCTCTCTTATGCCATTCCTGAATCAGGTGATGCATAGCTGATTTGGTTAGTTGGATTTGTAGGTAGCATCTGGGAACAACCCTCCTGATTCAGGTGGCATAGGCCCATGTAAATGTAGTCTGGTTTATTCAACACTACTACATTGCCCCCCTTATCTGCTTCTTTAATTATAAGGTTATGATTTTGGGCCAAACCTTTAAGGGCCAATTGTTCACTAGTACAAAGATTAGAATTGCATCTAAATGGGAGAGAACGGGATTTATCAATGATTTTATGAATATCATGAGCCTTATAGAAGGTATCAATTATATCGTCTTGAGCAAATATAGGCGTGAACTTCGATTTCTTGCATAACACTTTAATGGACAAATTCTGTTGCTCGATATCCAATTCACTGAGTACATTTGAACCACCCGATGCGGATTGCGTATCAGTCTTCTAAAGTCATCAAAATGTGTGTGTTTAACATTGTAAGGTATTCTGAGATGGACGCATTTGGACATCTTTAGGTTTGTACGTGCCAATTTGTCTGGCAAAGAATGTCTTAAGTTTTAGCTTGCGTATACATTTGAAAATATCTATCTGCATATCAAAACATTGTTGAATCCAGATGGTGCAAAAGACAACCCTTTATTCAGTACCAATTGTTCAGCTGAGGAGAGCTGATAATTGCTCAAATTCCATACGAGGTTCAGCGGTTCTGGTTCATGAGTTGCTTTTGGTGAGATGCTCTGGTGAACCTGCGTGGTGCGAAGGGGGGGGCGTTTCCGCCGGTTGTGTTTGCCACCCCTTGTCCCCCTTGTTGTATGCCTGGGGTTGTAATATTGGTGACTACTGGTGTTTGAAAACAGTTTTTTTGGTTAAAAGTGTTAGGTGTTGCTGTTGATAAAGAAGTATCCTCTCCTCATTGAGGTCACTGATGATTTCATTGGGCGGGTGGCCTGGGGCACCCGAACCACTTTCTGATGTGCCAGGAATTTGTTTCTCTGTATCACTGTCTATGCCCGAACTCATAGGAGATGAGGCGGCACTACTAGGTCTAGATCGTGGTACTTTATAGTATTTTGGCTGGTAGGTATAAACCCGGTTATCACGATAATCCTGTTAGTCTCTAGAGAATTTACGTGATTTGTGTAATTTGACTTCATCTTTATTATCCTTAGGATATTGTACAAAGTTTAGACATTTTTATCCACAGTAGCACAATAACAATGCGTGCATGTTCACGTGTGACATGTTCAATAAGAAGTTTGATCACGTTATTGGAACTGGTTTTTAAGTTAGTTTCCCATTCTGAAATTAAATCCATGTCGTTGGGGTCCTCAAAATCTGGCAAGATAACAATTCTGAGTCCCCGGGGTATTTTGTTTTCCTTAAGATAATGACGAAGTGTTGTCTTTTCTCAAAATGTATTAATTTTCTTGATGCTTAATCTTTCTAGTTTGACAAAAAAGGGAACGGAGATCAACCGTTTGATAATTCTCTACAAGGGATTAAGTGTTGAGCCCCGTGTGGCTGTGGTATATTTCAACCCATGCCAATGTGCCATATTACACCCCTTTGCCAAATGGGGAAAGTAAACTGCCAAAAAATGGATGCACTAAACCCCGTGTGCGCCAAATCTGCAAAACTGTGCATGGTTCATAAACCACAAAAGAGCTGCACACCCTGCCACACACAGGCAAAGTCGATGTCAAAACAGAACTCCCTGCAGGAGAATGCCAGGGGGTGCCGTTACCTGTCACATGAAGCTGGCCACAAAAGTGGGCTAAAATCCAAAAATGCCTTTAAATACAGCTTCCAAATCAATGGCAACCTTCAAAGTGCTGTTTTGGTGCTAAATTAAGTCATTTTCCCAGTGAATTATTGAAAGGAAAAGTGTGCTGAAATCAGATTCTCCAGTGCAGTCAGGAATCCATGCCTCACTGACTGACAGCTGCATAAGAAAATTATATCTGTCAAACCCAGTTCAATTGGGTTTCTTTTTCCTGAAGAAATTGCAAAATGCACCTATTTAAAGCATGTTTGTGAAGGGCTTAATTCTTTAAATGTCCAAATCTCTTATAAACCATGCTTCTTTTGTGTTAAAGAAAAGACTTTATTGTGAATTTTAAAAGCAACCCAGTATTGGAGGCAAGTAATTGCTTAATTCTGATTGGGCAGTGACCAGCCTGGGAAAGTTTGACATCTCAGTTTGACACTCCCTTTATACAGGAGGCCTTAATGGTTCCTGCATATTAACAAGGAGCACAATGAGACCTCGTTAGACATTCGTCTTATGGCTGAGCCAAGAACAAAGGACAGGCTGAGCATTGATCTCTGCTGCGGATGGGCAGGATGCTTCCCTCTACACCCCCACCCTGATCAAAGGGATCTGACAGCTGTTGAAAGGATAGAGAGGAAAAAAAAATGCTAGAACTTTGATGTTTAAACCTTTGTGATTAATTGGTGATTAAATATGAAACTCTAACTGTGCAACCGAAAAAAGGATAAGTCTGAAAATTGGTAGATGTTAACCTAATTTTATACTTTTGCTTTGAAGACATTGATGGAACCTGCATCATTTAAGGAACCAAAGTTACGAAAAAACTCATTGAAGCAGAACTATTAATGTTGCAAGTCTAAGATTGTATGTACATGATCCACTGATAAGCTGCCAGAGATGTACCGAAGAAGAAATTATTAATCCAAACTGGTAAGATTAAAATTGAGAAAATTCTATAGAATGAGAGACTGCTCGCACAGAGATGGGGATTGAATGTGAATATAGCCCATCAAATATGAAATCTATATATGTCCGAATCTATTAGGGAACATCATTTTAGAAATGTACATTTGTGCAAAAGTTAAGTTTTGGTCAAAAACAATGTGGGAGTTCCTAAATCCCATCGTAAAGATGACAGCTCTATTCCGACTGCCAACCAAAACAAGGCAAGTGCCTGTGACCACTCAAAGCCGTGGGGGGGGGTGGGGGGGGTTTGAAATTCTGCCCACACCATAAACTTGGTGATGTCATTTGATAGTATAAATATAGGAACTGCAACACACAGACTGCTTCCAGAACACATCCAGATTTCGTGCAACGTCTAGTTCCTGACTTCATCTTGTCCAGAACTCTTCACCTTGCAGCAGACTCCAGATTTATTTGCAGAATCCAGGCCTTAGCATTGCTGAACTCTTTAGCAGGCCAAAATTTCACCATCCCAAAACAAAAGAATTCTGCTTCAGCTTGGCTTTCTACCATTAAGCCCTGCCTGCTGAAACTTGCATCCTGTACTCTGCCGTGTCCAGTGACCTGAAGGGCCCATCCAAAATCCAGTCTGAGGTGCAGTCCGAATTGACCAGAACCGCACCGCTGATCCAATCCCTCCAGAAGTGCCCTGCTGCCGGTAGACCTGACCCGATGACCAGAACTTTGACGGTCCAATTTAAATTACAAGGGACTGTAAGTATTAATAGGAAGAACAGTGACCATCGTATATTTGCATCGTCTTATACCAATCTCAACCCATCCCATCTTCATATTCAGAACCCTAGTATTGTCAGAACCATTCGTGCACCGATTGTCCTCATTTGTTTTACAAAACCTTAAGTCATCAGTGATTTTGAATACCTAAAGTTAAGTCCCAGAAAGAAAACAGTATCCACCACAGGAAGGGTTACGCTGGCCACGTAACTGGAGATTCCCAGGTGGCATTCTCTTTTTCATAGTCATTAATATAGTGTCAAACCAATCTGTCCTTTTGAAAACCGACTTTGTTTTCATTTTCGTGCCTATTCAAAAACGCCTCACTAAAACCTCTATAACTTCAATTTTAAAGATAGAAACGAAATGTCAACTCTCACTGATACCCAAGACCCTTAGCTACACCCACAACCAAAAAAACTTTGCAGAGAATTTGCAGTTTTCCAAAGTTACACGTGACTTTTTCCCCATTCAAAGTGTCTCTCAAATCCCATCCTGATCTAAAGTGTGTACTGTTTATATTGTAGCTCATGTTGGTTTAGTGTTGCTTTCCTACGATTTATCAATGTAACCATTTTTGACCACTTTGCATTATTTCACAAAGTCATTTTCACCTGTCATTTTAAAGTGTCAATTTCAAAACCGGTTTTCTCTTGTTTGGGGAGGGAAGATTGTATTTAAACCCTAGACATTGTCTTTCATTCCTGAATACCTGCTGATTACTGACATCTGTGTAGAATTGCTCATTTGTACCTGCAGTACTTTGCAGGGGGAACTATGCCCCTAAACGCTATCTGTTCACAAACCAAAACTGCTTTTTCCTGTGTTTTCTATTCTGCATTAATATAAGTGAATTCAATTGTTTTACTTGTTTTCTGAATTGTACTGTCACCCCTTGGTGATTGCTGCCCCATATCTATATGACAATGCATTACTTACCATAAAAGCATTTCTGATGGTTGTATCTGCTTAGATACACATGCTGTGCATAGTCCAACATCCAGTGGTCACTGCGGAGTATTGCATTTTGTTTTACGTAGTCGAAAAGGGGACGTCGACAAGGCGTGTCTAACACTATCCCTATAGTGATGTGCAGTGTACCCACAATCCCTCACGCGTCGAGGTCCCTCTGTTTGTATTTTTTCTGCCCTGAGGGAGCCTTATAGACGTGAGTACAGAAAAGAGATAAAGGGATGTCTATGTTCCTTCCATCCGAGCGGGGACGAAGGGTGGGCGCATGTGAATCTAAGCAGATACAACCATCAGAAATTCTTTTACGGTAAGTAATGCATTGTCTTCTGATGTTTGTTAATCTGCTTAGAATCACATGCTGTGCATAGGCTAGTGAGCAGTACCCGGAGTTGGAGGTGGGTTGTGAGAAGGAACAGTAGAGAAGAACAAGTTACTTTCTTACCTGGTAACGTTCTTTCGATGGGATGGTCCGACGACGTATTCCATATCTATGACATGTAATCACCATAGCTGTGCTGCTTCGGAAACTTTTTTCGGCGTCTGCGTCCTGCGTCGATGACGTCGATGCGCCGTTGTCGAGGACCTCCTCCGACGTCATCCGATGTGATAAGTAGGACGCACGACGCCCGTAGCCTCAGTTGTAGTTTTTTCCCCCAGAACGTGTGACATTAGTCAACTGCCAGTCAGACACAAAGCCTTGCGGAACGTAAGCTGCAATCGCAAAAGAAATTCTGCAGCGGGGAAGGCAGGGCGGGAGCGATATGGAATACGTCGTCAGACCATCCCATCGAAAGAACGTTACCAGGTAAGAAAGTAACTTGTTCTTCGGGGGGGGGATTGGGTCCTCCGACGTATTCCATATCTATGACAGACTCCCAAAGCAGTACCAGAGCAAGGAGGAGGGAAAGAATTTAGAATCAAAATTTAGAACAGCCAATCAAATAGCACAGCAAAGGACCGCCTTGCCAAAGGCCAGATCCTGTTCTCGGATGGAATCGAGGGAATAGTGACGTACAAATGTATGTACTGAAGCCCAGGTGCCTGCATCACAGATGTTGCAAATAGGAACACCCCTCTGCAGGGCAGTAGACGCAGCCATACCCCTGGTAGAATGGGCCCGCAAGCCAGCCGGTGGATTCTTACCCGCCAAGCGGTAACTTTCCGAGATGGCCAAAATAATCCAGCGAGACAAAGTCTGTTTCGTCACAGCTTGCCCCAAACGCTTTCCAGCGTAACCAATAAAGAGTTGATCGTCCACTCTGACCCGGGACATGCGTGAAACATAAAAGCTTAAAGCTCTCCTAGGATCAAGCCTATGGAGCCTCTCCTCTTCCTTACCAGGATGCGGAGGAGGATAGAATGCCGGAAGAACAACCTTCTGGGCCAAACGAAATTCTGTCACTACCTTCGGAAGAAAAGAAGGACGAACTCTAAGGACAACCCTGTCCTTGTGAAATACAGTGAAGGGTGGCTTAACTGAAAGTGCCTGTAACTCACTCACTCTGCGAGCGGAAGTAACCGCAACTAAAAACACAGTTTTCAGAGTTAACAGTCTCAAAGGGCAAGAATGTAAAGGCTCAAACGGAGCACCCATAAGAAACCTAAGAACAAGGTTTAAATCCCAACCGGGCACCAGGAAAGGTGACGGAGGGAACACATTAGTGAGCCCTTTCAGAAACTGTGAAATTAAAGGGATTTTAAAGTAAGAACACTCTTCAGACGAGCGCTTAAAGATGGACAGCGCCGCCAGGTAACCTTTAATGGTACCCACTTGCAAGCCCCTGTGGGCCAAAGAAAGTAAAAAGGACAGAACCATGGGGATGTCACATGCAAAAGGATCCACATTCAGAACTCTGCACCAGTCGCAGAACTTACGCCAACGGTACAGACTTTGTTGCTGGCCTTCGGGCCGAAAGCAACACCTCCATCACGTCTTCAGGGAGGTCCCAATCCTTATACCTCAACCTTTCAGAAGCCAAGCGTGAAGGTTGAGGGATCTGACCTCTGGATGGAGAACCTGACCCCCCTCCCGTGAGAGTAGATCGTCTCGGTAGGGAAGACGACATGGAGGAAGTCGAGAAGGTCCGGGTACCACGTCCTCCGAGCCCACGCCGGGGCAATGAGGATCATCCGGAACCGAATTTCCGTAACCTCCGCAGCACTTGCGGGATGACGGGGACTGGAGGAAACGCGTACAGCAGCGGGAATGACCACTCCACCACAAACGCGTCTCCTAAGGCTCCTTTTGGAGGAAATTCCCGCGAGCAAAACCTTTCGCACTTCCGGTTGACACTGGAGGCGAAGAGATCCACTTGAGGGGTCCCCCAAAGGGCGAAGATCTCCAGGAGAATCTCCTGAGCCAACTCCCACTCGTGAGAGGTCGCGCTCTGCCTGCTCAGAGCGTCCGCCGTCACGTTTTCGTCTCCGGCCAGATGAACCGCCGAGATCGAAACTTCCTGCTGGATGGCCCAGAACTCGAGCTGCATCGCCTCCCTGCACAGAGGAAGTGACCCTGCCCCCCCCTTTTTGTTGAGGTAGTGCATGGCCACTGTGTTGTCCGTCAGGATCAGGACACTCTTTCCTCGCACAGTCGGCAGAAAAGCCTTCAGGGCTAGCCTGACGGCCCTCAGCTCCAACAGATTGATATGGAGTCTGGACTCCGACAGAGACCAGCGACCGCTGACTGTCAGCCCGTTGGCATGAGCTCCCCATCCCGTGAGGGATGCATCCGTCACGATCGTCACCTCCGGCCAGGGAAGCCAAAATGGAGCCCCCTTTATCAAGTTGCCTTCGACAGCCCACCACAGAAGGTCCCGTGCGACCGAGGGCGGCACCTGAACCGGGTCCGACATCCTGCCGGAGGACTGCGACCATTGCGTCTTGAGTGCCCACTGCAAAGATCTCATCCGCAGGCGAGCCTCTGGCACCAGAAGAATGCAGGATGCCATGAGGCCGAGCAAGCTCAAGAACTCGAACGCTGGGAGCGTCTGGGCATGCTGAAACTTGTGCACCATCTGCTGAATGTGAAGAACCCTCACCTGGGGAGGAAAACACTGCCCCAGGGAAGTGTCGAGCAATGCTCCGATGTACTGGAGCCGCTGTGTTGGCGTCAAATGGGACTTCTTTAAATTGAGGGAGAAGCCCAGCCTGTGAAGGGAGTGGCAGGTGACGGACAGATGATCCAGGACTTGCTCGGGAGAGCTCCCCCTGATCAACCAATCGTCCAGGTAGGGGTAGACGTGAATCCCCCCCCTTGCCTGAGATGCGCTGCCACCACCACCATGAGCTTGGTGAAAACCCTCGGGGCGGAGGTCAATCCGAACGGCAGGACCCGAAACTGAAAGTGCGAGTCGCCAACCGCGAACCTCAGGTACTTCTTGTGCTTGGGATGGATCAGCACATGGAAGTAAGCATCCTTGAGGTCGAGTGACACCAACCAGTCCTGAAGCTGAAGGGCCTGGAGGACTTGAGAGTAACCATCTTGAACTTGTCCTTCGTGAGGAGTTTGCTCAAACCGCGCAAGTCCATGATGGGTCTCAATCCCCCGTCTTTCTTCGAAATCAAAAAATAAGGGGAATACCATCCCTTGTTCCTCTCCGCTACAGGCACCATTTCTATGGCGCCTTTCTCCAGCAGGGCTTGAATTTCCTGCGCAAGGAGCGGATCCAGACTCTGCAAAGAGAGGTTCCCCGGTGGATTGTCGCGAGGCCTGTGCCGAAAGGGAAGACAGCAGCCGTGGGTTATGATCTCCAGAACCCACACATCTGAAGTAATGGCTTGCCACTCTACAAGATGCTGCGCCAGCCTTCCCCCAACCGGCGAACCATGGGACATGGCCTCATGACAGAGGGAGCGGCTGCAGCGTTACCTGAGGGCAAAGAGGCAACTGCCCGAGCGGCCTTGGCACCACGGGTACCCGGTTGTCCACCTCTGGTACCCCTGCGTTGGCCTCTTTGACTGCCAGCTCCTCTCGCTTTACTGAAGGAGTAATAGCGAAAGGAACCACCCCTCCACTGCTGTCCCCTAGGACGAAAAGGCGGAGGTTGGCGAACTGCAGCGCCCAACGACTTCGCTGCAGCTTTTGAGGTCTGCAACCTCTCAAGGCTCTCGTCAGCCTTGCTGCCAAAAAGGTGTTCACCGTCAAAGGGCATGTTGAGGAGCCGGGACTCCACATCAGGAGCAAACCCCGACTTCCGCAACCACGCAAACCTGCGTATCACGGTGCTAGCCGGCATGGACCTACTGACGCATTCAGCTAAGTCCAAACCCGACTGAACGGATTCACACATGGCATCCTTACCATCCTGGACCATAGCAAGGAAACCATCCCGTTCGTCCCCTTCGGGAATATGTTCAGCCGCTAACGCAACACAGTTCCACAGAGTATGAGTGAAACGAGACAAGGCACAAATGGAGTTGGCCGCCTGAAGCGCCATACCACCAGAAGAAAACACTTTCTTCGCCCAGCCATCAAAACGTTTGTCGTCCCTATCAGGAGGGATGGTAGGGTACGACGCCTGCTTTGCCGGGGCCGTCTGCACCACCAAACTCTCCGGAGTGGGGTGCCTGGTCAAGTAACAGTCGTCGATACTGGCTGGACGGTATTTTCGCGACAAGGATCTGCCCACTGCCGGGAGACTCTCCGGAGCAGTCCAAGCCGCCGCCACACTTCTCTGTAAAGCCATATGGAACGGCAGTACCGGGTCAGTTGGGGGACCAACATCAAGGATGTCCGTCAGATCATCCTGCACAAACTCCCCTGGGGGAGCAGACCATCCCAAGTACTCAGAAACCCTAGCCATAAGGCGCCGGTACGAGGAATCGGCATGAGAGCCAGGCTCAGGCCTACAAAACTCCGGAGAGGTGTCCAGTCCACTGGCATCATGCAGAGACTGCCTCAAATCGTCACACTGACTATGGCCCGAGACAATTTCATCTGGAACCTGACTAGGAACCAGGCCATCAGAATCCTCATCCGCCTCTGAAATATATTCCAGGTGGCGAAAAGAAGGCACCCGAGAGTGCTTGCTCTTAACCAGAGCCTTCCTAGGGGGATCCCCCGTGCCACGGGGTACCTCCGACACGAAAGGCGTCGAGCGAATCGGCGCCGGCATCAAGAGAACAGGCATCGGCGCCGAGAGGATCAGCGTCGAGGAAATCGGCGTCGACGTCAGATGCAGCATCGGCGGCGGCGACACAGCCCTCGAAGCCGGAGCCCCGAGCGTGTCCTTCGACGACTTCCTCGGAGCCTCGAGAAAGCCTGTCGACGCCCTCGACGCCTCAGACGTCGATGTCTTCCTCACAGGTGCACACGGTCTCGAAAGCGTGAAGGACCGGGACCTGGAACGGGTACGTCGAGAACGAGTCTCCTTGTCCGAACGGGACCTCTCCTGTGACTCGTGCCGACCACTCTTGCAAGTGGTGTCTCTCGACCTCTCCCGACCGACCCCACTCGGGGGCGCGGACGGCTTAGTACCCTGTGACTCAAGAATCACCAGCATTTTCTTCCCGAAGGAAGCCCATTCCTCCGGCGTCGCACGGCTGGTGGGGTAAGCGACGTGCCGGGCAGAGTCCTCCGAAGAGGACCTGGAAGACGACCGGTGTCGGCGCTTCCGAGAATGCCTCGAAGAGGCTGAGGAGTGGCGAGACCGACTCCTAGAAGGAGACCCACGAGACTTCCAACGATGACGCGGAGAGTCACCCCTCGAATCATCCGTCGAAAGCCCGGCAGACCTCGACTTCCGGGGCTTGGACACCCGACCTACCGACGACAACTTCTTACGTTCGCGTAAGGCTTTGGACGTGAGCGACTGGCAGTCGATAGTCATCCGTGTCGTGGGCCTCCCCGAGGCACCAGAGGCAGGCGTCGTGCGAGTCCGTCACCGACATCTTGGACCCACACTCCCCGCACTTCTTGAAGCCCGGACGCGGGGTCAAAGACGAAGTAGAAGACATCTTCACACGAAGGATTTTCACAAAACAAACAGGTTCGAAGAACCGAGAAGAACAGAACTCCAAAGAGTCGAGGCGTTAACCGAGATTCACGAAGCAACACGTTCGCAGAAAACACTGAACTGAGGCTACGGTCGTCGTGCGTGCTACTTATCACATCGGATGACGTCAGACGAGGTCCTCGACGACGGCGCATCGACATCGACGCAGGACGCAGAAAAAGTTTTCCGAAGCAGCACAGTTGTGGTGATTACATGTCATAGATATGGAATACGTCGGAGGACCCAATCCCCTCGAAAAGGTGTCTTAATACTGCTTGTCCCACCTGTGAATCAGACCTAGAGTGGGCATCTAGACATTAATGTTTTGTAAAGGTGTGTACAGAACTCCAGGTTGCCGCCTTGCAAATGGACTCAAGAGGGACATTTGCAATGAATGCTATGGAAGGCCCAGTGCCTCTAGTAGAGTGCTCTTGGCTTGAAGGGTAGTTCTCTCTTAGCAAGAGAGAAAAAGAGGGTGATGCATTGTACGATCCATCTAGATATGGTGGATTTTGAAACTGCATCTCCTTCTCTTCCTGCTGCCACCGAGACAAAGAACTGATATGTTTTATATGGAACTAGACCACTGAGAAAGACTTAACAGCCCTGCGCACATCCAGTGTATGCAGGCTTCTCCCAAGTTTGAAGGGTTTTGAAAGAACGTTTGTAGTTCTATAGATTGGTTCACATGGAACTTAGAAATGAATTTAGGTGCAAACCTAGGCTGTGTGCATAGAACCACCTTATCTTTGTGAACTGTTACAAAGGGGTCTAGAATAGATACCGCTTGTAGTTCACTTACTCTCCTGATGGAGGTGATAGCTATTAGAAAAGCAGTTTTAAGGGTGAGGTCCTTAAGCGTTGCTTTGTGCGTGGGTTCAAAGGGTGAGCCCATGAGCCTGGTTAGTACCACATTTAGGTCCCATCCGGGAGCTGGGTTAGCTATGGGAGGGTGAATTCTTTTAAAGCCTTCATGGAAGGAGTTAATAACTGGGACTTTCCACCACGACACTAAGTTGAGAAGTGGTGTATGCGTAAAGTGCAGCTAAATGAACCTTAATAGAATTAAACAATAATCCTGAGTCTAGTAGGTGAGTCAGGTAGAGAACAATGTGTGTGGGAGAACAGTCAACCAGGTTGATGCTCTTATTTCTACACCATATGCTGAATCTTTTCCACTTGCTAGAGTAACAGCGAGGAGCGTTAGGCTTTCTAGCTTCCTTGAGAATCTCCACGCATCTCTCCGGGAGTTGTAAATGACCAACTTCTATGATCTCAGGAGCCATGCTGCTAAATTCATGGTCTGTGGGCATGGGTGTAATGTCTTGCCCTTGTTCTGTGACAGCATGATGTACGGGCAGGGTAGTTTCACCGGCGGAGAGAGACATCTCCATCAGGTGAGCAAACCATAGTTGCCGGGCCCACATAGGGGCCACTAGTATCATGGTGACTGGTTCCTGGTGCATCTTGTGCACTATCTTGTTGAGAAGGAGAGTGGGGGGGTGGGGGGGGGAAGCGTAAACAAATTTCCCTGACCATGATATCGATAGACCGTTCCCCATGGATTGGTTCTGGGGGTACCTGGAGGCGTAATCTTGGCATTGGGAGATGCGAACAGATCTATTTCTGGTAATTCCCATTGTGTGAAGACGAAGACGATGTCTTCTTGTAACCGCCATTCGTACTCTGCGGGCAGAGGGAAGTCTCTGCTGAGTTCGTCTGCTAGCAGATTGAGTTCCCCTGGTACATGTTGTGACAACAGGAACATGTGTTTGAGAGTCCACTTCCAGATGCTCTGGGACAGCTTGGACAGTCCTGGAGAGTGAGTGCCCCCTTGCTTGTTCAGATAGTACATGGCTGTGGTGCTATCTGTGAGGACCATCACTGTCTTCCCTTGCAGGTGTGCCTGAAAAGCCTTCAGTGCTTTGAAGAACGCCAACAGTTCCAGCAAGTTTATGTGTTTGGACGCTTATGCTCAGAGTCCAAACTCCGTGTGCAGTCTGATGGGATAGGTGAGCCCCCCATCCTGTGAGGGATGCGTCTGTGGTTAGAGTGGCCTCCACTGCAGGGGTGGCAAATGGTTTCCCTATTACAAGGTTTTCCTTCAACCACCACCGTAGCGAGAGAACCGAGGCTTGCGAGACCACCACTAGAGCGTTCCATTGTCCGCTGGCCTGACACCACTGGCTGTTGAGCCACTCTTGCATTGGGCGCATGCACAGTCGCGCGTGAGGTACCAAATAATATACATGACGCCATCATTCCCAGCAAACGCATTGCTTTGCGCACCGTCACCTCTCGACCGGCCACATATTGAGGGATCTGAAACAGCATATTTTGGACCCTCTCGGAGGGGAAGATGAGGCCGTCCTTTGTTCGAATTAGAGCCCCTAGGAATTGTGTGATCTGGCTGGGCTCTAGGCTGGACTTCTTCTCGTTGGAGAAGCCCAGTTGGAACAAAAGGTCTACAGTCTTTTGGGTATTTGAGAAGCATGTCTCGTAAGAATCCCCTCTTATGATCCAATCGTCGAGGTAAGGGTATACTGGGATGGACAACCTGCGCAGATGGGCCGCTGCCACTGCCAGTACTTTCGTGAATACCCTCGGCGCTGACGCTATGCCGAAGGGTAGCACTCTGAACTGGTAGTGTTTGCCCTTTATCATGAACCTGAGGTATTTTCTGCGTGCTGGCAACATTAAAATATGAAAGTATGCATCTTTCATGTGCAGTGTTGTAATCCCCTTGAGATAACAGGGGGATTACTTCCTGTAATGTCACCATACAAAATTTGAGGTTTTACAAATTTGTTCGCTGGGCGCAGATCTAGTACAGGGCGCATTGGGAATGCATTGGTTCCTTTGTATTGATTGTATGTAACACTGAAAAGGCTCAAGCAAGATCTCAACTTAATTCAATCCTTATTGCTGAGCAAGCAAATTCAGAGAACAAAAAAATCTAATGACCAATAAATATGCAAAAATGGCTAAAGCGAGGAAAGATCTTGACAGTCAAACCAGCCATGCCACGAACCTCTCGGCCTAATAAGTGAAGCAGAGCTTCTAAGTAATATAAATGGTCCTCAGGAGACTATCTGGCAATGAATCTGTCCCAGTAAGAAAGTGTTCAGATGACAGGTCAAGCGTGGAACCTTCCATACTTTATCCTCAATTCCTCACATTAGAGCAGAGGAGGAATGAAATTGCCAAATTCCTTACTCTTTATATGGCCTTACGAAACACAGGGACGAGGTCAATAATTCCACCCTGCAGTTCAACTGACACAACCAATAACACAAAAAAGTAATGAGTAAATACTCACTCAAAAACTGAATTGTCTTCAAAAATAGCTACTGCTTGTCAGGAAAGGCGCCCTGCTTCTTTAGAAACTCAACACACATTACCACTACAGTGTAGAGGTGGGCCCGTATCAGACCTATACTTCAACAGATCTAGTACATGGAGAATCTTTAGTGATATTCAGACATTGGAAGACTTGTGTTCCCTAGACATCTCACAAGTTGAGTTTGTCCACAAGCAAGATTTCACGCAAGTTAGACAATGGATCCAATCTGGTATAGTGTTGAATACCAGTTGTAAATTGAGGTTATATCTATTTCATATGGGCTTTATTCTAAAGCAAGATCATCTTCGTAAGTGGGTAACTGAAGTTGAACAATGCGACCTACATGAAACTAATTCAGCTGCTGTAGCCTCAGATAATGTGTTAAGCATGACTTGCTCAAAAAGGTGACTGATTCAGTGCGCCAAGTGACATATGTTCCAATGGCTGCCTCACATGGTCTGTTGAGAACTAGACACTTGCAGACGGATGCTGGTGCATGTGATGCATAATAATTCACGCTCGTACAGCCGAGCCTATGCAAGTTAGCTAGTTGTAACACAATAGGGTTCAAACACATTGTTTACAGAGTAAAACCCTCTTAATGACGGACATCATTCTATTACAAGAAACGTGGTTCATTAAGCCTCTGGAATGGCACAGGTATACCTTTTCTTTGCTGCCCGTCAAATCATCTACTCGTGGTAGACCATATGCGGGCTAGATGGTTGCCTTCAAAGCAAATACAGGTTTCATTTTAGAGCCATGGGCCACACCGAACAGTTTATTCAATTGGTTAAAATAAAAACTTCTTTGGCAACCCCTGCAATACTCGGGTTTTCGTTCCTTGGACAGACTTCTTCGGGTCAGTCTTTGGCATCTCCCCTCTCCGTCATGCCAATTTTAGGGCTCCACTCGGTCCCTGCTTGCATGTCCCACCTGGGACTTTGACAGGCTTCCCCCCTGGTACCTCTCCTTGCCAGCTGTTCCCTTGCGTGCAAAACAGTATTTTCCCCAGTCTCCCAGCCTCCTCGATCCGGCCGGTTTGAATCCCCCAGGTCTCACTGCTTTGTTCTCCTGGCCCTCTTGTCATAACACAGTGCTGAGGCTTTCCTGGCTACTCCGGAAAGTCCTTACCTTGTGTTTGGGCCACATTCATCATCATCCAAAAAGACAGATTAAAAATCACTGAATGGGGCCAGCAGCAGAGCAATGAGGATGAGAGTTCCTGGAGCACCTGCGGCCGCAGCAAACATCCTGAGCAAACAGCCTGCTACGAGTGGCAAATCTTCAAAATAAGCAGATCCTCCAGAAGATCGAGGCCTCGGGCGCGAGCGGATGAAATTCCAGCCAAAAAAACGCACCTGCCTGAGCGAGTTCGGAGCTGCGGAAAGAAAACAGCGCGACCGCGGCATCGCACAAACAAAATGGCTGCGCTCGTCAGAGCGAAGCCGGGCAATGGAGTGTCGCACTGAGAGGAACTCAACAGGAGCACCGTACATTCATGGGAGTGAAGAAACTCTTACATGAAAGAAACGTCTATGCCATTCTGTTCCCAGCTCGCCTGAAATTTCAGCACAACAATAAGAGGTTTGCTACTGTCCCGGCTGAAGCAATATACTTTATTGAAACGCACATACCCCTACCCGACATACGATCTGTGGGCTCTCCCCACATATGACGACATGGGCTCCTTTATGCAGTGCTTCTGTATCATGGGCTTATGGGAATGTATGGCATCCGACTACTATCTCGTTTTAGGTATTGAGTATTTAGTATGCAGTGAGGCGGCCAGGGGTTGGGGGGGGCCTGTTGGTTTAAAAAAAACTTGGTGCTTGGTGAAATGTGGGAGCAGACATGGAAAGCTCAGAGTCAGGCACCCTCACAGGATAAGCTAGACATACTACAAGCATTGGGGATGACTCGGAGAACCACGGTCCTTATCAAAGCGCAGAAAAAAGCACGTATGCCAATCAGAAAAGAGTACCGATTCTTTTCCTCCAGGAGACGCACGCCCTCGAGAGGCAGGCCCTTGGCTTGGCGCCGAACTGGGGCACAGATACTACACCACCTACTCTACTAACACTAGGGGCACACTCATTTTGATAGACCACTCGCTGCGCTAGGTGCTACTATACACCAAGATAGACCCTGAAGGAAGATGTGTACTGGCCCACAGTATCCTCCACAAGAGAGAAATCCGGTTAGTGAATGTGTATGGCCCAAACGTTGATCCATCCTTCTATGACAGCCTGTTTGATCTGTGCTCTCAATACCCCCTGGCGAGGTAATGTTAGGGGGAGATTTTAACACCATACTAGATATCACTTTTTTGGCCTGGGCCCCCCCCTTGAGCAAAGTTTGGGCATGCCGGGCCTCCCCTAAAGTGCCAGATGGACAGTATGTAGAAATCGCTATGAACTTGAATACCGTCACCATACCCTACTCCCAGTAAAGAACCTGGGCTCTCCCCACCCTACTCCCACCACTATCCCAGTGCTGCCGCCCATCCTGATCCCACCACAGTCCCATAACAAGCATACACACATCCATACACATTTAAATAAAATCACCATAAACTTACCTTCTGCAGGGGCCTGCGCATGGTTGCTAAAATGCCCCGCTCCAGGCTGCTCTGCCCGTAAGTGCGAGGCGGCGTAGGAACACCCCCCTCGCACATATACATGCAGTGCCCCAGCCAGCATTTCCAATGAGCTATGCAAGGCTGGCTAAGCAAAACACCCCCAGCGTTGCATGGCTCAGTGATCATGTGCGGCTGGGGAAATTAACTGTCTAAGGCAGTGTTTCCCTTTGACAGTTCAATCAGCCCAGGAGAACTCCCTCAGCTGGAAAAAGCAACTGAGGGAGTGTTCAGTGTTTCACTGGGCTGGCTCCTCGGCTCCTCCATAATGGGCGAGGTGGCCGATGGGTGGATGCCCCCTCACCCATTATGGATGAGCCAGCAGGCTTGGACTGGCCTATAGGGCAATAGGGTGATGACCGTACCAAAAATGCAAAATGCTAGTGTAGGCCAGTCAAAATGGGCCACTTTTTTGGCCAATGTGGGCCAGCTTGAGGAGTTACTTCACATGCAGCTAGTAGTTTACAACCCCCTTGGGTACTATTCAAACCGGCTGTGACTATAGGACTGAATATTCATTTGCAACTGCAGGCCACATTTTCATTGGTGCCTAAGACCGTTTTATGGTCCAGTCTGACCATGTGAGCTGCCCCTTCCCACCAATCTAAAAAGAAATAAAGAACAAAATAACTTTTTTTTTACATTTCATGGTGGGCTCTGGCAGCCCCCCCCCACCCCGCACAGTTTGAAGACCTCTGCTCTAGACCATTCCAGCACTACTAAGCGCATATTATCCAGGGTAGCGCAAGGGATTCACAGAGGCATGCTGGCGGGGGAGCTGGTGGATGTTTGGAGAACACTGCAGGTCACTAATGGAGAATACTCCTATTCCTCTGTTCACAATACGTACTCCCACAAAGACATGTAGTCACCTTTGCTCAACATGGTCACGCACTGCGAAATCCTGCCCCGATCCCTCTCTGACCATTCCCCGATATTACTTTCACTGGAGCTCCCGATGGAAACAACCTGCCTGCCGTGGAGATTTCAACCAGCTGCACTCACCGACATGGCATTCTCCCTACAACTACGCGAACAAACAGCAATCTACTTAGAAACAAACATAGGTCGGTCTCAATGGTAGCAACCAGGTGGCAGGCTTTTAAGGTATTTGTGCGTGTCACAGCAATGTCGGCAGAATTTTGTGTCCTGAAAACTATTAGGGGCAAGCTGGCTAAGAAGGAAGCCGCGCTGGGCGACCTACAGCGGGAGGGTAGTCAATCCCCCTGGTAGGGACCTCCACCTCAAGATACAGCTGGCACTGGAGGAATACAGGGATTTAGCACAGAAGAAGGTGCGATTGTTGGACAGGCCACAGATAACTAGGTCGGTGCAGGGAGGCCGAGAGTGCGGGCCGCACCCGAACCCACCTGGTTAAATCCGAACACGCGCATACTGTATATCCGAATACCTGATGGTTCTACAGCTCATAATGCGGACATTAGCAAGGTATTCTTTGGATTAGACTATGCCAACCCGAAGGGAAGGCTTTGGAGGGAAGAGCTAGAAAGCTATTTAAATAGAATGCCCACCACTCTTCTCTGCAGGGCGGGACGCGATGCACTGGAGACAACACGAACGGTGGAAGAACTACAGGCAGCTATTGCAAACTCCCGAGGCAAGGACCCCGGCTCAGATGGCCGCCAAATTTTTAGAAAGAATTCTCTATGATTCACTCCCCCTACCTATTACAGCTGTGGGAGGAGGCACTGTCACTCGGAGTGCTGCCTGAGTGGGTACAGGAGGCTATCCTATTGCTGTTTAAACCAGACAAGGCACCAGAAGTATGTGGGTCCTACAGGCCCCTATCCCTCATTAATACAGATGCTAAAATATTTGCCAAGATCCTGGCAATGCACCTAACCGCCTTGATGAACCACATGGTTCATCCCGACCAGGCGGGATTCATACCAGGCTAATCCACAGCGCTATACCTTAGACTTAACATCATGATGCTGACTCCTCCCAAAACTCATGCGGTGTTGCTGGATATGCAAAAAGCATTTGATACAGTGTCTTGGCCATTTCTCTTTCAGGTATTATCCAATTACGGGTTTGGCCTCAACTTCATATCCTGGGTGAAATTACTTTATGCTTCCCCACAGGCCAGTGTCCGAACAAATGGGTGTGACTCCCCACTGATCCATCGGAGGGGTGGGGAGTACTAGGCAGGGGTGCACGTTATCCCAGCTGTTATTCGCATTGATAAATCGAGCCATTAGCAGACAAGATTCGGGCTGAGCATAGTCGGGCTGACATACTGATGGGGGGGGGGGGAGGGGGAGAAACTGAAATCATCTCGATGTATGCGGATGACAGACTGCTATATATTAGAGACCCAGAGGTTAACTTAGGAACAAGTTACTTACCTGTAACTGTTGTTCTCCAGCATGGGTCTGGCATGGATTCACATGCTCATGAATATTCCCCGTCGTCAGGCTGGGAATCCTCGGTAAAGAAAAAACCAGTATCAGTTTCGTTTCTGATCTGTCTTTCGTAATAATAACCAATCACTGGTCTCTGCGTCATACTGACCACAGCCAATGACTGCCCTCTACCTAAGCACCTCCTCCGGCAGCCATCTTCAGATTTGGAAGCACGTGAAGTGGCAGTATGACCAAGTGAAGAGCAGCAGAGGGGTAGGCGGGAGGGTTCGCATGTGAATCCATGCCAGACCCATGCTGGAGAACAACAGTTACAGGTAAGTAACTTGTTCCTTCTCCAGCATGGGGTCTGGCATGGATTCACATGCTCATGAATAAATACATAGCAGTACACACATGCACAACCACGGGAGGTGGCAAAGGCTCAACATTAAGCATCACATTAACTCAACATTAAGCATCTTACCTCCTCACCAGGCTCACCTCAGGCGAACAGGTTGCGCAGCACTGCTTGGCCGACCCTGGACTCCTCCCTGGAATCCCGGTCGACGCAGTAGAATTTCGTGAAGGTGTGCGTCGACCTCCACGTAGCAGCCCTGCATATGTCCAGCAGGGGCACACCAGATAGGAACGCCGTGGTAGCTGCGATCGCTCTGGTGGAATGGGCTCTCGGACGGCCAGGCAGCGGTCGGTTTGCCAACCGGTGACAGTACATGATACAGCCGGAGAGCCATCTGGAGATGGAAGCCTTCGAGAGAGCCTTCCCCTGATTGACAGGTCCAAAGTTCACAAAGAGTTGTGACGTCTTCCGAAAACCCTTCGTGCGGTCCACGTAGAACTTCAGCGCTCTAGCTACATCCAGCGAGTGCAAAGTCCTCTCAGCCGGCGACGAAGGCGACGGGAAGAACACAGGTAACACCAAGGGTTCGTTGAGATGGAAGTCCGACGGTACCTTGGGCATGAAGGAGGGGTGCGTCCTGAGCACTACCCTCGTGTCGTGGAAAGTCAAGTACGGGGCCTTGCAGGAAAGGGCCTGGATCTCTCCCACTCGTCGTGCGGAGGTGATGGCCACGAGAAAAGCTGTTTTCCACGATAGAAACTTCAACGGGGCCGAGTGCAGAGGCTCGAACGGAGGTCCCATGAGCTTGGTCAGCACCACGTTGAGCTCCCACGCCGGGGCCGGAGCCTTCACCGGCGGGAACGATCTGAACAGTCCCTTCATGAACTCTTTCACCAGACGATGAGACCACAAGGACGTCCGGCCCGTGGTTCTGGTGTATCTGGAGATCGCAGCAAGATGAATCTTGATGGACGCGTGTGCCAGACCAGCTTTGGCCAGCGTCAGCAGGTACGGCAGTACTTGGGGAGCCGTAATCCGTAGAGGGTTAATCTTCTGTGCGTGGCACCAGACAGAGAACCTCTTCCATTTGTGTCTGTAGCATTTAAGAGTCGAGGACGCCCTGGCCTTTGCAAGAACCTCTCTGCAATCGGCCGGTATGTCGTATCCTCCAAACTCTAGCGCTGCAGGAGCCAGGCCTGCAAGTTCAGCGACTTCGGGTCGTGGTGGAGGATGGCGCCTCCTTCCCTGGAGAGTAGATCCGCGTCCGCCGGCAGCTTGATCGGTGGGGACGCTGACAAGTCCAGAAGGTCCGGGAACCATATCTGCCTCGGCCACGCAGGTGCGACGAGGATCATCCTGCACCGTGACCTCTTGAGCTGGTTGACGAGCCGGATTAGCAGAGGCAAGGGAGGGAACGCGTAGAGGAACAGGCCCTCCCAGGGGAACGAGAAAGCATCGCCCATGCTCCTCGTCTGGGGAAACCTGCTGGCGAACCTCCGGCACTTGGTGTTCGTCGCCGTCGCGAACAGGTCGATCTGGGGTGTGCCCCACCGTCGGAAGAGGCGATCCACCAGATCCTGCCGTAGTTCCCACTCGTGGCACGAGCGCAGCTCCCTGCTGAGTGAGTCGGCGATGGTGTTTTTTATCCCTGCCAGATGAAACGGCACCAGAAGAATCCCTTGGGCGACGGCCCAATGCCACAGGTCCTGCGCCTCCTTGGACAGCGCTGGGGACCTGGTTCCGCCCTGTTTCCTGATGTAAAACATGGTGGTGGTGTTGTCGGTGAAGATCCTCACCACCTTGCCCTTGAGGGACGGAAGGAAGGACCTGAGGGCCCAAAACACTGCACGGAGCTCCAGGACGTTGATATGCAGGGACTTCTCCGTCGGGAGCCAGAGTCCCCTTGCGTGCAGATTTTCGGTGTGCGCTCCCCACCCTTCTAGGGAGGCATCCGTGGTCACAGTCACCTGGTGGGCTGGGGTCTGGAAGTCCATGCCCGCCGTCAGATGCGCGCGGGTGCCCCACCACCGTATCGCTCGTCGGAAACTCTCGTCGAGCTTGATCCTTTCCTCGAAGCTGCCCGTCATCTGGATCCAGCGCGCATCCAGGAATTCTTGCAACGGGCGCATCCGGAGCCTGCACATGGGAATGAGGTAGATGCAGGAAGACATCATCCCGAGGAGGGACTGGATGGACCTCACTTTGGCCGCGTCGGCCACCAACATCCGTTGCACCTTGCCCAAGATGGTCCTGGTCCTCTCCTCCGACGGGGAGGCCAGAAGGGACACTGTGTCGAGCCTCGCTCCCAGAAACAGTGCGACTTGCGCGGGCACCAGGTGGGATTTGGCGTAGTTCACGGAGAATCCCAGGTCCGTGAGGAGTTGGACGGTCCTTGCCGTGTGGACCACGGCGAGCTCCCTCGTCTTGGCGCGGATGAGCCAGTCGTCCAGGTAGGGGTAGACGTGAATCCCCTCGCGGCGCAGCTGCGCCGCCACCGGTGCGAGGCACTTGGTGAAAACCCTGGGTGCCGACCGTAGTCCGAAGGGAAGGGCTTTGAACTGGTAATGACGCCCTTGGACCACGAATCTGAGGAATTTTCGGTGCCCCTTTAGGATGGGAATGTGGAAGTAGGCATCCTCCAAATCCAACGACGATAGGAAGTCTCCTTCCTCCAGCTGACCCAGGACGTGCTGGAGGGTGACCATCCGGAACTTCTGCGCCTTGATGAACTTGTTCAGACGTCGCAGGTCCAGGATGGGGCGCCATCCTCCCGTCTTCTTCTTCACGAGGAAGTATCGCGAGTAGACTCCGGAGCCCCGAAGCCTCTTTGGGACGAGTTCGATGGCGCCCTTTCTGAGCATCGCCTTTACCTCCAGGAGAAGTTGAGGGACGTGAAGTTCTTTCCTGGCCACGGGGGGGACGCGCGGGCACCTTCTTTGAAATTCGAGCGCGTGGCCCCGGGCCAGGGCGTCCAGCACCCAACGGTCGGTGGAGATGGACTCCCACACGCTGACGAAGCCCGCCAGCCGGCCTCCCACCGGGGTGCTTCGGTGGGGGCCCGACCCCACGGCCGGTTCAATCCTGCTTGGACGCGGCCTTGCCGCCTTGGCCTCCTTGGCGACGACGGCGGGGTCCGCTAAACTTGCCTCGTCCTCTGTAGGCCTCTTGCGACGACGAGCGGGCCGCTTGACGGTAGGAAGCGAAACCGCCGCCGGAACCTTTGGAGGCGCCCTTGCCTCCGCCGCTCCGAAAGGGCGTCCGTCGTAGCTGCAGGACTCCAAGGGCCCGGGCCGTCTCAGTATCCGCCTTGATGGCCTGAAGGGAATCGTCCACTGTCTTCCCAAACAGGTTGTTCCTGTCGAAAGGCATGTCCAGGACTCTGGTCTGGACGTCCTGCCGAAAGTCCGTAGCTTTGAGCCATCCACGACGTCGAAGGCAAACGCCGTTGCCCAGCTGGCGGAACCCAGTGTCGGCGATGTCCGTCGCCACGGTGATGGCGTGGTCCGAAGCCACCTCACCTTCCTGCAGGATCTCAAGGGCCTCCGCCCTCTTGTCGTCCGGCAGAAAATCCAGCAGGGGAGCCATCTTGTACCAGAGCTCCCTGTCGTAGCGGGCCACGATAGCCAAGGCGTTGGCCGCTTTAATCGTCGTCGCTGCCGACGAGATGACTCTACGTCCCATAGCATCCAATTTCTTTCCCTCGCCGTCCGGCGGGGAAGTCGACGTGGAGGCCGCACCCCCCCCCCGCTTTCTTCCTGGCTGCCGCGGAGACGACGGAGTCCGGGGTAGGCTGCGCCCGGAGGCATAGGGGGGCCGTGTCCGGGACCCGGTACTTTTTCTCGTACCGGTCTCTTCTTGCTGGCGTCGTGGAAGGGTTCTTGAGGAGGGAAAGGCCCTCATCCCAAATGTCGTCCAACAGAGGCACTGCGAGGACCGTCTTCCTCTTGGCCTCGCGCCGCTGATAAAGGAAGCCTTCCTTTTTCTTCTCCTCAGGGCAGAGTTGGAAAAGCTCGGAAGCCCTGGAGATCATGGAGTGGAAAGATCCGATCTCGTCGGGCGGAGAAGCCCTGGTGGGAGGCGACGACGGAAAATCCTCGTCGTATGCCTCGTCGTCCGTACCCGTCGCTGCCGTGTCAGTCCCCGTATCATCCCCTCGAGTGGACGGGGAGGAGGGCTGGACGGGGCGCGACGGTTGAAAAGGAGGTGGTGGATGGATCCTTCTTTTCTTGGTAGGGGGAACACCAGAAGGTCCCGGTTCTGGATCCCCCGACGGGAGAGGTTCCTCCGTCGGTAACGGTAGCCTCGTCCTTATCTCGGAGCATAAGGACTGTATGGCCAACAAAATGGCCGCCGAGTTGTCTTGCGGCGCTGGCAGAGGGGAATCCGACGGGCGAGCAGGGGCCCCGTCGGTATCCTCGACGATGTCGTCGTCGTCACCTGCGTCGGGGACCATTCCGACGGGCTGGCCTTCTTCCACGCCTAGGCCGTGGCTTAAGACCTCGATCAGTTCCTCTTCTGAGGTTGAGGCCGAATCTACGACGACGCCCTGCCCCCCCTTCTTCCCCACGGAGGGTTTCACGGGGGTCCTATCGATGGGCACAAAGGAAGACTCCCTCCGAGGAGGCAGGGAGATTCTGGGCCCTGAGGTCGCCACCACTGGTGCAGCCACCACAGGCTGAGCCAGGGCCGCCGCGACCGTTTCGATAGAGGGCTTGGTCGGATGGATCAAGGCCTTCACCACCTTAGGTGCGCTCACCGCCTTATCCTTGAGGGAGGGGGCACTGCCACGCTCCTCCTCTGCCTTAGAGCTCGACCGGGGCCTCTCCAGGAGCTTCGCCGGGTGCTCGGCCTTCCTCTTACCCGACCCAGAGCGTTGGCTCGTGGTTGATGGTGCCGGAGAGGGTGCGCCCTGCCTGGCGCCCGTAGAGCCCGACCGTTCGGCGCTCCCGGTGCCAGCGGACTCGCGGTGCTTGGCCTTATGTTGGGCCCCCGTCGCCGGGGCGCCCTCAAAGGTCTTAGAAGACCGCTCGGATTTCTTCTTCTTCTCGCCAGACGGGCTCTTACCCTCCAGCCAGTTGGCGAGACGTTGATGGCGGTCCTTCATGGTCCGTTCCGACATGTTGCCGCAAAACGCACAGTCCTTCTCCACGTGCGTCTTGTCCTCATGAAGGCAGTAAAGGCAGAAAGAGTGTTCGTCCTCCTTGAAGACGTTCTGCAGCTGGCATCCAGGGCAGACCCTGAACAGCTTTCCGGGCGTCGAGCTTCCCTTCTCCTGGGCCATCTCCGAGATCGGGCCTGAGAAGCTTCTGGAGTCCTCCGAAGTGTAGCTCGACGAAATCTTCACCCTTGAGGGGCACAGATGAATCCGACACGGGTCCCCGTAGATCGGATGTAGGATCGGTGGAGCTTGAGGCTCTTTTGACCGAAAGAATCGAAGTTTTTTTGTGAAAAAGCGCGAAAAATAGCACTAACGCTCGAGAGCAATAGCACGAGGATCCCAACACATGAACGTGCGGTAAAAATCTGAAGATGGCTGCCGGAGGAGGTGCTTAGGTAGAGGGCAGTCATTGGCTGTGGTCAGTATGACGCAGAGACCAGTGATTGGTTATTACTACGAAAGACAGATCAGAAACGAAACTGATACTGGTTTTTTCTTTACCGAGGATTCCCAGCCGGACGACGGGGAATATTCATGAGCATGTGAATCCATGCCAGACCCCATGCTGGAGAAATGAAGGTACTAGATACTGTGGTGGGGTTTGGTACTGCATCTGAATAACAGCAAATCTGACATTCCTCCCACAGTCACTTGCGTCGTCAGAACCATCCACAAAATGGGATTAACATGGGCTCCCCTCTCGTTCCGTTACTTGGGAATAAAGGTGTCTGGCAATCCTGGCCTAACCTGTGAACTAAACTATGGTTCATACATGGAGGGTCTAAGGGCTAAACCGAGTAGATGGGGGAGGCTTCCAAAGTCATTGGCTGCAAGACTTTCCTTAATTAAAATGGTGATGCTCCACAAATTACTCTACATGCGTCATAACATTGATCTGTAGCCAGGTCGCTCGCTGTTCTGCGATGTGACGGCTGCATGCTCCTCTTTTGGATGGGCGGGCAGGGCAGTTCGCCTGAAACGGGCACTGTAACGGAGTTGCTTCTATGACAGAGTAAGGAAACAGAGCCAGAGAGAAGTTTGTGGGATTTTTCTACCCAACAGTTTTCTTTAATAACAGGAAGTTTTCTTTCTTTTCTTTAGGGAAAAAAGGATACGTCTTTGCTGCAGATCCTTCAGAAAGCTTCTCTACCAGACTTCTTTTGCAGAGAGGCTGTACAGGTAAGAGCTCTTGAAGCATCTCACTGTCTCCTGTGAGCCTGTAGTAATCAGGCTATGGGCACAGATAACTAAAAAAATATATAAACATAAAAACTGAGCAGGAAGAGCTACTACTAAGAATGGAGAGTCAAGACGACTGAAAGTGGATCCAGACCGCACGCAGGATGCAACGATGAAGATTCCAAACGGATCAACGATCTCTACCTGGAGAGCCAAACAACATGGCATATCACGAGGGGTGGATAGGAGCCAGCCGAATTGGCCTGGAAGGGAGAGAGGAGGTTGGGGGGGTTGGGGGGGGTGTGGAGATCCAAGGGTCAGGTCATGAGGGCCCATCCAGCGGCCCACGAATCGAGTGCACACATCAAAGGGCATACAGCGAAGGGCTCAGGGGGTACAACTGGGTTAACTAGACCCCGCACAACCTGTCCCTATGGCTAGCTCAGATGCACTGAAGGTGCTCATTAAATGTGAATGGCCTCAATTCCCAGGTCAAGAGGAAGAAAGTGGAGATTCCTCAAGCGCGAACACCCCCACGTGGTAGCAATGCAGGAGACCCATGTGCACACTAGAGACACCCATAGGATAAGATTCCGGGGATATTCACGAGTGGTTCAGGCTACACAGGATAGCAAGAAGGGGGGGAGTATTAATCGCACTGAGAGATGGGCTTGATCTGACCATCGGAGATATGCAGAAGGATAACCAAAGCAGATACCTAGCGGTCATACTCAAGAGTAAGGGAGGGTGGGGGGGCTGAGTCCTTCACGGTAGCATCCCTTTATGCACCTAATCATGCCCAAGACTCCCATATACAAAACATTGTCACCAGTTTAGGGAAATTTGCCAAGTCGAATATCCTCCTACTGGGAGACTTTAACTTAGCCTGGGACCCCGCCAAAGACAAGAGCTCTATCTCATGGGATGCGCAAGGGGGGCCCCCATCAGGAGATCTGGTGAAGAAAATGTGCGATCTGGCCCTGGTTGATGCATGGCGTGAACTTTACAGCGATGCTGAGGGATACACTTTCTATTCGCATGCACATAGGTCACACTCATGGATAGATTATGCTTTGAAATCAAGACCATTGTTGGGGAGGGCATTAGCTTTGGAAATAGGTGCAATTACTATTGGAGACCACGCTCCACTCACTCTTTTAATAGCTAGGCCAAAAAATAAAGGGGGAGAAGAGGCCCTTCTTAACAAGAATCCCGACATTGAGGGGGAATTTTGTAAATGTTATGATGACCTCTATAGATAAAGTGAACCTACAAGGGCAGATCAGGAGGCGTATCTGCGGCAAGTGGGGGGACGTCGGATTGCTCAGGAAGATAGGTAGGCGCTGGAGGGGGAGATCACTACTGACGAAGTTAGAAGGGTGATAAATAATTTACCGTCCAGCAAAGCCCCAGGCCCAGATGGGTTTGTATTCGAATTTTACAAGACACAAAGAAGTTCTAATCCCCATTATTACCAAATTGTTTAACTGCATAGGGTCCACAAGAAATCTCCCAAACTCCATGAAGGAAGCAAGCCAAAGTCATTCTAATACACAAGAAGGGCAAAGACCCGATCAACTGCGCATCCTACCGCCCAATAGCTTTAATAAACGTGGACGCCAAAATCCACACCAAGGTCCTAGCCAATCGTCTTGAAGCAATCCTCCCCAACTAATACACATGGACCAGTCGGGTTTTATAAAAGGTAGGCAAACATCGGACAATGTTAGAAGACTGGCCCACTTGATCGAAAAGACTCAGAAAAAGAACATCCCGCCCCCCCTCCTGGCAATCGACGCCGAGAAGGCTTTTGAACGAGTTGAATGGGGGTTCCTGTTTGCGGCCTTGGGCGGAATGGGGTTTCGCCCTGGTTTCATCTCGCGGGTAAGGGCAAATTACCGGAACCCAATCCAGCTGACAAACGGCCAAATTTCAGCCCCAGTTCGGGTAAGAAGGGGCACGAAGCAAGGCTGCCCGATGTCGCCGCTCCTCTACGCCCTTCACCTTGAACCGTTTCTGCAGACGGTGAGAGCGACCGAGGATATAAAGGGGGTCCCGTTTGGTGGCGAGGAACACAAGATCGCTGCCTTTGCGGATGACATGATTTTGTCACTGACCCAACCTATTACCTCCTTGCTAGCAGCGGCAAGGGAATTGGACAGGTTCTGCAAAGTAGCAGGCCTAAAAATCAATGCCCACAAACCAAAGCGCTACCTCTAACATTGTCGGCTAGCGCAGTCCAGGACCTCAGGAAGGCTTATAATTATAGATGGGTTGACTTTCACTAAAGTACTTGGGAGTTCATCTGACCGAGACGACGGGGGAGTTATACAACGCAAACTTCCCTCCGCTCCTCCAGAAGGTGAAATCAAAACTGGTGGATTGGGTCCCGCTCAAAATCTCATGGTTGGGCAGAATCAACGCCCTAAAGATAACAATCTTGCCCCTGCTCCTTTATCATTTTTCAGCCCTCCCTGTTCGAGTCCCGGTGACTTTCTTTAGAACCCTACAAAAAAATAACCAGTCGCTTTGTCTGGAACCGAAAGCGCCCGAGAGTGGCGGCCTCCGTCATGAAAGCTTTGTCAGATGGACGGGGGGGGTTGGGGAGTCGGATTTTAGGGTGTACTATCTGGCAGCACAGATCAGATTCATCAGAGATTGGCAAAGAGATGACAGAGGGAAGGTGTGGAGGCAGATGGATAGAGCGGTGGTCGGATAGGATCTGGAGGGGGTTCTGTGGTTGCCTAGGCAAGATAGGCCTACCCGAATATACTGTAGTGATATAACATCGGCTAAAGGTGCTGCATAGGATCAAGCTATTAATAGGGCTCACATGACCACTTTCCCATCCCCGTATACACCCCTGCATGGGAACCCTCAATTCACAACCAGCACTCACCAACGCGCAGACCTTTGATCCGCGGTTCCAGGGGGGCTGCCGGATGGTGCGGGATATGTTGGTGGGGGGCGAGGTAAAACACTTCGAGCAGTACAAGAAACACTTTGGCTTGGGGGATAAGCAGAGATTTTCCTATCTCCAGATCAGGCACTGGGTTTCAAGCTCACTCAAGCAGGCGGGTACGCACTCCCTCACCCAGTTCGAAAAGTACCTAGATACTGACACAGGGGACAAAGGGGTGGTGTCTTCCATTTATAAACTTATTAAGCGGCAAGAAACCTTGCAGTCCTTGAACTATATGGTCAAATGGGAGCAGGATGTAGAGACAGGCATAGAGGAACCGGAATGGGTAAGGCTGTGGTCACAGATTCCAAATCTTGCAAGATCCATTCAAATTTGCGAGATGTGGCTGAAACTGATGCTGAGGTGGCACCTAACCCCAATCAGGTTAAATAAAATATACCCCAATGTATCAGGGTTGTGTTGGAAGGAATGTGGCACAGTGGGCTCCTGGGCTCTTGTTTGGTGGGAGTGCCCAAAAATGGACCCCTTTTGGTCTCAGGTCCTGGCTGCGGTTGCCCAGGTGCTGGGAGTTAAGCGAGGACATAGAGGGCTGGACTTATTGGGCCTTAACGGGTTGCCGACAACTCTTACCACCAAAGCAGACTGCAAACTATGTGATATTGATGTTGGCGGCTGCACTGGTCCTTGCACGGAAGTGCAAGTCTAGGGACCCCCCCACAGGAACAAGAGTGGGTCGCTAAGCTATGGTCACTGGTGGCCATGAATGGCGTACCTACTCTATTCAGGGGTTTCATATGAGATTCATGTCGGACTGGGCTAGTCTGCTAGCATACTTAAAAGCTGGAGCCCGCAGGGCCTGGTGTCCCAAGGCCATGGAACTACTGGCCATTATTAGCCCACAGGTCGAATCGGAGCTCTGAAGACTTGGGTCGGTTAGCGCACCCACCATATGGACTGGCCGGTTAAAGAACATGAATCAACGGACCACCCTGGAAGCCTGGCCAACACAACATGCACTATATTTCTATTTCAAATCTTGTTATGCTATCATCAGACATCTTGGATCGGGGGGGGTGGAAGGGAGGTGGGGGAGGGGGTTGGGACTGTTGCAGGAATGGGGTTTATGTTTACCTGTTTCACTGAAAATTGTTAAAAATGTACTGAAAAAAAAAACTTACCCAATGTCATCAGCACCCTGGGAGTTTGATATGATATATTTTATTTATATCGCGCTCGTACAAAAGTTTTTCAGAGCACGGCCAAGCAAAGTGAGGGAAACAAGGAATAACAAAAACAACAATCTAACTAGGCCCCGTGACAAAACGTGCAAGTGCATGGAAAAGGGAAAAGGGGGAAAGTGCGTGGAAGGAGGAGAAGTAGAAAGTGCGGAACAGAGGAGAGAAAAGAATAAGTGAAATAAATAAAGGTAATGAAAAAGTGGTAGTGCAGCCAGCGAGTGGCAAGTGCATGAATTAGTCAGATAGGGATTATCTAATAGGTGCAGAAGAAAAGTGGGGGACTGTATGGGTACAGATCCAGATCGCAGTGCAAGGTGTGGCCCGGAGGCAGTGCAGGAGTGAGGCAGGGTGGGCAGGTACCTGAGCCTTAAGGACTGAGGGTGGCCAGGTGCACGGTGCCAAGAGAAAACAGATCAGCAGGGGAGAAGAGGGGCAAAGGCAGAAGCAAAGAGGAAGGTCTTGTGGTGCTTCCGGAACCAGAGATGGTTCTTCTCAAGTTTCAAGGTGGCCGGGAGGCTGTTCCAAAGGGAGGCCCCAGCCGAAGACTGATCTGTCCCCAGCTCGTTTCTTCGAGACCCTAAGGCAGTTAGAAGTAGAGGAGCCATGGCCTCAAGAGGAGAGGTATTTACAGAGGGATATTTTAAGGTATTTTGGACCCAGGTCCAGGAAAGCCTTGTGGACAATGCAGAGGGTTTTAAATGTAATCCTTGCATCCGCTGGGAGCCAATGAAGGGATTTCAGAGCTGGGACACACGATCCCAGGTCTTGAGGCCAAGGACAAGTCTTGCAGTCCTGTTCTAGATTAGTTGTCAAGAGCGGAGAGTGGAGGCTGGTAGATTTAGAAAGAGGCTGTTACAGTAGTCCAACCTAGAGAGAACCAGAGTATGAGAGACAGTGAGCTTCTGAAGGAAGGGGAGAAAAGGCAGAGTATCTCTAAGGAGGTGCATTAAGAAATTTGACTTTCTAGAGACGTCAGAGGTGTGCGGAGAAAGAAAATATGGAGTCAAAGATGACCCCGAGATTCTTAGCCTCGAAGGTAGTGGTAGGAGGAGGGCCAAAGGAGGCCGGCCAGAGAGTGAGGTGAAAGGATGGTGAAGGTGTACCAATGAGAAGGATCTCAGTCTTTTTGGCATTTAGACAAAGATCGTTGGCGGCACACCAATTTTGAATAGCGATTAGGCCATCTGAGATGAGGGAAGGAGCGGAGTTTGGTGTCATCAGCATAGCACTGGAAGTTTGAGCAGAAAATGGAAATTCAATGGTAGAGATTTCCCAGGTATTGGTTGAAAAGCCAGGGCGAGAGGTTAGACCCCTGGGGAACACCACAATTAGAGATTGAGACGGAGGATAAGAAGGTCCCAAGTTGTACCTGCGAGGGTTGATCAGAAAGGAAAGGGGTCAGCCAGGCCAGAGCCTGATCAGTGATACCCAGGTTGTCACGTAGACAATTGAGCAGGATGGTATGGTTGACCGTGTCAAAAGAAGAGGAGAGATCAAGTAGGATGAGGACAGAGGGAATGTTAGAGTCAAGGTTGGACAACAGGTCTTCACAGATTTTCAGGAGAGCAGTTTGTGTTTCTTGCAGCACTGAAACCAGATTGGTGGTCATGGAGAGAGCCAACAGTCGGAATGAAGGTTATGCTGAGAGATAGCCAGCTTTTCCAGGAGCTTCCCCAAAAAGGGAGTAATGGAAATTGGGCAATAGTTAGCCAGACAAGAGGGATCAGCTGTGGGTTTCTTGAGGAGAGAATGTACAAGGGGAGAGGAAAGATCCAGAGGCAAAGGAACGGTTACAGAAATCGGCAAGGGCTGAAGCGAGGGTATTGATGTGGTCCTTAATGGTTTTAGAGGATCAGGGATGGACCTGTTGATGAGGCTTTCATAGATCGGACTTGTCAAGCGACCTCGTCAGGGGAGAAAAGAGGAAAGGAGGAGAAAGAGGGAGTGTCAGCAAGTCGGGAAGGAAAGTGGAGAGGAGAGGGGGCCGAGGAGAGGGTGGACAAGATGTCCTGCGTTTTGGAATTAAAGTGAGAGGCAAGGCCATTGCAAAGAGCCTGGGAGGCGAGAGGAGGGGTGGAGACTGCAGCAGGGTTGGCCAGCTCCTTGCAGATTTTTAATAGTTCGGCCGAGTTGTTGGATGCCGCAGAGACGCAAGCTTGAATGTGGCCTCTCTTCTTGGAGCAGACAGCGAGACGGTATTGCCTTTGGAGCAGGCGGCAGGCCAGTTTATCAGAGGATGAGCAGGAAGCCCTCCATTTCCTCTCAGCCACCCTACACTTACGTTTAAATGTAGCTAGGTCAGAGTCATACTAGGAGTTATACTTGGCTTTGGACTTCAAACGGATCCGCATGACAGGGGCAAGAACATCAAGCGTAGCAGAAATAGAGGCGAAGAACAGGGACAAGTTTTTGTCAGGGTGTGAGTCAGCCGGTGGAGGGAGACGGTGGCAGCGAAAGCCCTCAACTGACACTTCATGGGCCGGATGTCCGAGAAGGTGGGTGGCAATCTTGGGGTAGGCGTGGCTTGGGTGAGGTGATGGAAAGATGAGGAGAGGAGGCAATGATCACTCCAGGAGAGAGAGGAGTGGAGAGGGGGAGCCCGGAGGAGAACAAGACATCAAGTGTGTGACCAGCAGAGTGAGTTGACGAGGATGGAGCGGGAGAGTGAATCAGAGGTTGCGAAAGAGCACAGATGAGGAACAGGCAGAATCCATATGGATATTGTGGTCACCAATGAGAAGGAGTGAAGGTGGTTGAGGCCACGAGGCAGGAGGAAAGGTCTGCCCACTTGGTGAGAAAAGAGTTAATTTGACCAGGGGGCCGGTAGAGTAGCAACAGTGAGTGGCTAGGGGGGAAGAGAGAGCCTGCAGAGAGAGAAGAGTAAGTGAGTGGGGATGATCGAGGCTGGAATCCACTCAGGGAAGATCAGGGCTACACCTCCTCCAGGCCAGTTGGATCTCGGGGCGTAGAGGATCTTGTAGCAGTCAGGGAGGAGAGTGTCAAAACTCGTGACAGAGATGGACGTGAACCAAGTCTTGGTAAGACCGAGAACGTCAAAGTCAAGTTCTTCGAGGAGGTGGCAGATGGGAGACAAGCGATTGACAGCCGAGCGAGAATTGAGAGTGGCAAGATGAAGGTTGCCAGCCTTAAAAACCTTCCGGGGAGGGGTACAAATCAGGGATACGCCCTGCAGAGGTGTGGAGAGATCTAGAGATGGGGCAGAGGCGGAAGGAAAGAAGGGCAAGGTAGCCATGGGAGGAGAGTAGGGGACAGCAGGAGAGGAAGTTGAGGCAAGGGAACAGTCTATCTAAGGAGGCAAAGGAACAGACCATCTAAGAGGAGAAGATTAGCCTGAGGGCCTTGCACCATGACAGTGTCATTCAGGTAGACATTAATGATGACTCTGGAGGAGTCAAAGAAAGCCATGAGGACTTCCCAGCGGGTGCCACCATTAATGGGAGGGGAGGAGACAGGACAGAGCACAGGTCATATGAGGGATCCATAGATCAGGTGACGGGAACGAAAAAGAGAATGTCAGTGAGGGTTTGTCTGGTAGAGGCACTGGAATAGGTATCAGCGATAAACAGACCGGGGTTACAAGCCAAGAGATCCTTTTTGAATTTCTTCTTACTAGACTTAGCAAGAAGGGAAGGATAATTGATAGAGAAGCAGTTGGAGTAGATGTTGAATTTAACAAGGATAGGCATATTAGCGGCATCGATGCATGCCATTTTTCCCAGTCCCCCTGCATAACAGGGTGTTGCAGAGGCTGACATTCAGATACTTGCAAGGCAGGCTGCAGTACTCGTTAGACTGGATTTCTAAAATCTGGCCTGGTGGACAGAGTTTAGGAGACCAACCTAGTTCTAGCGAACAGGGACAACTCTGTAAGCTGTATCCAAACCAATCAAGGTAGCATGGAGTGGTCTCAGGCGTGAGTGTGTGTGGTAAGGGGTCCACAATGAGTCAAACATGGTGCAATCAAGAATTACACTTAGGCAGGTAAATACAAAAATATTCTATTTATGGCCAAACAACAAACTATGAAAAATGACAAACTTCACTTTCACGGAAACCTACTGTTAAGGTTGTGGTGAAGGAGAGTTACATTTGTACACTCTGCTGGAGCTCTTGCAACATTGTAATTCTGGCATTTGCCAGAGCAGGTTGACAGTCTTTGATGCCTCTAAATATTCTAGGCAACCAGGAGCGCACGGATTCTGACAGCATTGCCACGTTGCTCTGTGCAAACCAGGAGTTTGCGGGTCCCGAAAGCCCGCTAATTAACCCCATCAAGGAGCTGGAAGTGACACCAAGGTGTTGCGAGTGTTCCCCTGCAGTGTGGCAAAAATTGAAGGAAACGGTCCCAGTACATGAGATGTTCTTTGTAGCTTCCCAGTGGCTCATCTGTGAACTCCAAATCGTGGCTGAACTCCGCATCACAGCAAAGCGGACCGGGCCTTCCAAAAAACGAGGAGGCCCCACCTGCCGCACCGACTGGGCGCACAGACTCAGCCAGGGAAGGAGGAGCGGCACTTCGCCGGAGCGTCCTTGGCGAAACGGAGACCTGCTTAAACAGAGCTGGTCATCCACCAAGCAGCCAAGAGCACGCGGGAGACGCGAGGACTCTAACAGACCTGCCGGGTCGGGCATTTAGATCATCTTCACGACATAGGTTTGAAGTACAACAAACAGCATAACAGTATTTCACTATGAGCCTAGACACCAATGACCGCCAAAGGGCACGCGTCACTGCAGTAATCTTTGCGATGGCTTATCTACTTAAGATTATTCAGCGGCCAAATTTTAGACCTTAAAATGGCACTGCACGTTTCAGAACGTGATGTCATCGAGTCTAGATACGCGATGACATAATTCGGACTACCGCGGACTATAAATACAGAAGCGGAAATAAAACATAACCCAACGCGGATCCTGGCATGGGCCACAAGGCAATCGGACCTTGCAACAGAGAGACAAAGAGGTAATCATTGACATTTTTGTAACTTTCAGGTTCTGTTTACACAGACTTGATTGCCAATACTGTAAAGATTGCCTATTTGCCATCCTCTATAGGGGGGAAAAAAGGCATATCCTGGTACCAACCAGGAAGTAGATCCAAATAGATGTTGTCACTGCAAATATATGGGAGGCCTTTGGGTAAAAGAAAATAGATAGCAACCCAAGTAAGACCCATGCCCATTTAAAATAGAGTGTCTTAAACTTATCTGGATCCTCTGGTTTTTTTCACAGTCTTGCCGCAAGAGGCAACCATTTATATCAACATAAAACTGAGATTGAGATACATCGCGACGAATATCCTCCAGCACCATTTAAAGGACTTCTTGGAACATAGGGCGAGTTAGCCCATCCCATCATACTTTACTTTTTCTTTATTTCACTGAGACAACTTTTTTGTAGGTCAACTTTCTTTTATGTAATAGGTTACTTTTCCTCTTTCTTTTTCTATAGTATCTCTCCTGATAAACTACAGACAACACTGTGGGGAAACGAGTGTTGGGAGATGAGACAAGTATTGCATGGGAGACCATGAGAGACAAGGAATGCATAAGATGCATGTATTGCCTTCGATTGTATGAAATCAATACATGGGAAGAAAAGAGGAGTAATTCATCAGATGCATTATGTTAAGATTGTATGGAAATTAAATACACCAGTACATGACAAACTGGAGTTGAATTACAAAAAAGGAATGATTGGTCATCAATTTTTTCTACAATGGGAGCGCACAAATTGTGCAAGTACCACCTCAAGAAAAATACAGGTCGGGGATGGACCCTGGTGGATCTCTTATGAGAAAAGGGCCCCGCCCTCCCCCATCAGCAACCCGCTCCACTGTGAGAGCAGAGGCAGCTTCCTTCCCCAGCAGTTTGAGCTCTGGTGGCAGGCAAGGGGGTCGGGGGAGGAGCCCAGTTGTGACTTTTGAGAGGGCCGTTTACTGCCGCAGCAGATAAGGCCCAGGAGCAGATCCTGTGATAAAGGCCTTCTCCAAGTGTGGAGTGGTCTGCCATGAACCAGCTACAACTTTGTCCAGGAGCCCCAGTCCCTACTGCAGTGCACCCGTAGGTGGGGTCAGGGGTGCACAGACAAGTGGAAGCCCACCAAGGTCCCAGAACAACTGCCCTCAGAGTGGAAGGCCAGGAAGGTGTGGGGAGCACAGAGGTACATGCCCGGCACTGGGAGGGAACTTCCTAGTGCCTCCAACCACTCTATAGAAGGGTCACCTAACCACATCTGAGTTGAGGGACACACAAAGCGAGTGAGAGGCTGAAGAGAACATGGGTACCCAGGCACTGATCAGGCCTGGAGACGGCAGGAGTCGCGAGTACTGCCCGAGCAAGGCTTCAGCATAGGAGCAACCCATCAGCGAAGAGAGAAACTGCATACCTGGCCATCAAGCATTTGTCTACTGAGTGTGAACAGATAGAGAGGACCACCACCCGGCTACGGTCCCCCTGCTAGAGAGTCCCCCCCAGTCTGCACTTGGGGAGTGGCAGAGGCAGTTGGTGGTAGCCCGAAGTGGTGCCCCTCTATTGAACACCTTACCCCGTGCGCAAGAAGACATGAAGTCCAAACCCTCAGCACAGAATGAGGTTGCAACACCCCAGTGGTCTCCCTTTGCATCTCCCCTCGCTCAGCAAGCTGGGGATCCAGACTTTGCAGGTGGGCAGATTATTCTGGGGACAAGCTTCTCGAGGTGAAGGGGCTGTCCAGACTCAGCCTCTATTCTTAAGCTGGAAGAGAGCCCTTCAGGAATTGATAGTTGGAGGGGCGCCCGCAGGTGCACAGCGATACCTTCCCAACAATGACAGAGGGCTCCAACTCCACTAAGAAAGACATTGCAGCGCTGCGCGAGGAAATAAGGGGGATCTGATCCGACATTGGCCACTAATTGGACAAAATGGATAGGAGATTGGATACATAGACAGGATACAAAGCCTGGAGGCCAACCAGACATCAGTGGACACCTTAGAAACCCAAATGGATATGAGACTGTCGAGTTGGAGGGACGTGAAGAGGAAATGGCCCTCAAGATGGACGATTATGAAAATATGAAACAGAGAAATCTCAGATTCTTAGGCTTCCCCGAGAAAGGCTGCGAGACGGAGAGAGACATTGTTATAGCGGTCCATGATGTGGTCAAGCTATTGTTCGGGGATGTCAGAAAACTAACAAGCCTACCATTATGCAAAGAGCCGGTCGGGGCGCCAGGGGTCCACAGTCGATCCTGGTCGGCTTCCATTATTATGCTGTGAAGGCTATGAAGGAGGCTCCCGTTGCTTACAAGAACACCACGATTACGATATTACAAGGCCTCTCCATGTTCCCCTTTGCAAGACAAACTGTGTGCCCCTCTCACGCAGTGGCTCAAGGGGAAAGGTGTGAGATGCCAGTGGGGGTTCCTTTTCGGTGGCTTTTGACTATGAGGGATATAAATAAAAGCTGGTGACGGAGGAGGACATCAGGAGGGCCATAGGTGCAAAAACACTTCAAATCAGGTTTCAAATCATGTTTCACAGGAAGCAGTTTACCACAGCAATGGAGCATAACTTTAGGATGCTACACGGCTGGCACCAGGACTGTTAAAACTCTCCAAAATGTTAACAGGCAGCTCCCCTCTCTGCCAAAGGGGATGTGGGCAGGTAGGATCCCTCTCCCACAAATGGTAGTATTGGCCAAAAATACAGATTTACTTGGGTGAACTCTTAACTTGGAAAGCAGAAATGACGGATGAACACCTTCTATTCGACCCCTTACAAATGCTTTTAGGAGTCCTGCCTGCAGGTAAGGACCTGTATAGCTACCCCAGAATGTGAGAGGTCATTTTCAGGGTGGGAAGGGTGGCAGTGGCCCAGAGATGAAGGGATCTGGAATTCAGAACAAATCAGATGGGTTAACAAAACTCAATGTTTAGGATAGAATAAGTTACAGCTATAGTCAACAACTATATGGGTTATTTTTGAGAGGAATGGGGCCTGGCAATGTTGAAATGTGGTTGGGATATCCATTATGATTTTGCCAGGATCGCCTACGCAGGGCACCGGAACCAGCTCTCTGCTAGGAGGTTTTATAAAGGTGAAGTGATTGGCGGGGTTGAGATTTCCTGGAAGGGTCCTGTGAATTCACTATCGAGGGAAGGTGAGTAACGTGAGGCAGAGGCACCACTCATGTATGTGGAAATTGGAAAGTTATCAAGGTGGGTGGAGGCCTCGAACGGGATGGGGAGCAGTGTCTAGTTATGTAGCCTTATTGGCCCTGTAATTACATATACACGGTCAAGAACACTTGTACCAGTTTGGCGAGGAGGGTGGAATTGGAGAAAAGTGATTTAAGTTAAGACGCTATGGAATTATGCTTTTTGTAAAGCTTAATAAAAACTAAAGAATATATGGCATCCATTACTCACCGTAATCTTATTTCTGATGCTGGTATCTGCTTAGGTTCACATGCTATGCATAGGCCAACATGTAGTGGTAGTCGCAGAGTATTACATGATTTGTTTTCGAAACTCGAAAAGGGACGTCGACTGGGCGTGTTGGTAATACTATCCCTAGTGCGAGGTCTACTGTACCCATGGTCTTTCACTCGTCAAGGCCCCACAGATTACTTTGTTTCTGACATGAGGTTGCATGAAGTGTAGCGGGAGTACAAATGTAATGAAGCAGAAAGTAGCGATGGAGCAAGAAACATCCATGTACATTCGACTCCAGGAGGGGAGGAAGGGTGGGCGCATCCGAATCTAAGCAGATACAAGCATCAGAAATACGATTACAGTGAGTAATGTATGCCTTCTGAGGTTTGTGGATCTGCTTGGATCACATGCTATGCCTAGATTAGCTAGAAGTATCTGGAGGAGGTGTGTTATGAGAAGGCACAGTGGCAAATAGATGTTTTAGCACTGCTTGTCCCACCTGTGAATATGCTTTACAGTGCATGCCAATGCAGTAATGCTGCGTAAAGGTATGAATGGAACTCCAAGTAACTACTTTGCAAATAGCGTCTAGGGGGGCGCTTGCAATAAATGATAGATTAGCACCTGTACCTCTGCTAGAGAGCTCTAGGAGTGAAAGGTAGGGTCGTTTGGATAGTTATAACAAAGCTGTATGCATTTGACTATCTGGAGATGGCATTTTTTAGAGATGTGATCACCTTCTCTACCAGGTGCTTTTTGAAACGAAGAGCTGACCTGTTTTCCTTAGAGGCTTTGTTTTGTCTATGTAGTACAAGACCACGGTCCTTAAATCTAATGTATGGAGGCTTCTTTCAGCTGAGTTAGATGGATTTTGGAAAAAGGTAGGTAGTTCAATGTATTGGTTGACATGGAACTGGAGCTGAATTTAGGTGAAACCCTAGGTTGTGTTACAAGCCACCTCTGTTCATCTGGCAGAGAGTTTCGGCTTAGAGAGTCTGCTAGAGCATGGAGTTCCCCTGAACCGTGTTGAGAGGCTAGGCACATGTTGCGCTTGAGTGCCCATTTCCACATTTTGTGGGATAGCCTGGAAAGTGTGTGCCCCTCCCTTGTTTATGTAAAACATGGCAGTTATTGTCTTTCCCCAGAACTCAACGTTTTCGATCTCCCTACTTGTCCAATCACCTTGCAAAAGCCTACGTAGTGGAAGAGGAGCTTTGGTGGTCTCGCCTGATTGGGGGAGAAAGGACTTCGTGGGCTATTGCAGCAGTAAAAATCTTGGAGCAGATCTTTGCTAGTATAGCTTCATTAACTCCAAACGTTTCTCTAAAGGCCGTGGCAAACAGTAACGAACCAAGCCATCAAACTTTGTTTAAATCAGAAAACTGTATCTCTTCTGGATGCTTCATCTTCACGTCTCAAATTTTTCCTTTTGAAACCTTGTAAAAAAAAAAAAATCACTTTGTGGTAAATAAAAAATAAAAAATGGCAGTGGTGCCGTCTGTGAGGACTTGCACTGTCGGATCTATAAGATGCTGTTGAAAAGCCTGTAGAGCCTTGGGAACTGCCAGAAATTCTAGGGGGTGTGGAACTAAAATGCATGAAGCCATCATTCCAAGCAGGCACATGGCCTTGCGTACGGTTATCTGGCGACCGGCTAGGTAGTGAGGTATATGCAACAGTACGTTTAATATAGTTTGAGGGGAAGACTACCCCCTCCTTTCTCCCAGGAATTGTTTTGTTTGACAGGGTGCAAGACTGGATTTATTCTCGATGGAGAATCCCAATTGGAACAAAAGGTTGATTGTTCTTTGGGTGTTGCATTTGGAAATTTGAGGCGATTCCCCTGTTATTAGCCAGTCGTCCAAAAAAGGATACACTGGGATTGACGGTCTGCATAGGTGCACCGCTACCAGTACCATTGTGAATACCCTTGGGGATGAGGCTATGCCGAAAGGGAGCAACTTGATCTGGTAGTGAGTGTTCTCCTGCTATTTGGAAGCGCAGATACTTTCTGTGCGCAGGGAACACTTAACTATGAAAGTATGCATCTTTCATGTCCAATGTTGCCATAGAGGGGAATTACCTCCTGAAGCGTCATGCGAAATTTGGCTAGTTGGGTTTTGTAGAAGTTCTATGCAATATCCGCCCCGCCACGGTGGACAACAGCCACTTATCTGAGGCGATCTCCTTCCATGCCTGGGTGAATTGTGAGGTGCAACCTCCTACTGGAGTGGCATGGGAGGGGACCTGGAGTGAGGAGTCATTGGTTGGAGGGGATGGAGCCTCTGGCTAAGGAGGCTCAACCCCTGCTCCTGGACCTTTCTTAGCCCCTTTCAAAATTGGAGGAGGATTTTCCCTGTGAGCTGTCCCAAATTGGTTGCCCTGGTTGTAACCACGGAACCTTCATGTGTTGGAAGACCCTCTTTGGAAAAACGGCTTGTTAGTTGTCAAAGACGTTTGAGGGTGTCATTCTTCCTTGGCCCTTTACAGGGCGTCTTCAACTGCCTTGCCGAACAGGGCATTACGCTCAATGGGCATGTTCAGCAACGTGACCGACGTTTCGAATTTGAACCCGACGGCCTAAGCCAGGTATGACGTTTGATTAGGGTGCCATCAGCAATGATGTGGCCTGGATTGTCTGCAGCACCTAGGTTATTTATTAAGATACAATTAGTTATGTGCTTGCCTTCTTACACAGTTTTCAGAATTTGAGACTTTAGGGGTTCTGGGACTGCTTCAATGAGTTATAGCTCGTTCCACTTATGGCAAATATAGCCAGCCAGGAGGGTGGTATTGCTGGCTATTCTACTTTGGTACCTTTCTGCCAAATGTGTAGACTTTTTTTGCTTTCCTGATCTGGTGGGGCCTCGGCAGAGGCCAGCTGGGTGCCTGCCCTTTTCCTTGTAGTGTTAACTAAAGAAGCAGGTCTAAGCCGACGCCTGATGTACACTTGGTCTGTAGGGGCTGGCCTGAATAATTTCTCGATGTGAGGGTTTACCGCCCTCCTGAGGTTTGGTTTAAGAAGAGAAAGATGGATGCACCTTTGAATGGACTGCAAGAGGGGCATAAATTGAGTGGCGGACTGATCAACCAGAATGTCCACCACAAAATCCTTGTCAACCTGGGCCTCCCGTGTGTATATTTTAAAACATTGCATGGCGGTGGTCCCAAAAGAGTTCTGCCCAGGTAGACCGCAACCAAGTACATCCCCGCACTCAATGCATTCAACCATGGCAGCCTGAGATTTTGGTACACTCCTAATTGTTTTCAAGAACCATCACACCCATGACTCTCTGGGTGCTGGAGGTTGGAACTTACTCTACCTTATCACACCTGTTCCCCTGTCCAGGCCCTCCACGTGGTGGTTGTCGCCCCTGGGAAAGTGGGTTGGCCATGACAGATGGACCATGCACACCTTCAAATTGATCCATCAATTATTTTAGCAGATAAATATGTATCTCTCTTTGTAGGGATAATGCACGAAATAAGTAAACAAAAAAAACAGAGCGAGCGAGGGGCGCACAGCGAGACAGGGGCGCACAGCGAGAGAAGTGTTTAGTCCTTCAATTTTTACACAGCCACCACACGCCTTCCTGATCTACGTGCATCGCTTTTCAGTCCTTTTCTATCGCCAGGACCATTTAGCAACAATAGAGGATAATTAGAGGGGATGGCGGGGGTATGGAGGAAAGGGGACTATGAACTAGGAGGAAGGTAGTCACTACGGTGAGTAACTTGGTCATACTCCTACGTCCCGTCCCCTTTCCTCCATACTTGTGGAAGAATCCCAAGCACTGACCAAAGGAAATATGGGTGGATGGAAATTTCCCTCATTGGAAGAGATATTTAAGAACTGCCTGGCAGAATTGCGCCTCAGCCCGGGAGCTCAAGTCAAGACAATGTCTGCAGAAGATCGAAGGGGAAGCCCACAGCCTTGGCTATGGACTCCCAATGGACGCATTTTTGGAAGGCAATAGCAGCCACTTTGCCACGGACCAGTTGTGCATGAATGCCCTTGGGGGCTGAAGGTCATAAGTTGTGTATGCCTCAGAAATACATGAAGCTATCTAGAGAGATGGACTCTTGAGGCTGGTTTACCTTTTGGGTCACCAAACAAAAAGAGTTGTGAAGAACTTCCAAGTTCGCTTGTTCTGTCGAGGTAAAACTTCAGAGCACGTCTGACGTCTAGGTTGTGTAAAACCCTCTCGACATCGGACACCGGGTTTCGGGACGAAAACCGGTAAAGATATCGACTGGTTTAAATGGAATTCAGAAACCACCTTAGAAGGAAAGAAGGGTGAGTGAGAAGCACTACCTTATCCTTGTGGAAAGTTAGGAACGGGTGTTCAACAGAGAGCTTTAAGCTCACTTATTCGTCTCGCAGATGTTACAGCAATCAAAAAGGCCACCTTCCAAGAAAGGTACTCTAATTCGGTAGTGGCCAGAGGTTCAAAAGGTTTATGACATAAGACTGAGGACCACATTCAGATCCCATTTGGGTTGAGGGGTCGGAACCGGTAGAAAAAGATGAAGACCTGCAAAATCTCTTGATGACTAGGTTGGTCAGTGAAAAAGAGCCTGTCTGACAGATAAGCTGCAATGGCGGATAAATATATGTCCTGCATGATAAGACATGTATGCTAGCGGCTGCAAGGTCAGATACAAAAGACAAGACACAATCAAATAGAAGCCTGTCTGGGATCAAGCTGTTTAGCTAGACACCAATGACAAAATCGGAGCAACTTGCTCCTGTTTTGAGCTCTCGTAGAGGGCTTATGTGCCGCTTGAATTATACGCATGTTATTCTCTGAGAGGTTGCACTGCGATAATGATCGGAACTCAGGCACCAGCCCGCCAAGCTGAAGGATTGTGGGGAGGGGTGCCACAACTGGTGATCGCTCTGATGAAGGTGGTTAGGAATCTGCAACAACCTGATTGGTGAGCATACCAACATGTGCTGCAGTTCGGAAAACCAGAACCTGGCTGGCCACCAAGGAGCTATAAAGAGGAGAGTTCAGTTGGAGGCACTCCTAAGTTTCTAGAGCGACCGATGAAGGAGCAGCAAAGGAGAAAAAGCCTAAGCCTTCATATTGTCCCAAGGGATCTTGAGAGAGTCCCCCAAGGAAGACACTCCAAGCCTGTCAATAGAAGCATAAAGAGGAAGTTTCTGGTTCATTGAGGTTGCAAAGAGGTCCACCGCTGACTAACCCCATTGCTGGAAGATCTTGGTGAGAACATCAGTGTGAATCTCCCTCGTAACTCGCCTCAGATTGGCAGCTGAGGGAGTCTGCGGACACATGGATGTGACCTGGAATGTGCACAGCTTGAAGCCAGACATTGTGTTGAATAGCCCAATTCCAAATTTGGATAGCTAGGTAGGTCCACCAGAGGGGGAGACTTGGTGCCCCCGTTTGTTGATGTAGAAAATCACTACGGAATTGTCCATGCGAATTAGAACCGCACTGTTGGTGATGGAGGGTTAAAAAGCATTCAGCGCAGGAAAAACTGCCAGGAGCTCTAGGTAATTGATATGGGACCGCCTGTCTTGGGGTGTCCACAAATTGTACACCTCGAGGTGATGCAGTGTCACTCCGCACCACAGAAGGGAGGAGTCTGTAGTAACCCTTATTTGTGGGCAGGGCTCCTGGAAGGAGGTCCCCCACTGAAAGGTTGCTGCTGGACGACCACCATTGAAGATGCGCCATCATGCAGGATGGGACTGGAATCATCTTCAGTCCGGATCCGTAGCCTGGGAACAGCAGCTCCGAAGAGCAAGCTGAGTGCACCTCATTTTCAGGCATACAAGAGGTAGAACTAACACAGAAGAGGCCATGAGGCCCAGGAGTCTCTGGAAGCACCAGGCCAACATGTGGGAGGACTGCAGGAAGAGCTGGCACGTGATTGAAGGGTCCACAATCCTGTCCTCTTGTCAGGAACACTCTGGTACTGACAGTATCCCAATGAAACCCAGAAAGATCAAGTCTTGAGCAACAGTAAGACGATTTCCGCCAGTTCACTGACAGCCCAAGATGGAACAGGAGCTGATTGAGTGACTGAAGATTGGTCGCAGCAGCTTGTGGGCAAGGACTGTGCAGGAGCCAATTGTCCCAGTATGGATATACATTAACTCCCTGCAGTTCAAGGAATGCTGAGATGACCACCATCATCATCTTTATAAAGAAATGCGGTGCCGAGATGAGACCAAACGGTAGCGATACTGGTAGTGTTCCGTTCCCACAGAGAACTGCAGATATTTTTGATGCAGGCTCCAAATCAGGATATGCATGTAGGCGTCCCGAAGATCTATCACGCTGAGCCAATCGCCCTTCCCAATAGAAGACTTTATCTGGCTAGGCGTAATAATCTTGAATTTCTCTTGGGGTAGAAAGAGATTGAAATTGGAGAGATCGAGGCTAGTGCACAGACCAGACTGGTTGAGTTTGGGCACTGCCAACAGACAGGAGTAATAGCCCTCCACTTGCTCCCCCAATGGAACAGGCTCCACCGCTCTGAGGTCTAGAAGTTTCTGTACCTCGGCTCTGAGGGAGGATGACCCAGTCTGTTGAAGAGGAGGGTGAAAAGGGACGGGGGTGGGGGGGAGAAGCGAAAGCCCACCCAGGCAACGGACAAAACCCATCGGTCTTCGGTGATTGTCTGCCACGACTCCAGATGAGATGAAATGGGTCCTCCCACCTGAGTCTCGTGCGACCGATTAAAAACATCATTTAGATGGCTTATCGGCGGGGATACCACCCCACCCCACCTGTTGCTGAGGAGGCTGTTGACTAAGAAAAACCAGCCACCTTGCTTTTGCTGCATCTGCCTGGCACGCGTAGAGTTCTTGAAAACCTCTGAAGCCAGAGAAGGACCTAGTTTGAGACCCCGACCTCCGAGTATAAGGTACCTTAGCTGGGGTTTTGGCAAGGACTGACGATGACTTCGTAGTTTGCGTGCTTGCCTTGATTTTGGAAAGTTACTCGTCAGTGGAGGAGTGGAATAAATCCCATCCTTTGAAGGGAAAATCAAGTACTTTGTCCTGAACCTCCTTGGAGAACTTCATAGCATGCAGCCACGCTTGGCGGGAGATGTCTACTCCAACTAGAAGGTCAAGAGCGGATGTGTCAACATGATGGGCCACGGCCTCGAGCAGGTCTTGTGCCAGAACTCTAGCATCTGATAAGCCGCCCTTAAAGGCTTTGAGCCTATCAGGAGGAATACATTCCTGAAACTGGGCAAGCTCCTTCCACAGCTTGACATTAGCCACCAAGATAAGCTTGGTATTAACCGGACGCAGCTGAAGAGCCGAATTGGAAAAGACGCCCAACGGCGTCAAGAAGCTTGTCCTCCTTGGAAAGGATCTGAGACGCTGCAATGGAGAATGTGGAGGGTGGTTTTAACTGGAGCGTAGCTGCTGCCACCAGAGACGATGAGGGGAGTGGACATGCAGTCAAGAAAATCTCGAGAGCGTATAGCTTGTAGCAAGCGTCAATTTTCTTGTTTAGGTGTTGCCCAGAATGAGGTTTTTCCCCAGACCTAGCGGGCTGCGGCCAGGACATCCTTTTGAAGGAACAGGCCAGTGCGCTCCTGTGTCGAAAGAGTAAAAGCTCCAGAAAGTACCCCTTCTTTTGGGGCCGAAAACCCAGGTATTGGGATGTCTAGCAATGCCATCATATCCCAAACCCAGTCGTGAAAGGCTCTAATAGAGCGGGGTGTCGCTGTCCTGGTCTGCTTGATCCTCATTCAGTGTGGCGGGAGCAGAATCCTGATCCACTGCACGTGGCACTTCAGGTCCAGAGAGCAGGGTTCACTGCGCGACAGTCTTTTCCACAGGTGAAAGTGGAGGCAGAGCAGGCAGTGGAAGAGGCCCCACTGGAAGTGGTGGAGGAAGTGGCGCAACCAGGACCTGCAGAGGAATTGCCAGGGCAAGGGTGGTTCGGGTGGCTTGGGATACATTTCCTTAAATAAATCGTTGAAGTACGCTTCTTTGGATCAGAGCACAAGCGTCTGAAACTTTCCAAAAAAATACATCCTCAGAAGAAGGTCTAGGCGTTGGAGTGGGTAGAGCCCACTCTGAAGGGGCATACTCCCAGGATCGCAAAGAGGATGGTTGCCAGGATGGCCCTCCAGCAACTGGATCCACATAAACCAAAGGAGCCGATGTGGGAAGGAGCGAGATAGTGTGGCAACGGAGACCGAGCACGCCAAACCATTGGAGGGCAGAACGGGTTCTCATTATCCACAAAACATGGAAAGGGCTGGTCAGCCCAAAACAGGCCCCTCAGTACCAGCCGTTGTGAATGTTGGTTTGAGGGAGGTAGACAAAATGGCCACCATGGGCCATAGGGGTCGGACCGCCATTTTGTTCACACCTGGGGTGAACTGCGTCACAGGTATCCGTGAGGCTGTGGTGGAATCAGGGGACTTTGGTTCCATTTTAGCCTTGTGACAAGGAACCTCGGCAGAGCCAGTGATTTTGCGACCCCTTAGAGAGTGCCGATTAGTCCCAGTGAAGGAACCTTGGTGGAGCCGGTACTTGAAGACTTAACTGGCTTCTTTGCACCCTCAGTAGGATCGGTTCGACCACAGGCCTGAGTGTGGGAAGGCGGTCACCCCATAAAGCCAGAGCCCCCGAAGGGGGCATCTCAATCTTGCTGGTCTTAAATATAGCCCCAAGATGGGGATCCTCGGGGGTAACCTTGATACATTCCATCACCTTAATAGGAACCTCGAGACGAGACTCGGTACACTTAGTTCCAGATGTGGAAACATCGGGAATGCCCCCTGCACCCCCCAGTGGCAAAAACCCCAGAAGTACTGGGTTTAACTTTAGCCCCCAAAAGGGGAACCTCGGATGAAGATCCCAGTCCTGGCAGCTCCTTTGCAGGGAACCTCAGAGGAAACTGTTTAGATCCCGTTTGGGACACCTCAGGGAGATCCCTAGTACCAGAGGCACTTGGGCCCCTCCCGGACCCCAAAGACCCCGGGAAGGTGTCCCATGGTTGGGTGCCCTAAAAAAGGAATGTTTACGGCCATTTCCTTTTTTCTTCAATGAACTGCTGCAAATGCGGAGGAGTGTGCTGGAACACCTGTTCCCACCTAACAAGCCGACGCTGGAGTGCTCGGACGGAGTTGGAGTCGCAATAGAAGCAAGAGTCCGAGTGTTCCGGGCCCAAGCATTCCAGGAAGACAGTGGAGATCCACCCTTGCGAAACTATGTTCGCACGAAGAACAGGACATGAATAGACTGAAGAAAGAAGACCGTGGAACTTGAGCAGGAACATGAAGGACAGCGCAGAGAAAAGGACTGAAGGGCGATGCGGAGCTCAGGAAGGCATGGCTGCGGTCATGTGCAGTGGCCCACCGTAATTTTTTTTTAAAAAGGACAAAACAGTTAATTTCTTGATGCTTTAAAAAAGTGCTCAGGTCCCGTCCCAATGCAACGGAATGTCCCACAAGTATGGAGGAAAGGGGACGAAACCTCAAAGTATTAGTACAGAGTTCCAATTTCTTGAACACCGAAATATACAATTCAAAAACATACGTCAATTTTGATCAATTTCATATCACAATTAACAGTAATTATTAGACCTCACATGTCTTGGTATAGTCAGTCACCTGGATTTGGTGATCAAGCAATCCAAAGAGTAGCCAAGCTAGTTCCCAGAGGTTTTAGAGGTAAGAAAGAATCCTCATGAGTGTTCCCCAATCAATAGGTAGCTGTAGAGTTAAGATAGATGATCAAAAGTCAAGGACAACTAATGTGTATGCAAAATTGCAATAGCCCGACTAGTGGGGATCATACATCTCAAAAATAGTATGCAGTGTTTCGACATCAGGGTTGAAGAAGTTTGTCCCTTGCAGTCATCAATATTCTCTCTCGATCTTCTGGTTCCCAAGGGATCTAGGGTCAAACAGTCTCGTATAAGACCCAAGTTCTTCTTGAGAATTCATGTTTTAGGGTCTAAGACAGACATATCTAGTGGATGGATGGTTATACATTGTTCTAATCCTTACTAAACCTACCCGACACTTCGATCAGGGATACTTATCAGTCAGTATTCGGATTCCTCAAAGTAATCAAGATGCTCGGGTCAAGAATAGTCTTAAAACAAGACCCATGGTATGAGCGAATAGAAAAATACAAGAATATATATTGAGGTATATGTGCAGATCAGTCAGGAAATCAAGGATATAAGAGCATTTAAGGTGTATACATCAAAGTTGATGCAGTCACGGGATGTGGTAGATAAGCTATGATGTCAAGACTGTAGGAAAGCCTTTAAGTTATCAAGTAATATTTTCAAGCTATATATTATCCAGAAAATGTAGCAGGTGCCCCTCTAGAAAGAACATGGCATGATAACCTGTTCTGTGGTTTTTAACCACCAAGTCTGCAGCCGTCGCTTTTTGCTCACTGTACTTTTCACAAAGGAGGAATATCTATTTGCATATCAGTCTTTGTCCTGCCCACAAGGGCAGTCCAGAACCGAAATGCCTGGCAAACCTCCTTTTAACAAGAGTGCCAACAGCAACCCCAGACACGTGTTTCAGCCTCGTCGGGCCTCATCAGTGAGGTGCAGCTGTGCCTCTGAGCATGGTTGAGAATCTCCCGAAGGCCATCCACCCAAGAACAGATCAATAGGCCCCATCTGTGCTGTAGAGGGACTCCCAGACTTTTGTTGTCATTTATGGAGGTACTTGGGGTTACACTCCAAGTTACCTGGGTAATACAGAAGTGGACCCCTTGCACACTGGGCTCAGAGAGGCACAGCTCCACCTCACTGATTAGGCCAGATTAGGCTGAAACCCTGTGTATGGGGTTCCTGTTGGTACTCTTGTTCAGAGGAGAATTGCCTAGCATTTTGGTGCTGGATTGCCCATTGGGTGGGACAAAGACATGTATATTCACATTTCTCCTCTGTGAAAAGCACAGTGAGCTAAAGCGTGGTTGACTCTCTCCCGGGGGGCATCCACCAGAGAACAGGTTAATGGCCAGTGTTCGTGCCGGTAGAGTGACTCCCAGACCTTTAGTTATATATTATCCAGTACGAAGTTGTATCTTGTAAGGCTGTATAGCCGCAAATTTACCGCTAATCCAAAGAGGATCGGAGAACGCCAGCAATATGTGAAACCGGTGCTTCCAAGATGCTGCATTTTAAAATGCGTGCATTAACGTATTACATCAACACGTGGTGAATTATGCAAACAAAAATAACAAAAACCAAAAAGATGAAACACATTCAAATGAGGATGTGCAAGTTGTGGCAGTGTTAGAATGCAAGATGCAGGGGATTTGTAACCAGAGATCAGCCAATAATACACAAATTGAAAATGTGAAACAGAATTTTGAAACAAAATTAATACACTAATTTGGTCATTGCATATATGTTTATCCTATGAGAACTCAGATTAGTACGGTCCAATAGTAAGTCAATGAGCAATTTTCAATTTGTAAGACTGAATTCTACCTGTGCGGGTACACTAATCTCACATGTTGCTAATCAAATGATGGATCCAGTTTAGGACTATACCCAGAGCACATTCACAATCTCTATATATACACACTGTATTCAGTACATAAATGCTTCTGCGAGTAGTGGATCACTTATTCCTAGAAGAGCGGAATGTAATAAGCATTACATTTGTCATACATTGTGTATCAAATATGGTCGTATCATAACAAGATCCTTATCCTTTTAGGTCATTTCACAATCCCACCCAACGTTGGAACTACTCTCCGCTGCCCGACCCTTATAATCCGGGGGTTAAACACCCCTAAAAAAAACTCCTGTATAAACTCCAACTTGATATAGTGGCCCTTCAGGAGACCCACATTAAAAAAAGGCAAAACAGACCTAAGCTGAAGTTGAGTCAATACCCTAAGATATCGCAGGCGAATGCAGAGGGCGAGAAGGCGGGGGTACTTCTAGCATTTAAACAAACCATACTAGTGGCTGTCACAAAAACCTGTGCAGATCACGTGGGTCGATTCCTGTTCCTCCTCCTACAACTTGGCCCACATGCCCCAACTATGGCCTCGATCTACGCTCTGAACGTAGGTCAAGAGGGATTCTTTAAAAGGGTCATATCCGAACTGTAACATTTTAGTGCAGGGGACTTTATCCTTCTGGGAGACCTGAACATTGCCTGGGACCTGGTCAGGGATAGGCGCAAGATCACTAAATAAATACTTTCAACCAACAACTTTGCGGACCCTCAACACGCAGTTTCAGTCTGACACTGAAAGATGTCTGGTGTCTTTTAGGGGAGATGAGATCACAGACACTACTCGCACGTGCATAACTCATTCTCCAGAATCGACTATGTATGGGCCTCTGCCACGCTCATTGGGAGATTTGAAACAATATAAACCCATATCAGATCACACCAGATTACCTTTGCCCTCAACATACCTACCCAACAATCCACATTGTGGAGGTGGTCTTTCCCCAGCACCCCATAAACAGATCAGCTTACCTGCGACTCCCTGGAGGCATAAATGGTGGCATTCTTCAATCTTAACTCAGGGGCAGACACTTCGGCAGGGGTAGTATGGGCCGTGTTTTAAGAGACTATTAGGGGGGGAAATGTATAGCGGAGGAGGCACATAAGACTCGGCTCAAGAGGAAACTGGAGTCGGATCTTGAGGCAGAGCAGAAGCGGATCATGCACAGTATGGAGACTGACTCATCTCCGGACCTACGCAACACAAAAGTGACAGGGGAGAAACTAGATCTACTCCATACAAAACAAGAAGAAAGAAGTTTGCTACAATGAAAGAAAAATTATTATATTAAGACAAATAAGGCAGACAAGCTCCTGGCTAGGGAGCTGAGGCAAAAAAAGGAGGCCCAATTGATCCAGGCAATCGGTCACCCATGGTCACCCCCGCTGAAAAGGTAACCTCCACAGAACAAATAACCACTCAGTTCCACACGTACTACGCTGCCTTTTATGTCTCCGACCACCCCAAAATCGCAGTGGGAATACGTCGAACCAGCTCCCCTACAGACATGATCCCCATACGACAGTGACTCCCGAGAGAAGGAAATCACAAGAGGAAGTGCTCTTCGCAATAGGTAACATACCCTCCCTCCTCTGCATTTCCTCGGTTCTCCCCTGACAAGGTTTCTAGACAAGTCCGATCTATTAAAGTCTCATCAAATCCGGTTCTCTTCCAAAACCATCAAGGACCACATTGACACCCTTGCTCATGCCCTGGCTGACTTCTGCAACCACTACTTTGCCACTGGAGCCTTCTTTTTCACCCTCCCCCCCCAAAGCACTCTTGTGCACCCTCTTCTCAAGAAACCCTCAGCCGACCCCTACTGCCCAGGTAACCATCGACCGATCTCCATCAGTCCTTTCCTGGACAAACTCCTGGAAAAGCTGGCCATCTCCCAGCTGAATCTGTGGGTTGACCATCAGTCTGGCTTCAGAGCAGCCAGAAGCACGAAAACTGCTCTCATGAACATCGGTTAAAACCTGCTCTTCAACCTAGATTCTACTCTCCCTTCTGTCCTCATCTTACTCTCTGCCTTTGACATGTCCAACCATGCCATCCTACTCAACCGGCTCTGTAATAACTTGGGTATGACCGATCAGGCCCTGGCCTGGCTGACCTCTTCTCTCGGATGGACCCTCCCGGGTCCAACTTGGGTCCTTCCTCTCCCTCACTCTCTACTTGTGGTGTTCCCCAGGGGTCTAACCTCTCTCCCTGGCTGTTCAACACCTGGCACTTCTTGCCCACCGCATTGCCACTCTATGCCCCAACTTTCAGTGCTATGCAGAGGTTTTCAGGCTCCCTTCTGCCACCTCTTCTCTCCGTCTGTCTGCTATCCAGGAGTGGTGTGTCGCCAATGATCTCTGCCTAAATAACCAGTAAGACTGGGATTCTCCTCATCAGCACACCTGCACCCGCCTTTCCTGTCACTCTGGCCGGCCTCCCTTGGCCCTCTTCCTGCTCCCTCGTGTGAGGCTAAGAATCTCAGTCATCTTCGACTCCACACTCCTCCTCTCCTCACATCTTTGACGTCTCTAAAATGTCACACTACCAACTTCACCTCCTCAGAGATATTCTTACTTTCATCTCCTTCCCCCCAGAAGCTCACGGTCTCCAGAGCTCTGGTTCCCTGTAGGCTGGACTACTGCAACAGCCTCTTTCTAAATCTGCCTGCTTCTACTCTCCGCCCTCTGCAACTCATCCAGAACAGGACTGCAAGACCTCTCCTTGGCCTCAAGCACAGCAATCTAATCTCCCCTGCACTGAAATCTCTGCACTGGCTCCCAGTGGCTGCGAGGATCAAGTTCAAGACCCACTGCATTGTCCACAAGGCTTTCTGGGGTTTGGCGCCTCAATCCCGCCTACTCTCTCCTTGTAAACACCTTCCTACTCGAGCTCTTCGCTCCTCCGCCTCCACTCCCTCAGGGTCAGTCGCTTCTCTAAGCAATGAGTTGGTGGTAGGTCTCTTTCTTCGGCTGGGGCCTCCCACTGCAACAGCCTTCCTGCCTCTCTGAATCTTGAGGAGAACCATCTCTGGTTCCGGAAGCACCTTAAGATGTTCCTCTTTGCTTCTGCCTTCTCTCTTCCTCTCCCCTGCTGAATTCCTGGCTAAAACTGCACTGGTCACCTGGCTACCCTTTGATCTCGGGCCCAGGTCCCCTTCCCACCCAGTTGCACACCTGCTTCACCCCCAGCAACCCTTGCACTTCGGTCTGTATCTGTAACCCTACAGTCCCCCTAACTGCACTTTGGACACCTGCTGTCCGCACTTACTCTTGCACTCGCCACCTGTTGACCGCACTTCTTGTTATGGTTTGATCCATGTACTGCAGTGCCCCCTCCCCTTTCCTCTCGCACTTTTCACCTCCCTCCTGCACTTGCGCAATCTCAATGTCACTTGGCCTAGTAAGGTCGTTATCTCAGTCTTCCCTTTGTCCCCCTTCCTTGCCTCATCGCGCCTTGAAACACTGAGTATAGGCGCGTTATAAATGACATATTATATATCATACCACTGAATAAAGCACCGGGCCCCGACGGGCTGCCGGGCACATTCTATAAGCGGTTCAGGGGGGCCCTGGCTCCCAACTTAGCAACCTACCTACTCATCAGAAAGGTAGAATCATCGGCTGGGTAGCTGCTCTCAACTGCAATATGACTTGCAAAGCCCCGCAACCTCTCGCATAGACTGACCACCATTTCATCCCACTAGATATTAATATCAACAACCCAGATCCAAAAAAGTGCCTTAGTGCACCAGCCTGTCCGACTACGAATAAGCGTAACATCACTGCGGAAGGCCTAATACCATTGGTCCTTCTGACTCTCAACGCACTTCCGGCCACGGCCGACCTCAACCTATTGGTCAACACCTACTATGCTTCCATGGCCAATGCCATGGATTCCATCGCCCCATTGAAATTGCACAAAGGCAAACCTAGAGCTCATTTAACCTCCTGGTACACCCCTGAACTCAAACTATTGAGAGAAAAGAAAGCTAAGCTAGAAACACTTTGGAAAGCAGCACCCCCTGCTGAAAACAAAACCAATCTCACAAATATCTTCTTATATAAAAATGAGATAATTTGCACCAAGAAAAAAAGCCAACGTTAGGATAAACCAGGAAGGATCATGCACCAGAGAACTATTCAATATTCTAAAAGAATTAGAGAACCCGAATCCACCTACAGATACTTGCACGAAAGACAAACCCTTGTGCACTAGTATCCAGAACGCCCTTGCCAACAAAATCACAGGGTTCCAAACCAAAATCGAGTGTAAACGACACCAACTCACCAGTTGCCAGTCCACCAGCCCAAGTACACCACCGCCCACAGACACTAATTTAGGCTTCACATTCAAAAAGGTTGCTATACCAAAAGTACAAAAAATTATAGCCGCTCTAAAACCGTCCAACTGCAAAAGGGCACAGCTGCCCTGTCCAGATTATAAAAGACGCAGCCAGAGATCTATCACCTTTCATCACCAAACTTATAAACCTAGCTTTCTCCACTAATTCAGTCCCTAGTAACCTGAAACGATCATGGGTTCTCCCACTTCTAAAAAAAAAACAATCATTAGACCCGGCCATACCCACTAATTACAGACCCATCACCACGGTCCCATTCTTGCTAAAAATCCTTGACAGAGTCGCCTACCTGCAAATTCAGGACTATTTAGAGACAAACCAACTGTTAGGAATTCGCCAATCTGGCTTTAGATCTCAACATGGAACAGACACTGCCCTGGTTGACCTCAAAAGTCAGATTAATGAAATCAAAGATAAAAGGTAACGCCGCCATCCTACTCCTTTTAGACCTATCAGCAGCCTTCGACTTGGTTGATCATAAAATCCTCTGCAACCACTTATCCTCCGCTGCTCACTTCTCTGCTATCATGTGGATAAAATCCTTCCTGGGTAATAGAACCATGAGGGTCTTCTCAGCAGTAGCGGCAGCTCACCCTATCCCCATTACATGTGGCGTCCCACAAGGCTCATGTGTCTCGCCCACTTTGTCAAAGAGTGGCTTTGTGAATATGTTGTACAAACTGGACCATCAGGGTGTCACCTACACCAATTATGCAGATGACACCCAGACACTCCTCACCCTTTCAGGTAACTACAATGCTGACGTCATCCGGATTAACAAAATCTTTACCATCATTCAGGCATGGATGGCCACACGGCCTCTGCCTGAATGAGAAAACTGAACTTCCTCGTCGGCTCACCCAATAACCTATTGAAATTTAGCCCCAGTTACAGTAGCATCATCATCGATGGTAACACTATTCCCATTGTTAAAAGTGTGAAAACCCTTGGCTTTTATTTGGATGCCAACACTAACGTTTCCAAACAAATCAACATGACTGCCTCAGCCACTGCCTACACCGGTAAGCTGAGACCTTTCCAGTCCTCCAATAGCTGCCTCACACTGGCCAGGGCTCTAAAAACCATTTGTCTCACATACAAAGCCTTAAACCATCCAGCCCCTCCCCATCTCACCAACAAGTTTACCTTGAAATCTGCTGCCAGAACTACTAGATCCTCTAACACACTATGCCTAATGGTGCCCTGATTCACCTTAAAAAGAGCTGAATGATCCAGCTTCACGGTCCTTGCCTCCCAACTTTGGATCACCCTTCCATGCAACATCAAATCTACCGAGTCCTTTCAGTCATTTAGGAAACAGGTCATTAGCTGTTTACTGAACAAAAACTAGCATCTACCCTTTTTTTCTCTCTATGTCTGACGATACTGCTTATACCCGAATTGTGTTTTTACTTACAAACTAAGTATGTATAATTGTAAACTGTGGGCCTGGAGCGCAATATAAATAAAATAAACAAATAAACAAAACACCTTTGTAGGCTCAGGAAGGACCACTGACACAATGGCAGAGGCCAAGATGATTCTCATCCCCAAGGCAGGGAAGGACCCCACCAGCTGCGCAGCCAACCATCCAATTGCACTCAACAGTGATGCGAAGATCTACTCAAAGATCGTCGCTAACAGGATGACGCAGCTGATGCCGGTCCCGACCGGGTTCATTAAGGGACGCCAAACACAATCTCACAAGGATTTGCCATCTGTTAGAAAACGTCGAGAAGAAAGGATCCCGGCAGTGTTCGTAATCCTGGACACAAGGAAGAAAAGAAGAAAAAAAACCCTTAGGGACCACTACACACAATAAAGACTACAAGTGGTAATACAAGTTCACCTTTGGTACAAGCCTGTACTACTATGTTAAAGTAGTAGCAGTAGCAGAGCATTCAGGCTTATCTCAAGAGTATATGAGCAGTAGCAGGGATTACACAAAGGGACCACAATTACTGTGACTCAAGCAAACACTGACTCAAGGTTTCAGGAAAAAAAATAGAAGTACATTTATTTTTAAACCATCTGCAAAACACAACACTTCTATAAAATTAAAACCACACGTAAAATAAACTACAAACCACCAATTCTCTTAGCACAGAATAGCTCAAGGTAAGTGCCTTATGTTTTGGCGGATCGGTGTTGTGAAACAAAAAAGACGTTACCGGGAATACATATGCAATCACTTTTTGACAGCACGGTCGTATTAACGAAACGTGTTTCCCGGCGAGAAGTGTTACCGGGGCAAAAATACACCGTACCTGGGCTAACCAGAGAGAGCTGGGGCAAAAATCATAGGCAATACTTTTGTCAAGGTAGTCAGGATCAGAGAACACTCGCTGACAGAAATACAAAAGTCAATAGGCCGGAGCCAGTGTCAAGTGAAACGGGGTTCCTGTTGTCGAGGATCACACAGACAGTTCAAGATTCAACGTTGCCAGGAGTACTTGGATATTGTCAACAGAGGAAGCATAAGTTATAAGAGGGAAGGAAGACAATGGCAAGCTTTGGAGGAGGAGAAAAGGGATTCACCCTAGTTCCTCGAAACAGAACACAGTACCTTATTCAAGGAAGAAGCTGGTGCCACGGCAGTTGTTCCTGGTAGTTTCCTGCAGACCCAGAGTTCCTGGTACTTCGGTCGTGGAGACGAGAAGTAAGACGTCTGGAGGGGTCTGCACCACTCAGGGATGAGGACAGTAGCAGCGACGGTGAATGAAAGGTGCGCTCCTTTAAAACAGGAGAGGCTCTTCAGATGGCTATCTGGACCACTACAGCAGGATGCAGCGATTTCGACCAAGAAGAGGATCCTCTGGCTGTGGAAGATGAGCTGGTTGACCCCACCAGGCTCAAGGGAAGAAGACTCTGGACTGGATCTTCTCTGGTCGTCGAAGGGTAGATAGCTCAGGACTGCAGCAGGGCTTCACCGGGACGGGGTAGTTGCAGCAGCCGTCTTCTTCTCAGCCTCTCTTCGGTTCCTTGTAGTTCCAGTGGTGACTGACTTCCAGCCCAAGAGTCCTGCCTTTTATGCGAAAATCCTGCATTCACACAGCCTGGCTGTCAATCACGCAGCGGGGGGGGTTGGCAAGCCCGGAAAACCACCTCAGCCAATCATGGCAAAGTGCGACTTGGGTTTCCTAGGATACCCTGTGCAGGGAGTGACTACACCCCTCCCTCACATTCAGCCCACCCAGACAACAAGGCGCCCAGAGGGCGGCTTCTTGGCAGAAGCCCGCCAAAAGATGGAGAACAAAGGCGGCGAACCTGGTTTGCCGTGCAAAGTAAAACACAAGAAGGACTAACAAAAAGAAATGGCGACTAAACCCAACCGGAGCAAAAAGAAAGTATTTGGTGAAGGTTGTTTATGTTCGAGGCTAATATAATAGCCTAAAACAATACCACGTTTATATAGTATAATCGCTGTAGAAATGTTAGGGTAGATACCACTGCCACCAGCCAAGTCTAAATGTTAAAACAACAAAACAAAACTCAGAGAGGCACAGACAACACGGGGTAGGAGTTAACCCTTTCCAGTTCTCCATGTAAGATGGGTTGTACTGTGTCTGTAGTTAAAAAGTGGCTATGTAAAGTTAATGGCAACTTTACCTGTTTGTTTCTGGGGGACAGTAGTCAGCCCCAGAAAAAGGAGTCATTGGGAAGTCTTCGAGACAACACTGTTACTGGGCAGAAGGTGCTGTGTAGCACAAAAAGTTGGGCTCATGGAGTGGTGTGCTCCAGAGTCCAAGATCACACAACAAGTATAAATGCACATGACAAAACACTGGTAAGAGTGGGAAAAAGAGGCACACTATTACCAAGTGGAAAAAATAAACTCCAGAAATCCAGCAAAGCTGCTGGGGGACTCACTGGGTGAGGGAAATTAGCCATAGAATGAGAATTCTCCCTAACATTCACCCCCGGTCCATCTTAGCAGAGGAACTAGGCAGGGCTGCCCCCTATTCCCCCCTGCTCTACGCGCTCCACCTGGAACCGCTCTTGACAACACTCAAGAGGCAATCAAGGGCATAACCTTCGGGGGCGAGGCCTACAAGCTAATGGCGTATGCAGATATGCTGCTTACTCTCACAGGGATTACTACTACTCTTCCTGCAGCACTGCCGGAACACAAGAAGTTTGGCAGGGTTGCAGGCCTAAAAATTAACATTGCAAAGTCTGGGATGCTGATTCCGTCAGTCAGGAGGAAGCAATGGCAAAAGAAGTGACGCAACTCAAGTGGGTCCCCGACAGCATCCGAGTCCTAGGGGTAACTATCACACGCACGCTAAAACGGCCCTACGAGGCTAACTTCCACCTATTGCTGGCCCAGATTCAGGTGCAGTTACACACGTGGTCCCTGCTATCTGTCATGGCTGGATAGAGTTATTATTAAGATGGTAGTACGCCCTAGAATCCTATACCCATTTCAGGCTCTCAATTTCCCGTTCCTATCACTTTTTTCGGTCCTTAAACAAGCTGATCTCCAAATACATATGGGCGAACAAAACGCTTTGGATCGCATTGAACACCCTAATGCCACCCATAAGCGGTGGGTGCAGATGGAGGGGGCAGTGGCAGCACCCCACATGGCAGGGAAACTATGGCTCCTGAAAACGGATCGACCCCGCAATATACACCATAGCGCCATAACGAAAGAAGCAGTGGACACATGGCAGTAAGCTCAAATCCCATCACAACCTTCCCCTCTTCCTTTACCCCACTATTCGACACTCCGCAGTTCACACCAGGCCCGGAGCCACGCGCATTCCCCCAGTGGAAGGCGGCTGGCTGTACAAAACTCAAGGATATATGTTCCAGAGGGTGGAAGTCCAATCGTTTACCACCTTTAAAGAGGAACTGGGGCTACATTAATCGCAGCGCTTCTCATACTTCCAGGTTCGCCACTGATCATGGTCACCCCTAACCGAACTGCAACAGTCGGAGCACTTACATCCTTCGAAAGGTTTCTCATATCGAACCCAGGGGATAAGTGTCTCATATTGCATAAATATTAGGTTTTTAGCGGGCACCCCCCACCTAAGCAACTGACGTTAAAGCAGATTGGAAAAACACTCTAGGGGCACTATCTCAGAAGAGGTAGGCTTTGCTCTGGTCAGATATCCCTCGCTTGATGGGAATTCCAGCTGAAACTTATGTACCAGTGGCACTACACCCCTGAGAGGCTCCACAGGTTGAAACCAGACTTCCAAGAAAGCTGCTGGAGAGGGTGTGGCAATAAAGGGGACGGGCTCCACATTTGGCGTATCTGCCCAACGCTACACTCCTGGGACGGAACCAACAGCATTATTAGGGATGTATATGGCGGGGTAGGAGATAGAACGCGGGAGAAACTCCTAGGGCTGGCAGACCTGGTCAACAGGGGTTGGCCAAAATACAAAAGGAAGGCCTTTTACATCTTTCACCTGGCAGCTCTCTTGGTTATTGCCTGTATATGGAAATCAGCGGACCCTCTGGCACCATCAGACTGGCTGTATAAACTCTGGAACTTTGTGGCGCTAGAGTGGGTCACACATTTGATACAGGGGAACCAAATCAAATTTTCCCAGAATCTAAAAATTCTGCAGGGGGCATACATGGAACAATACTGCCTGCACAAGTTGCGTATTTTGGACATCTCTTAATCCGGCCACCCTAAGTCGGCGGAAAGAAGTGAACATAGTGTGCGCCGAGGGAATACGAAGAGGGGGAGTGTACAGGGGGGGGGGGGATTAGGGGTGGTAGTTATACCTTCAAATGTAAAATCAATAAAAACAAGTTAAAAAAAACTAAATCTGATGCGTTCGTTTTGTTGTAGTGTGACATCTTGTCATAGTTATCACTTTTAGATCTGATGTCATTTTGCTTTTGAAAAAAGTGAAGGTAGTATTGACCCGTGGGTCAAAAGTGCTTTTTGGTCTCATTTCGAGAGTCAAATGTAGCAGATGGCTCCTCATGTGGTGGTTGTAGGTCAGAGAACATCTTCAAACTCATTTTCCGTATTTGTCTGAAGAGATTCATCCTTTCTTCAAAGAAAATGGAACCTTGTGTCGGTACAAAACGAGAGACCTAGGTTTAGTACATCCATTTGATTCCTGGTAAGAGTCCTAGACGAGATGTTGATTACTAGCTGGTGGTTCGTTTCTGCTGTAACCTTCGCTTTCTTTGATCCTCTCATTGGTTGCTTTTTTTCCCTAAAAAAAATATTAAATACATGACGACGCTCCTGCGGCGATTGGTTTCGTAGATTGTATATTTGGTGATTATGACCCTCCTGTAGCTAATCTTGTACTTTAAGTAGACGCTGCATTGTCTGTAGTTTTTACGTGGTGTCCGACCGCTAGGATCCTTAAAATAAAAAATTAAAAATAAACAAAAGAGTCCTAAACTTAAGGACTCTCAAGCCCCCTGCACACCTTCAAAATGATGTCAATTATTTTAGCAGATACATATATGCATCCATCTTTGTAAGAAAGGACGAATCTCTTCAAAACTAGTACGGAAAATGAAGTTCAAGATATTAAAAGTTGACCCACAGGTCACTAATACTACTTTAAAGATTAACGAAAGCAATGTGACATCAAAACTAAAAGTGATATACTATAACAAGATGTCACTACAACATACATCAACAAAACCATCTTTAGCAGATAATAGTTTGACACTCAAACCAGCTGACAAAGGTCATAATGGGCACAACATTCTACAACAATCCATGTATGGAACTACTGAATGACACCGACATATTAACTCGGACCCGACATCCATGATAGGACCAGTCATTCAAGAAACCCTGGACAAAGCATTAAACAATTAATGGATTAACACCAAGACCAGAGCCTATCTATGGAAGGATTTACCAATCACTACAGTTTTCTATGGTCTCCTGAAGATACACGAGAACCTTGACAAGCCACCTCCGAGGCAGATTGTTGCTGGAACCGACAGCATGTTTGAACCCTTTGCTCTCTATTTAGACAAAATTCTTCAACCAATTGTTCAACAAACCTCCACCTATTTACGTGATACATCATATTTCCTGAAATGTATCAAAGATGTGACAACTAACATCTAACTGTATACATTATTTGACGTACAAAGTCTCTACACATCGATTCTGCATACTGAGGTTATCGAAGTCTTGGAGTGGGCCCTTTTTTGGAACATTGCCAATAATCTAAGGTCTTTGACCTTGAACTAGCAGAAATTCTTACAAAATAACTACTTTCGGTTTAGTCAGCAATTCTACCTACAGGCATCTTGAACATGAATGGGGTCAGCTATGGCCCGCAATGTGTTACAGCACAGACATTGGCCCTCAAAACTGCTTATATGGAAGAGGTACATAGACTGTATGTTTGCAATATGGACCAGTGAGCAAACAGAACTGCAGGAGTTTGTCTCTCAAGACACCTGCGGATTAAGTTTACGATGGACACTGATAATCCACAGCTCCATTTCTCAGATGTAAAGCTCAAAATAAAAAACAATGGGATTACAACTATATTTCTTAAGAAAACAGATGCCAATAACAATGTCCTTTAGATGTCTTGGATGTGACTACAATTACGTAGAATAATCCCATACGAGTCTACGTTCAAATTAGAATTAGACAAAATGTCTGACAGATACCAAGACCGGGGCTACCCATCTGATTTAGTGCAAGCACCAAAAGTGAAGGCTGAAGTACAAACCAGGGAGAATTTTCTGATCCCTAAACCCCAAAAAGTTTGGATACCCCTATACTCTGCACCATGACATTTTCAAGTCAAGGTCATCATGTCATAAGACTACTTTATTTTTTTTAAAAAACTGGAGCCTGATTAAACTTGATCCTCAATTGGATAAATGGTTTCCAGAACCACCAATGATTGCATACAAAAGGGGGAAGAAACTTCTGTGACCATCTGGTGAAAGCTGAGAAACCAACTAAACCGCAACAGGTCCTACACAAACACAAGAACGGTACTTTTCCCTGCTTGAGTTGTAACATCATGAAAGGCACAAGTATAAAAAACACCCACGCTTAGGAACTGAAATCCCATTAAGAGACTTTGCAACATGTAACACAAGTAATAGAATATACGGATTGAGTTGCCCGTGTGGTATCTTCTATGTGGGCCATACAACTAGACATGCTAAGGACAGGTGGAAGGAGCATAAAAGTAACATCCTCATCCACATTAACAAGCCACCAGTAGCGTGACATTTCCTGGAGAAAAGACATGGTAGCACAATTAAGTTGAGGGATCCTCAAGGTTGTGACTAAATCTCCATGAGGCGGCAACTTCAACAAAAAGAAAAATGGGAAAGAGCTAGTATGGACAGACAGGTTGGACTCGCTTTACCCAACAGGAATGAATGAAGGGTTCAATCTAGGGGCCTTCCTCTAAGAAGAGCATTCTGGATACTGATCTCCCTCCCCAATCAGCAAATGATATAGATCTGTACACAAGAAATATCGCTCTGTAGGAGAAATCATTGAAATACAGATTTGAATACAAAGTATGACTAGAGGATTTGATCTTGTAATAATTATGCTACATACAAAATGTTAGATATAGTAGACTATACCATAATAAATATTTGGTATAATCTATCTGGAAAAGGAGTTACCTAAAGGATAAGGATCTTGTTACGATACAACCATATATAGTTCATTTCATACACATGAATGACAAATTAAATGCTTATTACATTCCACTCTTGTTCTAGGAATACGTGATCCACTACTCGCCGAAGCATTTACGTACTGAATATATAGAGATTATGAATGTGCTCTGGGTTTAGTCATACAACTGGATCCATCCTTTGATTAGCAACCTATGAGATTAGTCTACCAGCACAGGTAGAATCATTAGATTCTTACAAATTGAAAGTTACCATCTACTTACTATTGGACCATACTAAAATCGGAGTTGGCATAGAATAAACATACATACGACCAAAGTCATGTATTAGTTTTGCTTCAAAATGTTTCACATTTTCAATTCAAGTGCATTATTGACTGATCTCTGGGTACAAATCCCCTGCATCTTGCAATCCAACCCTGCAACCACTTACACATCCTCATTTTTTTGTTTTTCACGTTTTTGCTTTTCATTAGTTCAGTTTACATAAGACGTCACCACATTGACGTATTTTGAAATACAGCCATCTTGGAAGTGCCGGTTTAACTGATTGCGAGAAACTGGCGCTTTGATCCTCTTTGGATTGGCGGGCAAGTTTGCAGCTATACAGCTGTACAAGATACAACTTTGTACTTGATAATATATAGTTGGAAAGCCTTTAAGTTACCATGTAATATTTTCGAACAGTCTTGACATCATGGCTTATCTACCACATCCCGTGACCACATCAACTTATACACCTTAAATGCTCTTATATCCTTGAGATTTCCCGACCGACCTGCACATATACCTCAATATAGATTCCTGTATTTTTCCATTCGCTCATACCGTGGGTCGTTTTCAGACTATTCTTAACCTGAGCATAAAGAGCACCTTGGTGACTGAGGATCTCAATACTGACTGATAAGCATCACTGATGGAAGTGTCAGGTATGTTTTGCAAAGATTTGAACAATGTACAACCATCCATTCACTAGATGAAGTTACTTTCTTACCTGATAACGTTCTTTCGATGGGATGTTCCGACGTATTCCACATTTATGACAGGTAATCACCACAGCTGTGCTGCTTCGGAAAATATTCAACGTCTGCGTCGATGACCTGTCCTCAAGGCCCTCCGCCAAGCCGACGTCACCGGATGTTATAAGTAGGACGCACGACACCTGTAGCGTCAGTTGCAGTTTTTTCCCCAGAACGTTCAGCACCAATCTTCTGCCCGTATGACTACATATAGCCTTGCGAAAACAAAAGCTGCAATCGCATAAGAAATTCTGGAGAGCGGCAGGCTGGGAGGGTACGATGTGGAATACGTCGTCGGAACATCCCATCGAAAGAACGTTACCAGGTAAGAAAGTAACTTGTTCTTCGAAGGGATTGGTTCCTCCGACGTATTCCACATCTATGACAGACGCCCAAAGCCGTACCAATGTAAGGAGGTGGGAAAAGAATTTAGAATTGCCAATTAAATTGCAGGATAGAGGACCAGCTTGCCAAAGGATAAATCTTGCCCATAGATAGAATCCAGGGAGTAGTGTTTTACAAAATTATGGACAGAGGGCCATGTGGCTGCTTCACAAATGTAATGAATGGGAACACCCCTCTGCAGGGCAGTAGAGGCAGCCACACCCCTGGTATAATGGGCCCGTAAGCCTACCGGAGGGTCCTTACCTGCCAAGCGGCAACATTCAGAAATTGTCAAGATAATCCATCTAGACAAAGTCTGTTTAGTAACAGCCTGTCCCAAAAGCTTTCCAGCGTATCCTACGAAGAGCTGATCGTCCACTCTGACCCAGGACATGCGCGAGATGTAGAAATTTAAAGCTCTCCTAGGATCCAACCTATGGAGCTTCTCTTCCTTACCAGGATGTGGAGGAGGATAGAACGCCGGAAGAATGACCTTCTGGTATAAATGAAATTCCGACAACTTTCGGAAGAAAAGAAGGACAAACCCTAAGGACAACCCTGTCCTTATGGAACACTGAAGGGTGGCTTAACGGAAAGTGCCTGCAACTCACTCTGCGAGCGGAAGTGACTGCAATTAAAAATACAGTTTTCAAGGTCAGTCTCAAAGGACAAGAATGTAAAGGCTCAAATGGAGTCCCCATTAGGAATTTTAGAACCAGGTTCAAATCCCAACCGGGCACCTAGAAAGGTGACGGTGGAGACACATTAGTGAGCCCTTTCAGAAACTGAGAAATCAAAGAAATTTTAAAATAAGAACACTCCTCAGACGAGCGCTTAAATATGGACAGCCCCGCCAGGTAACCTTTAATGGTACCCACTTGCAGGCCCTTGTGGGCTAACGAAAGCAAAAAATACAGAACCACAGGAATGGCACATGAAAAAGGATCCACATTCTTAACCCTGCACCAGTCACAGAACTTTCTCCAACGGCACAGGGACTTCGTTGCAGGCCTTCTGGCCGAAAGCAACACCTCCATCACGTCTTCAGGCAATGACTCAATCCTTATACCTCAAACTTTCAGAAGCCAAGCATGAAGGTTGCGGGACTTTACCTCTGGATGGAGAAGCTGACACCCCCCCCCCCCCCTGAGCAGATGGAAATTTTGAGAAGGTCTGAGTACCACGTTCTCCTCGCCCATGCCGGAGCAATGAGGATCATTCGGGAACCGAACCTCCGTAACCTCCGCAGCACTTGCGGAATGACGGGGACTGGAGGAAACGCATACAGCAGTGGTAAGGACCACTCCACTACCAACGCATCTCCTAAGGCTCCTCTAGAATGAAATTTCCGCGAGCAGAATCTCGCACTTCCGGTTGACACTGGTGGCGAAGAGATCCACTTGTGGGGTCCCCCAAAGGGCGAAGATCTCCAGAAGAATCTCCCGAGCCAGCTCCCACTCATGAGAGCCCGTGCTGTGCCTGCTCAGAGTGTCCGCCACATTTTCGTCTCCGGCCAGATGAACTGCTGAGATCGAAATTTCCTGCTGGATTGCCCAGAACCAGAGCTGCATCGCGTCTTGGCACACAGGGAGAGACCCTGCCCCCCCCCCCTTTTTGTTGAGGTAGTGCATGGCCACTGCATTGTCCGTCAGAATCAGGACAGTCTTCCCCCGCACAGACGGCAGAAAAGCCTTCAGGGCTAGCCTGACAGCCCTCAGCTCCAACAGATTGATATGGAGTCTGGATTCCGACGGAGACCAACTACCGTCGACTGTCAACTCGTTGGCATGAGCTCCCCATCCCGTGAGGGATGTGTCTGTCACGATCGTCACCTCCGGCCAGGGTAGCCAAAATGGAGCCCCCTTCATCAGATTGCCTTTGACGGCCCACCACAGAAGATCCTGGGCGACCGAGAGCGGCACCTGAACAGGTTCCGACATCCTGCCGGAGGACTGTGACCACTGCATCTTGAGAGCCCACTGCAGAGATCTCATCCGCAGCCTGGCCTCTGGCACCAGGAGAATGCAGGATGCCATGAGGCCGAGCAACCTCAAGAACTCGAACGTCAGGAGTCTCTGGGCATGTTGAAACTTGTTCACCATCTGCAGAATGTAATGAGCCCTCACCTGGGGAGGAAAACACAGCCCCAGGTATGTACTGGAGCCGCTGGGTAGGTGTCAAGCGGGACTTCTTTAAGTTGAGGGAGAAGCCCAGCCTGTGAAGGGAGTGGCAGGTGACGGACAGATGATCCAGGACTTGCTCGGGAGAGCGCGCCCTGATTAACCAATCGTCCAGGTAGGGACAGATGTGAATCCCCCCCTTTCCAGAGATACGCTGCCACCACCACGAGCTTGGTGAAGACCCTCGGGCGGAGGTCAATCCTAACGGCATGACCCGAAACTGAAAGTGCGAGTCGCCAACCACAAACCTCAGGTACTTGTGCTTGGGATGAATCGGCACATGAAAGTAAGCGTCCTCGAGGTCGAGAGGCACCAACCAGTCCTGAAGTTGAAGGGCCTGGAGGACTTGAGAGAGTAACCATCTTGAACTTGTCCTTCTACCACGCAAGTCCATGATGTGTCTCAATCCCCAGTCTTTTTAAGGGATCCAAAAATATGGGGAATACCATCCCTTGTTCCTCTCCGCTACAGGCACCAGTTCTATGGCACCTTTCTCCAGCAGGGATCTGATTTCCTGCGCAAGCAGCGGATCCAGACTCTTCAAAGAGATTTCCTGGTGGATTGCCGTGAGGCCTCTGCCGGAAAGGAAGACAGTAACCGTGGGCTATGATCTCCAGAACCCACACATCTGAAGTAATGGCACGCCATTCTACAAGATGCTGCACCAGCCTTCTCCCAACCGGCGAACCATGGGACATGGCCTCATGACTGAGCTGAAGCGACTGCAGCAGTGCCTGAGGGCAAAGAGACAACTGCTCAAGCGGCCTTGGCACCTCGAGTACCCTGTTTTCCACCTCTGGTACTCCTACGTTGACCCCTTTGACTGGGCGCTCCCCTCGATCTACCAAAAGACGAGTAGTATCGAAGGAAACCTCCCCTCCATTGCTGTCCCCTAGGATGAAAAGGCAGAGGTTGGCGAACTGCAGCGCTCAGCGACTTCGCTGCAGCATTTGAGGTTTGCAACCTCTCGAGGCTCTCGTCAGCCTTGCTGCCAAAAAGATGGACAACATCAAAGGGCATGTTGAGAGGCAGGGCTTGTACATCAGGAGCAAACCCCGACTTCCGCAACCACGCAAATCTGCGCATCACAGTCTGCCATGTCCAGATCCGACTGAACGGATTCGCACATGGCTTCCTTGCCATCCTCAACGAGGGCAAGAAAACCATCCTTGGGAATATGTTCAGCTGCCAAAGACACACAATTCCACTGAGTGGAAGTGAAACATGTAAGGCACACACAGAGTTGGCTGCCTGTAAAGCCATACACCCTGAAGAAAACACTTTCTTCGCCCAGCCATCAAAACGTTTGTTGTCCCTATCTGGAGGGATGGTAGGGTAGGACGCCTGCTTTGACCGGCTGTAACTGCCTGCACCACCAAACTCTCTGGAGTGGGGTGCGTCAAGTAGCAGGGGTCGCTACTGGCCGGACAGTATTTTTTCGGCAACAACTTGCTCACTGCCGGGAGACTCTCCGGAGCAGACCAAGCCGCCACCACCCTTCTCTGTAAAACCATATGAAATGGCAGCACTGGGTCAGTGGGTGGACCACTGTCAAGGATATCGGTCAGGTCATCCTGCAGAAAATCCACTGGTGGCGCAGACCACCCAAAGTACTCCGTCACCCTCAACATGAGGCGCCTGTACAAAGATTCAGCATGCGTACCAGGCTCAGGCCTGCCAAACTCGACCTCCGGGGAGATATCCAGACCACTGGCGTCATGCAAAAACTGACGCAGATCTTCCAACTGGCTATGACCAGATAACAGGTCGTCAGGAACCTCATCAGGTACCAAACCTTCATCAGACCCTTCATCCACCTCAGAGATATAATCCAGAGACTGGAATAAATCCCTGGATGAGGGCACAGAAAAAGGTTCAAATACAGGCCTCACTGACTTCTTCAGGGCCTTCCTCGGAGTTTCCACCGATGCACTGGGTACCTCCGGTAAAGCCTCCACAAAAGGCGTTGAGTGCTTCAACGGAATCGGCGTCAATGTAGAGCGTGGCGCCGATGGCTTCGACACAGGCCTCAAGGGCAGTGCCCTGAGCGTGTCCTTCGACAGCCTCGACGCCGATGGCATCGACGACTTCCTCGGAGGCGGAGCCTCGAGAGAGTCCCTCGAATGACATGGCGCCGATGGCGTTGACGTCTTCTTAGAAGACCTCACAGGTTCTGCCGGTCTCGAGGGCGTCGTGGACCGGGAGCGGGCATGGCTAGAGCGATCCTCCTTGTCCAATCGGGACCTCGAAGGCTCCCGATGATGGCGCAGACAGCCGGAGACCAAAGGCGTGCGAGCGGTAGCCCTAGCACGTTCCCTGCCGGCTTCTTTCGAAAGGCGCGGACGGAACCCTGCGATTGGAAAATCACCATCGTCTCTGTACGAAATGCATCCCATTGCGCAGGAGAGGAATGCTTGTTGGGACAAGCAACCCGCCGTCTGGCGGAGTCCTCGGACGAGGAAGGCGACCGGTGACAGAACTTCCACGAGTGCCTCGAGGAGGCAGAGGAATGGCGGGACCCACTCTGGGACTGAGACCACCCTGGACTTACGCCGATGACGCAGAGAGTCGCTCCTCGAATCGTCGGTCGAAAGCCCAGCGGGTTTCGACTTTCGGGGTTTGGAAACCCTACCTACAGTAAGCTTCTTCCGCTCCTGCAAGGCCTTCGACGTTAACGACTGGCAATCCGAGGTGAACAAGTTCATGGAAAAAACGGAACTGAGGCTACGGGCGTCGTGCATCCTACTTATAACATCTGGTGACGTCGGCTCGACAGAGGGCCTCGAGGACAGCGTATCGACGTCATCGACGCAGACGCTGAATATTTTCCAAAGCAGCACAGCTGTGCTGCTTACCTATCAGATGTGGAATACGTCGGGAGGAATTAATCCCTTCGAAATTTCTGTCTTCGATACTAAAACATTAATCCTCAAGCAGACCATGGGTCTTGTACGAGACTTTTTTCCCCTAGATCCTTTGGGAACCCTAAATGAGATAACTACTAGATCAAGAGAGAGAATATTGATAACTGCAAGGGACAAACTACTTCAACCCTGATGTCCAAACACTGCATACTATTTTGAGAGGTACCATCTCCCACTAATCAGGTTATTGCAATTTTGCATACACATTAGTTGTCCTGGATTTCGGATCATCCATCATAACTCTACAGCTACATATTTATTGGGGAACACTCATGAGGATTCTTTCTTACCTCTAAAACCTCTTGGAACTAGCTTGGCAAGACTTTCGATCGCTTGATCACTAAATCCCAGTGAATGGCTATACCAAGATATGTGCAGTCTAATTTTTACTGTTAATTGTTATATGAAATGGATACAAATAGACCACCTTGTTTTTTGAATTGTAGATTGGTGGCGCAAGTTATGGTTGTTTAGCTTACGCGAATTTCTGATGTTTTTTGGTTTGACCTATAACCATAACGTCCCTTTAACAAAGTTTTTTTAGTGAATTTCATGGGTTTTTACCAGTGCATGCTATTTTCCTACAACTTACCAATATACTTGGGCAATAAGCAATATTTGTCCAATTTACAAAGTTTCACCTTAAAACTCTGCCATTTCCCACCGTGTAGCATCATTATTAACACATCTTTACACTTTTTGGAATAATTTTGCATCCGTAGATGTCCGGGAAAGTCCGACTTAAATCGCAGACCTTCTGAACAGTGCCATGTGACCATACGCTTGCGCGTGGGCATGGTGATGTGTTCGCGAAGGCGTCTGCACTTCGTGATCGGATCCGTGCTTCGAAGACCGTTCAGAACTGCTTTCTACTGATCTAGGAACTTTCAACATCAAAATTTCCCTTACACACCACCTACACCTTTTCGGACTCATTATCCATTACCAATATAGTACACAGTACATACTTGCAAGAATTTTATCAAAACTGCTATTTATCTTAAAAATGGCATCAGTTATTGCCATCCCTCCTCCCCAAGAGCCACCACCAGCTGGAGGACCTTCACAAAAAAAGCACAGTACTTTCAAAGACAATGAAGAGGACCAAGAAGATGAGGTAGAGGAAGTGCCTACTTCTAGCACCAAAATCGAATCTTGGGTGTGTCAGTTCTTTGCTACTGTTGGGAGTGTCCCAAATGCTAAAGCTACCAAAGTGAAATGGACTGAGTGCATTTTACTCAGTCGCAGACTACTTGGACAGTACTCCTACGGGACCACCTCCATGCACCGCCACACTAAATCCAATGACCACAATGCTCTCAGAAAGGTTGTTCATTTCTCAGCAAGTAGTAAGCCGTCTTCCTACACCTCATCTTCCTCAACAAATACTGTAACCACACAGCCTGATGTCTGCGGGCTTTGACACATAACTAAATAAATAAGGAAGTCTATGGACCATTATCGTCCATTGAAGCCCCCGAAATGGGGGATATAGGCCATTAGCACCCCTAGTTCCCAAAGCGGGAAACCGGGATGCTAAAACAGATTTCTCTTCCTATAGGGGGACGCCTGCGACATCCTGCCATAGGAAGGAAAATCCTTTTCCAAGACAGTCAACATGGAAAGAGAAGGCGGGGCTCCGTACACAGCCCCTCTTCCCTTGCCATGGCAGCCTAAAAAACCCTATGAACTTATTACCACAAGCACTTTTTTTCCCCCTTTCAAACATATCCTACCTTCGAATAACTTTACCACATAGTAGACGGTAGTCCCAGGTATACATAGCCACTTTAACATCATTTTTCGTCCCAAGTGGTCATGGCCAGTAGCCAGATTGTCCGGGTCATGACCTTATGCCATGATCCAGAAATGTGGCTACTGCCCACGGCCACAGGCTATACCTCAGTCACCAAAGGTATATGACTATTTTTTGTACCTACATTAGGACACTTGTCGAAAAAAAACACACGGGCACATTTGCAAAATCATGCTTTAATGTCCTTGGCAATGCTCCTCACGAATTTGCTTGAAATCCACCCAGGTTTTATTTTTATTTTTTTTAAATTATCAAAATGTATGTACATACATTAGTCATAATTTAGCCCCCACTTGGCAAAATCCATTCAGTCTTTACACAAACATTGAAGGTTGGGGTCTTTAATCTTTTTCAAAACTTTTGTCCACATTCGTCGGATAGCAACAAAGTTATAAGCCATCTAAAAATGTTGAGACCCCTCCCCCCTCTAATTTCGCCCCCTCTTGAGAAAATCCCATCAAACTTTAGAAAACCATTTATATCTAGATCCAAAACAGTTTTGCCAAATGTTGTGCAGATTTGTCAAATGACACATTTATATGCCTTTACAATATTTTGGGACTCCCCCCTCTAATTTTGCCCCCTCTTGACAGAATCCCACAAAACTTTGCAAAACCATTCAGGATTAGTTCTAGAATAAAATAGCAAAATTACATGCAGTTTCACTGATTGCGCAAAAGTTATAAAGGCATCCAAAAACTGCTTTCCCCAACCCTGTAATGCAGAAATAGATACAGGACTGCCCCAGGCCATCTAGAGTGTTTGCAGTCTTTCAGGGGGTGTAAGAACCCGTTTTTTGGCTTCTTCTGGCCCACTCCAATCCTCACCCCCTCCACATCCCTAGAGATTGGTTAATTTGACAAGTGCAATGCTGCTTTTTTTTTTTATGTTTTCACCGCGCTGTACGCGGACCCCAAAAAAAGTCAGCAAATCCAAGATGGCGGGCGTTTCAGGAACACAGACGCATTTCACGTTTTCTCACCACCCAATAAGCGGCTGCGTCTCGATGTACGCGGACCATGCAAAAGTCAGCTGATTTTTCTGGGCAATCGGAGGCCAGTCCGCAGACTGAATAGGGAAGCGAGTCCGCGGAGCGGACAGACATCAAATTCTTTTGCCTTACATTTTGGTCGTTTTAAAAAAAACAAAAAAACACAAACACTGGACGGATACACCAAATTAAAAGCATGCTTTCAGGACCAAGGCGCCGCTCCTGCTGCAAATTTGGCGAAAATCCATCCAGCGGTTTGGGATGTAGGAGCAACGGAAATGTTTTCTCCATTAGGTTGATGGGGGGGGGGGAAATGTGGGACCCTCTATAACTTTGCCCCCCCTGGACCAATCCTCACCAAACTTTGCTAAAACATTCAGAGTGGGCCATATACTTTTTTGTGCAAAGTTTGGTGAGGATTCCTCCCAGGGGGAGCAAAGTTATAAGCCACCCAAAAAGTATATATATTACATGTAGTTATGTAGCTATGGTAACCCATAGGAAGAGCACTTTTTGGCTGGCTTTTAACTCTGCTCCCCATGGACGAATCCTCACCAAACTTTATACGGCCCACTCTGAATGTTTTTGCATAGTTGGTGAGGTTTTGTCAAGGGGGGCCAAGTTATACGGGGAGTCCCCAAAAATGTTTGCCCATAGACTGAATAGAGAAAAAAATATTGTTGCGCCTACAGCCCAAACTGCTGGACGGATTTTCACCAAATTTGCGGCAGGAGTGGCAGCTTGGTCCCAAAAGTGTGCTTTTGTAATTTGGTGAAAATCTGTCCAGTAGTTTTCTTTTTTTTTTTTAAAACGACCAAAAAGTAAGTCTAAAATAAATTTGTGATATCTATGTCCACGTCGTGCGTGGACAGGACACCTATTGGCTAATCGGCTTGCGTCATGTCCCCGGACATGCAACGTGTTCTCCGATTGGCTGGGATGAGGCGTGAAGTGCATCAAATTGTTTCAATGCGCCCGCCATTTGGATGCGTGGACATGTGCTGGAAGTGAGCATAAATCCAATTTTGGGGAGTGTGTTGGTGTGTATTAGTGCTTGTAGAGGGTGGGAGTGTAAGAGATGGGTCAAATGCTGTATTTGTTTAGGTGAGAGAAGGTTGTGATGTGTTTGTGGTGTCCGCTGACATAATCAAGACTTGGCGCACTACTGGCTATTTTAGTTTAGTATGATGTTGGCTTTGGGTCGTTAGAAGAGCATTGGGTGAAGAGGGTATGTATTGAAGAGTTTCTACGTTGGTTGTAATTATTTTTTAGAAAGTTAATTGAAGTGGGTAGGTTTTGAGGTGGATGTATTATGTTTTTGGGTTGTGGTTATTTGGTAGGTGTTCGGCCATGCATCCAAGACTCTAGGCCCTGGCCACAACCACCGCAGCATAACACACCCATGTTAAAGATTTTGACTGTGGTATTTGGGCTGCTTAGGGGGGGATATGTTTTTAAAAATGTGTACTGATGGTAGTAGCGTTTCTAGGACAGTGACATGATGTGTCTTAGTTGGTGTTTTGGATTGTGTTCAGAATGTTGGTATTGCAGACTCTAGGCATTTTGGGTTGTATTTATTGGTGAGGTGTTAGTTTGCATGGTTGTGTTATGTTGTGGTGGGGGTGGTGAGTTTAATTATTATATACTTAGTGTTTCTTTTGGTGAGGCTGTATGAAGAGTATGAAGAGTTTTGGCCAGGCCATGCAGTCAAGATTGTAGTGTTTGGCAACAAGTGCTGCAGCATAAGATACCCATGGAAGCAAACATTTTGAATTGTGGTGTATGGTGAGGTGTTTGCTTGAATGGGTGCGTTATGCTGTGATGTTTCTGAGTCCAATCATTCTATACTTGCCGTTTGTGGTTTTATGCAGGTTTTTCATGCAAATTACCAAGAGGGGTCCTGGGAGTCCCTCTGCTAGACATTAGTCCTGGTTACAAGAGACTTAGTTTAGTTTATTCATTTGTATTGCGCACCAGTCCCGAGGGCATGGTTATTCAAAGCTTGGTTACAGGTTGCTTATACATTAGTGTTACAGTATGACAATGGAGGCAAAAAGAAAAAGTGTACAGGTTTACAGAAAGGCAGATATTTTACAAATTTACAAATAAACATTCTTTACAGGATTGCAGCAGTGTGGTGGGTTAGAAGTATTAGTGGTCCTTGTTCTTTATCCACTGGATATAGTTGCGTCTAAAGTGTGTATAGGTTTGGGGTATCATGAGGGATGGTGGTAGGGTGTTCCAGTGTTGGGATGCTTTCACCTGGAAGCTGTTGCCACCCATTTTGGTACGTTTGAACCTGGGAACTATGAGCAGGTTTGCGTTGGAAGTTCTGGTAGGTCTGTTGGGGGTATATTTGCATATTCTGTCTACTAGGTAGCGTGGGGCAGCATTTTTCAGGCATTTGTGAGTTAGAGAGGCTACTTTAAGCAGCATTTTGTCTGAGGTGTTGCGCCAGTTATGGCATTTCCTGATGTTGGAGATGTGTTCTCTCCTGGGAATGCTGAGCGCTGCTCAGAGCGTTGTTTTGTAGCGCCTGAGTTGGTGCTACCCTATCCGCTCAGGTCCCCCCCCCCTTATTTTTCCACAAACAAAGTTGGTCGGCTATGTTATTTCCTTAGGTGGGGATCAGGGAAGGGGAGCAGGGAGCCCACACTACTCAGCCTATGCCCCAAGCACCGGACCGTATGAAATACGGCCCGATGGAGGGACTGGGAGTTTAGGCGCAGGGTGGGGGGGTAGGGGGAAACGGCGGGAAAGCCGTAGGGAGGGTCATCCAATTGGCGCCTGAAACACAAAAGGCCCAGGAAGGGCAGGAAATGGCACCTCGGAGGGGTGCAAGGTATGAGAGCAGGGGGCCAAGGAAAGCCCGGCCCCCAATGGAAGAACAAAAGGCAGTAGGGGTATAAGTAACCCCAGGAAGGAAGAGCAGGCAAACCAGGTAAGGAGCTCACCTCTCTCGGGTAAGCTCCTACGGCCTGGAAAAGGGAAGAGGAAACTAGAGTCTTCATCTCACCATCTTCCACAGAGAAGAAATATCTGAAACATATCAGTCTTTGTCCTGCCCTGGGGCAGTCCAGCCCCGAAATGCTAGGCAATTCTCCTCTGAAGAAGAGTACCAATAGCAATCACAGGACCCCCCTTATTTTTTGCTTATTTAAGTAACTTTGCGTCTCACCCCAAGTTACTAGGGCAATCCAGACGCGGACCTCTTGCTCACTATTCTTAGAGAGGCAGAGCTCCACGCTACTAATGAAGGCCAACCAGACCGAAACATGTGTCTGGGGTTGCTGTTGGGTTGGTACTCTTGTTTAGCAGAGAATAACCTAGCATTTCGGTGCTGGACTGCCCCTGGGCAGGACAAAGACTGATATGATAGGGATATTTCTCCTCTGTGAAAGATGGTGAGCTAAAGAATCTGGTCTGGCAGAGAGACTCCCAGGAACCCCCTTGTTTTTTCCAGTTTTTTCATGACATGGGTAGTTGGAGCAGAATTTTTTTTTTTAATCACCGATTAAAAAAAACAAAAAGTGTAGGTAGTTTATAATGACTATTGCATTGCATAGCAGACATTTCTGTATTTTGTAGATCCTCATAGTTAGCACTTTAGAAGTACTATAGTTCAAACCAGTGTACTGTGCAATTTGCTCAGTTCCTGTGTTTGATTAAATCATTGGGTGTGGGGAAAAAAAATCCATGCTGGATAGAAAATGTAAAAAAAAGTTCTACGTTATGGTACAATACATTTCTTTCATTGAGTTCAGGAGGAGGAATTGAATAGGTGTATGGTTTTTGATGTGGAAGTGGTGGTAGTATTGTTCCAATTAGATCGCAGTTGGTGTATTTTGTTTATTTCCTTTTCATCTGTTGGTTTGTTGCAGACGTTTGGGGCAGTTCGATACCTGTTGGCGTATTGTAACTTTATTTCTTGTTTCATTTTAATGGGATTCATTTGTTTGTTTGCATGTTTCAGAATCTTGGGGCAGTTAGGTACATGTTCGCGTTTTCTAACTGATCATAGTTTTGAAGGTCAAGTTTTGTTTGAGTTCATACACAGATTAGTTAGTAAATTTTGGTTTTAAGAATATTAAGCTTTTATAAGATTTGCTGGTAATCTCCGTTTTACAGTAATGTTAGTATCATTACATTTGACCCATCCACAATAGTTTTTTTATATATGTATTGTAGTGACCTGCCTTGGTTGTGGCTCCTGCATGGTTGATTATACCCATTTTTGTGAAGGTTTCCTTACCAAGTGATACTTTACCATGTGTGAATCCACTTAGCTTGCAATTGTTTTTGGTACCATCTGCATTATAACGTAAAAGCATTACTAGTACGTATTTACTATGTCTATTTGTAAGGTAGCTAGACCCTCACACCGTTCACCTAGCTAGTGACTCAAAGTGGGATAGTACAAACACGTGTGGTTGCACGCAACAAACATGGCTGCCCGAGAGGAGAGTTCTGGCTCGAGCATAAATCCTATCCCCAATAAATCCTTTCAGCAATGTCTCAAACACTGAATAAAGGTAAATCCCTGGGACGGAAGACCTCCTGAATGACCCCTGAAAGAATCGTGCTAATACGTGAAGGGCCAGCTGAGCGATCCGGCTGGGAGCACTTCGGCGGACAAGTGGGGTCGACGCGGCCGCCTCCCAGCTCCACGGAACATCTACTCTGGGCTGGAGGTGCGCCAAGAAGAGCGGGCCGCAGCAGGGGGGGGGGGGGGGTCACGGCGGTGACTCTTATACCGCGTCCCCCAGGAAGCATTCAGCCGTTCCCGGCCTGGGAAGCGGAGAAGCCACCGGAGGAAGCGTGCACAACCGCAGGTGTGCGCTCGCAGGAGAAGATAGGTAGAGGGCCGGCCGGGCAGCCGTAGAAACACTATACGGCCTTCGTGGCCATACTACGTGCGGCGCTGCAGCAGCCAAGGGCGGGCTGGCCCTCCCCTCCCCCGTGAAGGCGGGCTGGCCCTCCCCGCCCCCGCAAACACGGGCTGAGAGGGGCACGAAGGAGAAGAGGGGAGACGCGCGTGGGAGCCGCACCACACCCCCAATACCAAGTAAGTGAAGCGGTGCAGTGAGATCCTCCCCCTCCCCCCTGCTGCGCCGAACGCCAGGGCCACGGCAGTACCCACCAGGGGAGCCCGCAGAGAAGCTCCATATTATATCCCGCAAATTGCAACCGTTAAAGAGATTGCACACGGCCCCGGGTGCACAACACAGGATACAGTAGTCTTGAGCTGACACGACTGAGAAGGAGTAGGGGGCTGCAACCCCCCCCCCCCCCCACCCCAGCACTTGGTGATACTAGCCGATTAAATAAGAACACACCCTGAAGCAGTGTGGCTATTGGTGCACTGCACACAGCCTGTAATACAAGGACAGAGCCAGGCGGCTCCCACCGGCCTGTACTCCATCATCCCCGGAGTAATACAGAGGGGCACCCCATTTAACGTCACATAAGAACTTTCATCCTGAAGATACTTTCGCGGCCCGTCCTGTAAAGATCCTGGCTCCATAAGGGGGAGAAAAAAAAAATGAATAAGTACGACGTACTTAGGAAGAAGGTGTGTGAAGAAGGCCAAACGCCTCCATACTATCCGCCTCCTCTCTCTCCCCTGCACAAGCACACGGCTAGCTGTAATACGTGGGAGAACACAACCCACTCTCGACCAGCACACCACAACACATGGGGTGCACCAAGAGGAAAGGCACAGGAGGGGAGAAAAAGACCGGTACAATGGACTCCTTTGCCAACTCCCAGCCATACAGGGCGGCCGACGGGATAACACAGGCACCTGACAAACAAGGGGAAGATCCCTTAGAGCGCCTGGCAGCACTAGTCCAGAATGGATTCATGGCAGTTAATGTCAAACTTGATGACATAGTTGCAACGATAGGATCACTGAAAGCACGAGTCAAGAAAGAGCACGCGTATCACAGAAGCGGAGAGCAGGATAAGCACAAATGAAGATACGATTTCACAGCATAGCCGCGACATAGCCAACCTCCAGACAGAGCTACGGAATACTCAAAATAAATGTGAAGATTTAGAATCAAGATCCCGAAGGAACAACATCCAGATTGTCGGAATCGCAGAAACCTTTGGCAAGGGCGACATGGAGAGACAAGTGGAAAACCTGTTGCGAGACATCCTGGGACCAGATTCTTTTTCCGAACATTTCCTTGTGGAGAGGGCCCATCTGTCATGATCACAGGCAAAACACCAGTTATCAATTCCCATAGGAAGGTCTTGAACGGTTGGGCATGGGCATGGCATAGGTGGCGAACTGCTTCAGAGAAGGTATAGGCTGTCATGGGGAATTAGAAACCCACTTCCCATCATGGCCGCCTGCAATATGCCCTTGACTACTAACGTTGCCGGTTTATGCTTCAGGCTAAGTTTTCCTTTTAAGCCCCGTCCCCCTGGAGGTCCGCGCTTAGCGTTGTGACTGCTTCAGCAGAAGCAATGCTTACCGCGGTTTCCTCGTCTCCTCAGAATACCCCATTCCCCATTTACAGTTTTTGTGTCAGTCACAGTTACTATTTCTGTTCCAGTCTCTTAGTTTTCCCTCTGTTCTTGGTGAAGTGTTCCAGTTACTTTTCTTTCTGGTATTCCTGTCAGTCGAAGCTGTTCCCCTGAGGTGTGGTGTTTGAAAACTAGTTCCCGGTTTTCAGTGTCACACAAGTACATTTATTTTGGTCTATACCTGCGCATTACTATTGTATGCCTTTTTCTCCAGAGTGTTCCTAGTTTTGTGACTGACTGTATGCACCGCAGGGTGACGGCGATATTATATGTGAAGTTTTCGGAGTTAATCAAGTGTTACGTATTATTACCTGTCAGTGCTGTTTTCCAGTGCCATTATTCACCTTATGCTGGGTTCAGGCTGCATATCGTGACAAGCTATATGTTCACGAATATATCTTGTGGTTGCCCACATATAGTGTCTGTCTATACATGCCTGATGTTTTAGATATAGTGCCATCCGCAAATTACTATCGGTTAGGAAAATCTAAGGCATTGGCATTTTCTTCCCACACACCGTCTTATGGCAAATTCTCCTATGTCTTTATCCGATTATTCCCTACCCTGAAAACCAACTCCAGAATTCCCTCTGCATTTCTTCAGAACTAGCGCCCCTGCTTGAGTTCAGGATGGATAGCTCCCCAAACTAAAGGTTAAGGTGAGCCTTGGCGTTTGTCCTCAAAAAGGGGTTTCTACAGTTAAGTTCTTGGTCAGAGATAAAAGCAGTAGCTAGATAGCTGAAGTCTTTTCCATGTTTCCTTACAGAACTCACCTGAGAATATAGAACAGAAAAAGGGAATTCAGTTTTGTCAAGCAAGCGTTACACCATCGCACTCTGGCACCATTAACAAAACCTGGGGCACCTCCCTGCACCATAATAGCATGTCTCCTTAATTACAGGGACAGAGATGCGATACTCAGGCTGTCCAGAGAGAAGGGCACTCTGTATTTTGAACACAATAGAATCCACATTTACCCAGATTTCTCTGCTAGTATACAAGCACAAAGACGATCCTACGAATTGGTAAAAAAGCAATTGCGGCTACACAATGTAGCATATGCTCTCATCTTCCCAGCGAAAATGAGAATCCAGCATGGTGGCAGAGCTCATTTTTTCAAAAACCCCACAGAAGCTATGATATACGTGGAGGCCTCGATCCCGCTACCCCCCCCCAGAGCCCGAGAAATTGATCAGAACGCCAAATAACCGGGAGAGGAGATACGAGACTCAGCAAACTGACCAGAGTAAACCACCCGCTCCCATCACAGGGGAAAAATAAATAATTGCAGAAACGGCCTGAACATAGGCTTTGATAGTTTTGAGCCATGGGCCCCTGTCAGGGCAAGCCAGGGCCCCCAGGCGCTGATGCCAACGAGTTTGTTGTGACTGTGGTTCGATTGGGTTATCATTCCTCTAGTTGGGAGAGGGATGTGGGTGGGGGAGGGGGGAATTGGGAGTTATGTTAAAAAGGACTTGACGACCGCAGAAGATGCCACATATACCATTTTACTGGGTCACCATTGTACTGGTCACACGGCTCTCGAATGGGTCTACATGCCCACCCCCGTTGGGCCGGCCTTGCCTATCTCCACTCTGTACCCCGGTAAGCAACTAGCACCCCCCAGACAAATGGCTGATAGTAGCTTGGCATTCATGAGCTGGAACATAAGAGGTCTGAGTAACCATAAGAAAATGAGGCAGATACAATTATACGCAGAACGGCACGACATTAAAGTCTTATGCCTACAAGAAACCCATGCCCGTTCAGAACAAGGCAAAAAATTTGCTAGACAGTGGGGACCGCAAATATTCTTTACCAACCACTCAACCCAAAGTCGAGGTGTCCTAACCCGAATACACAAAAGCCTTAAATTCTTGTGTAGCCACTCACTGATAGACCCACAAGGGAGGTATGTCATAATCCATGGTAAACTACAAAATCAGGAAGCAGTCATCTTAAACATCTATGGCCCAAACATTGATGACCCTGACTTTTACCTACACCTGGCCTCGGTGGTAGAGAGTTACCCCCTGGTCCCGATCATATGGGGAGGGGACTTCAATACAATACTTGATGTCAACTTGGACAGATCAGGCTCCAGGCCCCGCCGGCTGTCCAAGGCTGCCTATGCAATTTTGACCACGCTTCCTCGCTTGGCGGTCGTGGACGCCTGGCGGCTTATGTTTCCTGACGCCCGGGCATAATCCTACTATTCTACAGTGCATGACTCGCACTCCAGGATAGACAGGTGGTTGGTGTCGGACATATTGATCAGGTGCCTAGCTCACCAGAAGATCCTCCCTAGAACCTTGTCCGACCACTCACCGGTAATTATCTCATTAAACGGGGGCCAGGACTATAATAAAACAAGACAGTGGAGAAGGATAGCCCATGCCCTACTCGACTAAGCCTTTACATCGGAGCTAGAGTCCTCCATCGAGGAGTTCTTTGAAATTAACTCTGGCTCAGTCGCATCACAGGCCACCCTCTGGGAATCACTTAAAGCATATATCAGAGGCATCGCCATCTCCAAAGGGTGTAGTATCCTGAAATAACTTTCCACTGAAATCGCTGCTAGCGAGTAGACCCTGGCTACCCTAGAGGCTCAAATATGCCCTTGATCAGGCTCCTGAAACATTGGCAAGTCTGGGAAGAGAACTAGACACATGCCGCACGTTAGCAGAGCGAGAGGTTAAGTTCTTAGACAGCCCACATTCAGTTATGAAATATGGCGAGGGAGAACGACCAGGTCGACTGCTTGCCAGGTTGATTCACTGAGAATTGAGCCCCCAACATACCAGCGAAAGAGACTAGATGGAACACTAGCCACGTCCCCCCCAATATATCAACTCCGAATTCCTATCATTCTATACCTCATTATACTCTAAAGTTGATGGCCCACAGACATCTGAAATTGACTGATTTAGATGGCCTCCGCGCTCTCGGTCCTCTCCACCAACGCTAGCATCTCCCTTGAAAGGCCGTTCACGCCAGAGGAGCTCACTGAAGCTATTGAATCATTGGCATTGGGCAAGGCCCCAAGCCTAGATGGTTTCCCCATCGACCTATATAAACGATTCAAAACGTTCCTAGTCCCACATCTGCGGGCCTTATGGGAGGAGGCTTGTGAGGAGGGCATACTCCCGCCCTCGCTCCGTGAGGCAATGATAACGGTCCTCCTAAAGCCTGGAAAAAGCCCCACCCTATGTGGCTCATACTGCCCTCTTTCACTAATCAACAGTGACGTCAAGATATTTGCCAAAGTACTAGCTATCAGACTGGCCTCATACATGCCCCACATCGTCCATCCGGATCAAGCAGGGTTTGTCCCGGGCAGATCCACTTCCCTAAACCTGAGAAGACTCTTTAACGTGATCAGCAGGATTGGCCCGGAGGTACAGGCGGTGGCAGCCACCCTAGATATGCAGAAGGCATTCGACTCTGTGTCTTGGGAATACCTCTGGCGACTCCTGAAGAAATGCAACTTTGGCCCCAACTTCCGCACTTGGGTACGACTGCTTTATACTGGCCCCTCAGCCAAGGTCCGCACAGAGGATATATGCTCCTCCTCCTTCCCAATTGCCAGGGGAACACGGCAGGACTGCCCTTTTTCCCCGCTGATATTCGCCATAGCCATGGAGCCCTTTGCCACTCCCATAGAGGCTTACGTACCGCAAACCAGACCGACATTGTGTCCCTGTACGCGGACGAAGCCCTCCATTATATTCGTTGCCCGGAGGCCAACCTTGCCCTCATCCTAGAGGACGTGGTCCGCTTCGGACATGTCTGGACTAAGTGAACTGCTCGAAATATGTACTGTTCCCACTCGCAGACTCCACATTGCCCCCCTCTGACCTATGTGGGTTCACATGGTCCCAATCCAATATTACTTACCTGGGGATGGTGGTTTCCCGGCATACAACAACGCTACGAGAAGATAATTATCAAGGCTACCTCGCACACTTAACCACTAAAGCTGAAAGTTGGAATAGACTTCCCATCTCCTTGACGGGTCAGATCGGCATACTTAAAATGTGGTACTACCCCAACTACTTTACCGATTTACAAATCTTCCTCTATGGCCAGGTGACGATTTCTTCCGGTCACTGCATCACATAACCAATACCTTCCTATGGCACCCCGGGCTAGTCCGACTCAAGTTGACAACACTGACTACCCCCAAGGAACGGGGTGGATTTGGGGCTCCTGACTTTGCCAGATATTGGCTGGTGACCCAGGCACAATTCGCCTCGTACTGGTTTAATACCACTGAACCCCCCCCACCCCCCTCCGCACGTCCACCTTGAGAAACGGTCGATCAGTGGTCGAGAACTTGGGTCCCTAATCCTTAAACCTATGCCGGCTGACCCGGATTCCGCTGATTCGGTTACTAGCACATCCTTAGCTCTCACCAAGATCTGGAGGCAAGTTGGAGCACCACATCCCTTCCACGGGGGCCTACCGCTCTGGAACTTCTTCCCCCATGTCCCAAATATCCCACAATCCATGGCGTCCCGTTGGGCTGAAGCAGGCTTCTTAAAACTCTGAGATATCTTTGAACAGGGCAACTTTCTCAAATGGGCAGACCTCCCAATTCCCCTTAAGCGAAGGCCCTCAGCGTGGCTACAATATGCATCCCTCCGGAGGAATCTCAAAGCCAGGTCCCTACTTCCCTGCGATACCACCAGACGAGCCCATAATTGAAGAGTTGTGCTCCTTTGACTCCTTTAGAGGAAAGGAGTCAAGACTTTATACCCTACTGCAAACTAAGGCTACCTCCTCTTTCAGTAAGCTAAGACATAGATGGGAGGAAGACCTTGGAATTGAGATCACCGATGAACGTTGGTCCCAGATGTGTGCTTGCACTCACAATGTATCATACAACTCCCGTTTCAAACTAATACAATTTAAAGTGTTGCACAGATACCATCACACCCCAGACAGATTGCCATATGTATAGCGACCTACCTTCAAGTTGCCCTAGCTGCGGTGCGGATCATGCCCCTTACATTCATATGATTTGGAGCTGCCCGCGGCTCACACAATATTGGTCCAAAATATGCACCACATTGTCTGCCATACTGGATTATACCATTGATCCACCCCCAATGCGATGTCTTTTCCACGACTTACCCCGACTGGGTCGGGACTCCAAGAAGCTGGCAGGACTCTGCATGTTAGGAACAAGTTACTTACCTGTAACTGTTCTCCAGCATGGGTCTGGCATGGATTCACATGCTCATGAATATTCCCTGTCGTCAGGCTGGGAATCCTCGGTAAAGAAAAAACCAGTATCAGTTTCGTTTCTGATCTGTCTTTCGTAGTAATAACCAATCACTGGTCTCTGCGTCATACTGACCACAGCCAATGACTGCCCTCTACCTAAGCCCAGCCTCTGTCAGCCATCTTCAGATTTGGAAGCACGTGAAGTGGCAGTATGACCAAGTGAAGAGCCGCAGAGGGGTAGGCGGGAGGGTTCGCATGTGAATCCATTCCAGACCCATGCTGGAGAACAACAGTTACAGGTAAGTAACTTGTTCCTTCTCCAGCATGGGGTCTGGCATGGATTCACATGCTCATGAATAAAGAATACATAGCAGTACACACATGCACAACCACGGGAGGTGGCAAAGGCTCAACATTAAGCATTACATCAAACACAACATTAAGCATCTTACCTCCTCACCAGGCTCACCTCAGGCGAACAGGTTGCGCAGCACTGCTTGGCCGACCCTGGACTCCTCCCTGGAATCCCGATCGACGCAGTAGAATTTCATGAAGGTGTGCGTCGACCTCCACGTAGCAGCCCTGCATATGTCCAGCAGGGGCACACCAGAAAGGAACGCCGTGGTAGCTGCGATCGCTCTGGTGGAATGGGCTCTCGGACGGCCAGGCAGCGGTCGGTTTGCCAACCGATGACAGTACATGATACAGCCGGAGAGCCATCTGGAAATGGAAGCCTTCGAGAGTGCCTTCCCCTGATTGACAGGTCCAAAATTCACAAAGAGTTGTGACGTCTTCCGAAAACACTTCGTGCGGTCCACGTAGAACTTTAGCGCTCTAGCCACATCCAGCAAATGCAAAGTCCTCTCAGCCGGCGACGAAGGCGACGGGAAGAACACAGGCAACACCAAGGGTTCGTTGAGGTGGAAGTCCGACGGCACCTTGGGCATGAAGGAGGGGTGCGTCCTGAGCACTACCCTCGTGTCGTGAAAAGTCAAGTACGGGGCCTTGCAGGAAAGGGCCTGATCTCTCCCACTCGTCGTGCAGAGGTGATGGCCACAAGAAACGCTGTTTTCCACGACAGAAACTTCAACGGGGCCGAGTGCAGAGGCTCGAACGGAGGTCCCATGAGCTTGGTCAGCACCACGTTGAGCTCCCACGCCGGGGCCGGAGCCTTCACCGGCGGGAACGATCTGAACAGTCCCTTCATGAACTCTTTCACCAGACGATGAGACCACAAGGACGTCCGCCCCGTGGTTCTGGTGTATCGGGAGATCGCAGCAAGATGAATCTTGATGGACGCGTGTGCCAGTCCAGCTTTGGCCAGCGTCAGCAGGTACGGCAGTACTTGGGGAGCCGTAATCCGTAGAGGGTTAATCTTCTGTGCGTGGCACCAGATAGAGAACCTCTTCCATTTGTGTCCGTAGCATTTCAGAGTCGAGGACGCCCTGGCCTTTGCAAGAACCTCTCTGCAGTCGGCCGGTATGTCGTATCCTCCAAACTCTAGCGCTGCAGGAGCCAGGCCTGCAAGTTCAACGACTTCGGGTCGTGGTGGAGGATGGCGCCTCCTTCCCTGGAGAATAGATCCGCGTCCACCGGCAGCTTGATTGACGGGGACGCTGACAAGTCCAGAAGGTCCGGGAACCATATCTGCCTCGGCCACGCAGGTGCGACGAGGATCATCCTGCACCGTGACCTCTTGAGCTGGTTGATGAGCCGGATCAGCAGTGGCAATGGAGGGAACGCGTAAAGGAACAGGCCCTCCCAGGGGAACGAGAAAGCATCGCCCAGCTCCTCGCCTGGGGAAACCTGCTGGCGAACCTCCGGCACTTGGAGTTCGTCGCCGTCGCGAACAGGTCGATCTGGGGTGTGCCCCACCGTCGGAAGAGGCGATCCACTAGATCCTGCCGTAGTTCCCACTCGTGGCACGAGCGCAGCTCCCTGCTGAGTGAGTCGGCGATGGTGTTTTTATCCCTGCCAGATGAAACGGCACCAGAAATATCCTTTGGGCGACGGCCCAATGCCACAGGTCCTGCGCCTCCTTGGACAGTGCTGGGGACCTGGTTCCGCCCCGTTTCCTGATGTAAAACATGGTGGTGGTGTGGTCGGTGAAGATCCTCACCACCTTGCCCTTGAGGGACGGAAGGAAGGACCTGAGGGCCCAAAACACTGCACAGAGCTCCAGGACGTTGATATGTAGTGATTTCTCCATTGGGAGCCAAAGGCCTCTCGCGTGCAGATTTTCGGTGTGCGCTCCCCACCCTTCCAGGGAGGCATCCGTGGTCACTGTCTCCTGGTGGGCTGGGGTCTGGAAGTCCATGCCCGCCGTCAGATGCGCGCGGGTGCCCCACCACCGGATCGCTCGTCGGAAACTCTCGTCGAGTGTGATCCTTTCCTCGAAGCTGCCCGTCGTTTGGATCCAGCGCGCGTCCAGGAACTCCTGCAACGGGCGCATCCGGAGCCTGCACAGGGGAATGAGGTAGATGCAGGAAGACATTCCGAGGAGGGACTTGATGGACCTCACCTTGGCCGCGTCGGCCACCAACATCCGTTGTACCTTGCCCAGGATGGCCCTGGTCCTCTCCTCCGACGGGGAGGCCAGAAGGGACACTGTGTCGAGCCTCGCTCCCAGAAACAGTGCGGCTTGCGCGGGTACCAGGTGGGATTTGGCATAGTTCACGGAGAATCCCAGGTCCGTGAGAAGCTGGACGGTCCTTGCCGTGTGGTCCACGGCGAGCTCCCTCGTCTTGGCTCGGATGAGCCAGTCGTACAGGTAGGGGTAGACGTGGATCCCCTCTCGGCGCAGCTGCGCCGCCACCGGTGCAAGGCACTTGGTGAAAACCCTGGGTGCCGACCGTAGTCCGAAGGGGAGGGCTTTGAACTGGTAGTGACGCCCTTGGACCACAAACTTGAGAAATTTTCGGTGCCCCCTTAGGATGGGAATATGGAAGTAGGCATCCTCCAAATCCAACGACGACAGGAAGTCTCCTTCCTCCAGCTGACCCAGGACGTGCTGGAGGGTGACCATCCGGAACTTCTGAGCCTTGATGAACTTGTTCAGACGTCGCAGGTCTAGGATGGGGCGCCATCCTCCCGTCTTCTTCTTCACGAGGAAGTATCTCGAGTAAACTCCGGAGCCCCGAAGCCTCTTTGGGACGGGTTCGATGGCGCCCTTCCTGAGCATTGCCTTTACCTCCAGGAGAAGCTGCGGGAAGTGAAGCTCTTTCCTGGCCACGGGGGGGACGCGCGGGCACCTTCTTTGAAACTCGAGCGCGTGGCCCCGGGCTAAGGCGTCCAACACCCAACGGTCGGTGGAGATGGACTCCCACACGCTGACGAAGCTCGCCAGCCGGCCTCCCACCGGGGTGCTTCGGTGGGGGCCCGACCCCACGGCCGGTTCAATCCTGTTTCGACGAGGCTTTGCCACCTTGACGACGACAACGGCGGGGTCCGCCCGACTTGCCTCGTCCCCTATAGGCCTCCTGAGACGACGAGCGGGCCGCTTGACGATAGGTGGAGAAACCGCCGCCAGAACCTTTGGAGGCGCCCTTGCCTCCGCTGCTCCGAAAGGGCGGCCGTCGTTGTAGAACCCCAAGGGCCCGGGCCGTCTCCGTGTCCGCTTTAATGGCCTGAAGGGAGTCGTCCACTGTTTTCCCAAACAGGTTGTTCCCATCGAACGGCATGTCCAGGACTCTGCTCTGTACGTCTTGACGGAAGTCCGTAGCCTTGAGCCATCCACGCCGCCTAAGGCACACGCCGTTGCCCAACTGGCGAAATCCCTTATCGGCGATGTCCGTCGCAGTTGTGATGGCGTGGTCCGACGCCACCTCACCTTCCTGTAGGATCTCCAGGGCATCCGCCCTCTTGTCGTCCGGTAGGAAGTCCAGCAGAGGAGCCAGTTTGTACCATAGCTCCCTGTCGTAGCGGGCCACGATAGCCAAGGCATTGGCCGCCTTAATCGTCGTCGCTGCAGACGAGATGACCCTGCGTCCCATAGAGTCCAACTTCTTTCCCTCGCCGTCCGGCGGGGAAGTCGATGTGGAGGCCGCACCCCACCCCCCGCTTTCTTCCTGGCCGCCGCGGAGACGACGGAGTCCGGGGTAGGCTGCGCCCAGAGGCACAGGGGGGCCGCGTCCGGGACCCGGTACTTCTTTTCGTACCGGTCTCTTCTCGCTGGCGTCGTGGAAGGGTTCTTGAGGAGGGCGAGGCCCTCATCCCAAATGTCGTCCAGTAGAGGCACCGCGAGGACCGTCTTCCTCTTGGCCTCACGCCGTTGATAAAGGAATCCTTCCTTTTTCTTCTCCTCAGGGCAGAGTTGGAAAAGATCGGACGCCCTGGCGATCATGGAGTGGAACGATCCAATCTCGTCGGGCGGAGAAGCCCTGGTGGGCGGTGAGGACGGAAGATCCTCGTCGTAGACCTCGTCGTCCGTACCCGTCGCGGCCGTGTCAGTCCCCGTATCATCCCCTCGAGTCGTGGACGGGGAGGAGGGCTGGACGGGGCGCGACGGCTGAAAAGGAGGTGGAGGGTGAATCCTTCTTTTCTTGGGAGGAGGAACGCCAGAAGGTTCCGGTTCTGGGTCCCCCGGCGGGAGGGTTCCTCCGCTGGCAACGGTAGTCTCGTCCTTATCTCCGTGCATAAGGACTGTATAGCCAACAAAATGGCCGCCGAGTTGTCTTGCGGCGCTGGCAGAGGGGAATCCGACGGGCGATCAGGGGCTCCGTGGCTTAAGACCTCGATCAGCTCTTCCTCCGAGGTTGAAGCCGAGTCTACGACACCCTGCCCCCCCTTTTTCTTCTCCACCGGAGATTTCACGGGGGTCCTATCGATGGGCATAAAAGAGGACTCCCTCCGAGGTGGCAGGGAGACTGAGCCCCGAGGTCGCCACCACTGGCATAGCATCCACAGTCTGAGCCAGATATCGCCGATAGGGATTTCGCCAGTTGGGCAACGGCGTGTGCCTTAGGCGGCGTGGATGGCTCAAGGCTACGGACTTCCGTCAAGACGTACAGAGCAGAGTCTTAGTGTCTTACATATACAGTTTCACCTTTATTATTGAATGTAATGTATTTATGTGCTGCTTTTTGAATATGCTCAGTGTTTCTATTGCACGATACAACAATGTAAGCTACTCCATGAGTTTTCAGATAGTGCTGATGTTGACCGAGCTCGTCCGCGAACATACGCATGATCCGCAAACATCAGACCCACTAGCGCAGGTAGGGGGTTCAGTATGTTCTATGCATATAAACTAAGGGAACCCTAGGAAACATTTATCCAATTTATATTGTCGATCTCTAATGGACGTTATGGTTCCAAGTAAAACCGAAAACCCCCTGAAACTCGCCAGTTATGGTAAGCTAACCAACCATAACTTGCGCCACCACCGTGCACTGCTAAAGACTAAACCAGGGCAAAGATGACATCACATGTGCATTTACTTTTCATGAAAAGTATGTACAAGGGATTCTTATTGTAATGTTGATAAAAAAAGTCATGGATCGTTGGCATAAATGGGGGGCGTGGCCATGTGAGCAGACGTGCTTGTGGTGAAGCTCCTGATGATCCGGCATTAATCCTGTAAAAGAGTGCAGATGCACAAGCCCTTGAAAGACTACAAAAGCGGGCGCTGGTGTATGAAGACACCGGGCACTGAAGTCGATGGATTGGAGCCTGCATACTGCGAGGAGTCAGCAGATATGAGGGTGCGAAGTTCCTGAGGACGGAGACCCGCAAAGGCAAGATGGCGGGGGCTCCGGGTGGCTGCGAGACAAAGGAACCCACGTGTGGACCCGGGAATGTACCATTTGTATGAGCCATAGCGGAGTGGGCTGTGTGGGGAAGCGAAACCTGCAGCGTGACACGGACGAGTGTATTGTGCCCCCAATAGCTGCTTCACAGAAGAAACAGACGGAGAGGCAGCCGGCACTAGTAAACAGATCCCAGCCCGACAGACTGGCCTATGGAGCCGGTGGCAGTGGTGCGTGACCAGCGATAGCGCAAGTGGCACCCGGGTGGCGCTGCGCATGGGCGCACTCGGGCACCAAGTCCACACAAGAAGGTGGGCATGGACGGCGGATCCGCACGGCTCGCGCGTTGAGGCGGCCCTGGCATCCTGCATCTGTGGAGGACGGTGCAGCGACCCGACCCACAGATGACCGCTGAGGGCTGCAGCGGCTGCAGTCAGTTGGGGAGTGCCCATCAAACACAGCGAGACGCTGGCAGACTGGTCCCCTGCAAGGTGAGCTAAGGGGGCAGAGCAAGTCACAACCCGTTAGTGCTACCCCCCGCATGTGTCAGATTCTTGGACTGGATATTGGGTCTTAAACACTCTCTCACCTGGTGGGGGAAAAGGAGGGGACAATGGCCAGCTGATAGACCTCAGGTGGGAGGCAAGCTTAGACCGGAGAAGGGCACTGCGGTGAATATAGACACTGCCAGCACGGGGGAAACAGGCATCCCGAACAGATCAAATCACCCTGCAGGCACTGGGCAGACAGAGCGGGGGCAAGGAGCGGGATACAGGGGGAGAGCAGGCGGACCCGTTAAGGTCCGCTGCAAGCCTGGACACACGGTGCCCACAGTTGACGACCCACAATGCCCGGGGCCACTGGCATGGTCGGAGAGAAGATCCACACTGTTACGTGGGAAGGCACAATCCATCTCGGCAGTTCGAGACGCTCCTTGGATGGCACCTCTGGGCCCAGGCGATAACAGAAGTCTGCCCCCGAGGGGGCTGGAAACCATACCAAGTGGGGCTCACCCTCGAATCTCAGCTGCGGCGCCATGTCCAACAAATCTAGACCGAAGGGCAAGCAAACTACGCTGGACGATACGCCAAAACACCGCCCGGCCCGGAAGGAGCCAGAAGCAAAGACAAGACCTCCGCCGGGAGGGCAGCCACAACGGGCATGAACCAGGAGGTCCTTGCCGCGATCACTGACCTGAAAGTGGCCTGGGAGACCAAGCTTGGACTGGCTATGACCGAATTGAAAGCAGCGCTGGAGCTCAAGGTTGGGGCAGTGCAAGAGGAAGTGAACCTTCTTCGTCAAGATGTCAGGTCACTGGCAGAGCGCACTGAGAATCTTGAGTAAGATGGGCCTGAACACAGCGGACTGTGCATCACACAAATCGGAACGTCATGCCCTAGTGCAACGCGTGGGTATCTTGAAAGCAGGGCGGAGGAGGCGGAAGGACTTGCCCGGAGGAACAATATCCGCATTGTTGGTTTCCCGGAGGGAGCGGAGGGTCCCAACCCTACGGAGTTGGTTGAATATATGCTGTTGCAGGAGATAACTGGGGGAGTGTTATCCCAGGGGTTCAGGGTGGAAAGAGCACATAGGGCCCTGATGAGGAAACTGCCGCCAGGAACCCCCCGCCCCTAGGCCGGTGATTGCCAAGATCCTGATCTATCGAGATCTGGAAAGGATCCTGGAATACTTCCGGAAGGGTGGAACAATACAAAGGGGACAGCAAATGTAACAGCATACCCGGATTACACCCTGATGGTACAGCATAGCCGTATGAACTTTGGGACTGACTGCGAGGCAGGCCATAAGTACATGTTGCTCTACCCAGCGAAGTTGAGTCTTCCACAGAAATAGAACCCGGTTTTTCGATTCACCGGAAGCAGCTATGGGATGGCTCGACATGCAGGGCAGCCCTCAGGAGTCAGACGTCCAGACGATGGGAGAAGGAAGAGATAAGTAACCTGTGTCCAGGACACCGAGGGGTGTCTCAGCTTAAGACAATGGGACTTGATTATTGTATAAGTTGAAGCTTATAGGCATACAGGGAAATATGTGGAAATGAACCGTGAGCACTGACACTTTAGATGCACGAGAGCCTCACAGAGCTAGTCCTCATACCCCCATACGTAGTAATTAGTTAGGTCACTGGTAGTCCGGTGACACCCTGCTGGGTTTCTGCCCTCGGCATTTCGAGGCAGGACCAAACGCGGGGTCGCCTGAGATCCAGGGATGGAGCTGGGCACTTGTTGGGGTGGGGGGGGGGGGTTGTGGGCTGGGTTTGTTAGTTGGGGAAGGGGTGGGGAGGATGAGTTGGACGGGAGTTGGGGGGTACCGGGCCAAAATGAGAATCTTATCAGGCGAGATGGGGGGGTGGAGTGGGAGGGCAGGAAGGTATATCTATGGCGTCGGGGTGCCTTAGAGTGGTTACCTGGAACGTCAGGGGCCTCAACAGTTATTTGAAGCGTAACAAGGAACAAGTTACTTACCTGTAACTGTTCTCCAGCATGGGTCTGGCATGGATTCACATGCTCATGAATATTCCCTGTCAGGCTGGGAATCCTCGGTAAAGAAAAAAAATCAGTATCAGTTTCGTTTCGTTTCTAATCTGTCTTTCTTAGTAGTAACCAACCACTGGTCTCTGGGTCATACTGCCCCCAGCCAATGACTGCCCTCTCCCTAAGCCCCGCCCCTGGAAGCCATCCTCAGATTTGGTAGCACGTAAAGTGGCAGTATGACCAAGTGAAGAGCCGCAGAGGGGAAGGAGGGAGGGTTTGCATGTGAATCCATGCCAGACCCATGCTGGAGAACAACAGTTACAGGTAAGTAACTTGTTCCTTCTCCAGCATGGGGTCTGCCATGGATTCACATGCTCATGAATATAAGAATACATAGCAGTACACATGCACAACCACGGGAGGTGGCAAGGCTAAACATTAAGCATTACATAACTCAACATTAAGCAAGTCTTACCTCCTCACCAGGCTCACCTTAAGCGAACAGGTTGCGCAGCCCTGCCTGGCCGACTATGGACTCCTCCCTGGAATCCCAGTCGATGCAGTAGAATCTCGTGAAGGTGTGCATCGACCTCCACGTAGCAGCCCTGCAGATGTCCAGCAAGGGCACACCAGACAATAACACAGTGGTAGCAGCGATCGCTCTGGTCGAATGGGCTCTCGGACGGCCAGGCAACGGTCGGTTTGCCAACCGATGATCGTGCATGATGCAGCCGGAGAGGCATCTGGAAATTGAAGCCTTTGAGAGAGCCTTCCCTTGGTTCACAGGTCCAAAGTTCAAAGAGCTGTGATGTCTTCCGAAAACTCTTCGTTCGGTCCACGTAGAACTTCAGTGCTCTAGCTACATCCAGCGAGTGCAAAGTCCTCTCAGCCGGCGACTAAGGCAACGGGAAAAAGACTAGCAACACCAAGGGCTCGTTGAGATGGAAGTCCGACGGCACCGTGGGCATGAAGGAGGGGTGTGTCCTCAGCACCACCCTCGTCTCATGGAAAGTCTATGGAGGCTTGCAGGAAAGGGCCTGAATCTCTCCCACGCGTCGTGCAGAGGTGATGGCCACAAGGCTGTCTTTCACAACAGGAACTTCAACGGAGCCGAATGCAAGGGCTCGAATGGCGGGCCCATGAGCCTGGCCAGCACCACGTTGAGCTCCCACGCCGGGGCTGGAGCCTTCACCGACGGGAACGATCGAAACCGTCCTTTCATAAACTCCTTCACCAGGCGATGAAACCACAGGGACGACCGTCCTGCAGTTCTGGTGTATCAGGAAATCGCTACCAGATGTATCTTGATGGAAGCACGAGCTAGTCCAGCTTTGGCCAGCGACAGTAAGTACAGTAGCACTTGAGGGGCAGTAATCCATAGAGGGTTAATCTTCTGTGCACGGCACCAGACAGAGAACCTCTTCCACTTGTGTCCGTAGCACTTGAGAGTTGAGGAAGGCCCTGGCCTTTGCAAGAACCTCTGCATTCAGCCGGGATAGCGTACCCTCCAAACTCTAGTGCTGCAGGAGCCAGGCCTGCAAGTTCAGCGACACCGGGTCGTGATTAAGAATGGCGCCTCCTTCTCTGGAGAGAAGATCTGTGTCTGTCGACAGTTTCACTGGTGGGGACGCTGACAAGTCCAGAAGGTCCGGGAACCAGATCTGTCTCGACCACCTCGGTGCAACGAGGATCATCCTGCACCGGGACCTCTTGAGTTGGTTGATGAGTTTGAGCAGCAACGGCGGGAACGCATACAGGAACAGGCCGTCCCAGGGGAACGAGAAAGCATTGTCCATGCTCCTCGGCTGGGGGAACCTGCTGGCGAACCCCTGGCACTTTGAGTTTGTTGCCGTCGCGAACAGGTCAATTTGGGATTTGCCCCATCGCTGGAAGAGTTGATCCACTTGATCCTGGCGTAGTTCCCACTCGTGGCACGAGCGCAGCTCCCTGCTGAGTGAGTCGGCAATGGTGTTTTTTATCCCTGCTAGATGAAAAGGCACCAGAAAAATCCCCTGGGCAACGGCCCAGTGCCACAGATCCTGGGCTTCCTTTGACAGGGCTGGGGATCTGGTTCCTCCCTGTTTCCGGATGTAGAACATCATGGTGGTGTTGTCGGTGAAGATCCTCACCACCTTGCCCTTGAGGAACGGGAGGAATGACTTGAGGGCCCAGGACACCACTCGGAGCTCCAGTATGATGATGTGGAGGGGCCTCTCTTCCGGGAGCCACAGGCCTCTTGCATGAAGATCTCCGGTGTGCGCTCCCCACCCCTCCAGGGAGGCATCCGTCATCACCGTCGCCTGGTATGCTGGGGGTCTGAAAGTCTGTGCCCGCCGTGAGATGCGCGCGGGTGCCCGACCATTCAATTACCTGGCGGAATACCTTGTTGATCTTGCCCTTGAAGCTGCCCGTCGCTTGCATCCAACGGGTGTCAAGGAACTCCTGCAGAGGGCGCATCCGAAGCCTGCACAGGCGCACCAGATAGATGCAAGAGGACATCATCCCGAGCAGGGACTTGGACCTCACTCTGGCCACGTCTGTGGCCAGTAGATGCTGTACCTTCCCCAGGATGGCCTGCGTTCTTTCCTCCGACGGCAAGGCCAATCGCTCCACTGTATCGAGCTTGGCTCCCAGAAACAGCGCGACCTGTGACGGAACCAAGTGGGATTTGGGGAAGTTGATGGAGAATCCCAGGTGCGTGAGCAGCTGGACGGTCTTCGCTGTGTGTTAGATGGCGCGTTCCCTTGTCCCTGCTCGGAAGATCCAGTTGTCCAGGTAGGGGTAGACGTGGATCTCCTGCAGGCGCAGCCGCGCCGCCACTGGTGCAAGCCACTTGGTGAACACCCTGGGCGCAGACTTCAATCTGAACGGGAGGGCCTTGAACTGGTAGTGCCGTGATGAATTTGTTTAGCCGACGCACGTCCAGGATGAGACGCCAACCTCCTGTCTTCTTCCTGATGAGGAAGTATCTTGAGTATACTCCGGAGCCCCGGAGCCTCTTTGGGACGAGCTTGATGGCTCCTTTCTTGAGCATTGCCCTTACCTCTAACAGCAGTTGAGGGACGTTGTTTTCCTTCCTGGCCACTGGAGGAATTCGGGGGCACTTTAGTAATTCCAGAGTGTGCTCGTGGGCCAAGGCATCCAGCACCCAACTGTCGGTGGAGATGGACTCCCACACGCTGACGAACTTCGCCAGCCGGCCTCCCACCGGTGTGCTTCGGTGGGGGCCCGACGCAACAGCCGGTTCAGTCTTGTTTGGAAGCAGCCTTGCCTCTTTGGCCTCCCTGGTGACGACGGCGAGATCCACCAGACTTGCCTCGTCCCCTGTAGGCTTCTTGCGACGAGGAACGGGCCGCTTGACGGTAGGTCGAGGAGCCACTGCCAAATCCTTTGGAGGCACCTTGCTTGCCTCTGGAGTTCCAAAAGGGCGGCCGCCGTTGCTGCAGAACTCCCAAGGCCCGAGCCGTCTCCGTGTCGGTCTTGATGGCCTGCAGCGACTCATCCACTGTGTTTACAACAGATTGCTCCCGTTGAAGGGCATGTCCAAAACCTTGGCTTGCACGTCCTGGCGGAAATCCATCGCCTTGAGCCACCCCCGTTGTCGAAGGCAAACGCTGTTGCCCAACTGCCGGAAACCCAGGTCGGCAATGTCCGTGGCCACAGTTGTGGCGTGGTCCGATGCCACCTCACCCTCCTGTAGGATCGCCAGGGCCTCTGCCCTCTTGTCATCCGGGAGGAAGTCCAACAGAGGGGCGATCTTGTACCACAATTCCCTGTCGTAGCGGGCCACAATCACAAGGGCGTTGGCTGCCTTAATCGTCGTCGCCGCTGACGAGATGACTCGTCGTCCCATGGCGTCCAGCTTCTTTCCCTCGCCATCCGGTGGGGAAGTTGAAGATGAGGCCGATGCCCCCCTGCTTTCTTCTTGGCCGCTGCAGAGACAACCGAATCCGGGGTCGGCTGTGCCCTAAGGCACAACGGGGCGGCATCAGGGACCCGGTGTAACGCATACCTGAACTCTGCAGGAACACCACAAGGACTCTACTTAGAGAGCGAAGCTGCTTCTAATTAGAGGCCTCCCGACTGCAATGGAATTCCTGCTAAAACACAGACGGCTCCTCTTAGAACAAGGATTCAAATTTTTTCCAGGGGAAAACAATGGGCACTGACTCAATGTGAAAATATATGATTAACGTTCTTCCTATTTACCTTCTGTTTTTAATGGTGAGCTCTCCATCCTGCATCTGCGCAAGGGTGCTTGTTCTGAAGAATGGGCAATGAAGAAACTAAAAGTTCATGTGTAGTAGTGATGGCAATAATGGAATGGGCACAAGGAATACTGAAACTACTGTGGAGAGGAGTGGAGGGTAAAACTTTAGTATGACAAGATGGTAATCTACCCAGAGGACACGAAATAAAGGAACCCCAACAATAATGAAGCACCACCTAGTACTACACAGGTCAAACAATACCCTGAAGAAAATGCCCAATTTTAGGTAAATGCCACTTGACAATGTGAAAAAGGTTAGAAAGCAAACCTTATTTCTCTCTACCCAATGTTCCTTAATGAATTATAATTCGGAGGATAATACAGAGGAATGCGAACAACAACTTCTCTCAGAAGTTTCAGGAATCAGGTTGCGAGTGCTTCATGCATGTAACAGAGTTCAACAAACGGAGCTAAATGACTACTCTGCAATATTTGCGCACTCGTACTATCACCACACCATAATGTTACATAAGCCACCTCCGAACGTAAGACAGTTTTGCTGGGCTGCCAAATGTACGAATATACTTGCTGTGAAATAAGTGCCGTGACTGGAATTAGCTCTGTATGCTGCAACGCACTTCACAGACCACTTGGAGCAATGCCGTGGCAACGAAGACAGGAAACAGCTGACTGACAAACTCCTGACCAAAACACTGGGAACTGAAAACTAACTAGGATGCCTGAAATAAACTAACAAGAAAGGGAAAAATACTAAGACTTGGATACTGTGGAACTGTGGAAAGAATATAGCTGCTAATCTCCTGACAAGAGCGGACCGCTATAAGCGTTAACTGCCGAGGCAGAAAAGACGTGGAGCACTGGAGAGGCGGGGCTTAAGTAGGGAAAGGGTGGAGATGACTAGACCTACACTTTAAATTCTGGGAATTAGGAGGCGGCCATGTCAGGAAGTCAGGAAGTGACTCCTCGCTTGCTTAATCATTATTGAGTCTGCCCTTAATCCAGGAATCATATGCCCCGGACCAGGTTTTCTTGGAATGGCAATTGGAAGTTTTGGCTGTGATCATGACACCCGGTACTACTTCTCGTACCGGTCCCTCTTGGCAGGTGTCGTGGACGGGTTCTTGAGAAGGGCAAGTCCCTCGTCCCAGATGTCATCCAGCAACAGTACCGAGAGGACCGTCTTCCGCTTGGCCTCGCGCCGTTGGTAGAGGAAGCCTTCCTTCTCTTCGGGGCAGAGCTGAAAAATCTCGGATGACCTGGCAATCATGGCGTGGAAGGGGCCAATCTCGTCGGGCGGGGACGCCTGAGGGATCGGAGATGGACGGTCAGTCCATCCAGTCGTCACCGCCGTCGTCATCCGTCCCCGTCGTGGCCGTGTCTGTTCCCATGTCGTCCCTCAGGATCGGGGAAGTCGGCAAAGGCTGAGAAGGTCGTGAGGGCTGAAGGGGCACTGGATGAATTCTCTTATTTGGAGGGCTTCCCGACGGACCTGGATCAGCCGGGTCATCTGTCGGGGGTAGGGGCAGTTTCGTCCTTAGCTCTGTGCATAAGACTTGGATTGCCGTCAAAATGGCCCCTGAGTTGTCCTGTGGCTCGGGCTGCAATGGGCACGACGGTTGCTCCTCATCCACGAGAACCTCGTCGTCGTTGCCACCCTCGCTCTCGTTGTCCCCCTCATCGGGATTCCTCCCGTGGGACCAGGCCTCTTCCAAATTCTCGGTCAGTTCCTCCTCGGAGGTTGTGTCCGTGTCCGTAATGGCCACCTCCCCCCCCCCCCTCTTTTTCCACCTGGGTCTTCACGGTGGGTCTTCCTGATGGGCTTAAAAGAGGATTCCCTCCGCAGAGGCAGGGAAACTCTAGACCCCGAGGTCACCTCCACTGGCTTCGCCAGGGCTGCAGTGACTCCCTCGATAGAGGCCTTAGCCGGGTGGATCAAGGCCTTCGCTGCCTCAGGCGCACTTGAGGCCTGCATCTTAGGGGGAGGGTCACCGCCTCGCTCCCCCTCGGCCAGTTCCTCCGAAAGGGCCTCTCCAGAAGCTTAGCCGGGTTCTCGGATTTCCTCTTCCCCGAGCCAGTGCGTTGGCTCACGGTTGATGGCGTTGGTGAAGGTGCGCCCTGCCTGTCAGCCGAGAAGCCCGACCGCTTGGCGCTCCCGGTGACCGCGGACTCGCGGTGCTTTGCCTTCTGTTGGGCCCCCATCGCCGGGGCGCCCTCACAGGACTTAAAAGACCGCTCGGACTTTCTTCTCACCTGCTGGGCTCTTGCCTTCCAGACAGTTGGAAAGACGGGTCTGGCAATCCCTCATCGTCCGATCCATCATGTTAAAGCAAAACGCACAGTCCTTCTCCACGTGCGTTTTGTCCTCGTGGAGGCAGTAAAGGCATTTCGAATGCTCGTCCTCCTTGAACACATTTTGTAGGTTGCATCCAGGGCAGATCCTGAACAGTTTGCCGGGAGTTGAGCTTCCCTTCTCCTGGGCCAGGTTCTTCTCGTCCACGAGGTAGGCCTCAAACTTCAGGAATCCTCCCAAGAAGCGTAACTCAACGAAAACTTCACCCTTGAGGGGCGTAGGTAAATCCGAAACGGGTCCCCGTTGATCGGTAGTAGAAACGATGGAGCTTGAGGCTCGATTAACTGAAAAAATGAGATAAATCTCTTTGAAAAAGCGCAAAATGCAGTAAAAGCTCGAGAGCTATCGCACGAGGACTCCCAACACTTGAGCGTGCAGTAAAAATCTGAGGATGGCTGCCAGGGGCGGGGCTTAGGGAGAGGGCAGTCATTGGCTGGGGGCAGTATGACCCAGAGACCAGCGATTGGTTACTACTAAGAAAGACCGATCAGAAACGAAACTGATACAGATTTCTTTCTTTACTGAGGATTCCCAGCCTGACGGAGAAAGTCATGATGTACCTGAAAAGGATGAGGATTGATATAGCATTATTGCAGGAGACCCACCTCACCAGGGAGAAATTGGAGTTGGTAAAGAGGAAGTGGAGGGGAAGCGTTGAGGGTGCCACATACTCGGCCTACTCAAGAGGAGTTATTACCTGGATAGCACCCCATGTACCATTCCAATTGCTCTAGTCCACAGGAGACCCGGAGGGCAGAATGATAGTTGTGAGAGGGATGCTGGAGAACCGGAAGTGAGCATTGTAAATTTATATGCCACCCAACCAAGACAGTGGCCTACTTTCGGACTCTGTACGGTAAAATTAGCCCTCTATTAGGCGGCAGGATCCTATAGGGCGGAGATTTTAATTGTGTATTGAATCCTAAGGTGTAACAAAACCAAAGAGGTGATGGCTGGAAGGTTTAGAATTAATCTTAACCACTGGCAATGCTCTGGGTAACCCTCCAGACCACTGTTCTTCGCCTGCCAAGCCATTACAGAAGGGAAAGACCATATGTAAATCAGGCTTGGCCCCACCCCAAAAGGGGCAGTCCAGCCCGAACTGCTAGGCCACATCCCTTCTGCACGAGACCACAAGCATCCCCAAACATGTTTCGCCCTTGTTGGGGCTCATCAGTGAGGAGTAGCTTGGGTCTCTAGGCCCAGCAGGCACGGGACCCACGTCTGGGCATACCCGTCCCACTCGGGGTGACATAACAAAAACAAAGAGGTGATGGCTGGAAGGTTTAGAATTAATCTTAACCACTGGCAATGCTCTGGGCAACCCTCCAGACCACCGTTCTTCGCCTGCCAAGCCATTACAGAAGGGAAAGACCATATGCAAATCAGGCTTGGCTTGAATCCTAAGATGGACAGATCCGATAGCAAGCTAGACAAACCCACCCCGGCTGCAAAGTGCTGCAGGCCCTCCTGAAGGACTTTGACCTCGTAGATGTCTGGAGGCTGTTGCACCCTGCAGATAGGGAATACTCACACTATGCGGCGCCACATGACCTGTACACAAGGCTGGACTACGTGTTCGCCACTGCCGAGATGGTGGAGGAGGTGAGAAGTGTGGAATATAAGGCCAGGGTGCTCTCAGACCACTCCCCCTGGTTCTGGAGTGGCACCATCAGCCCCTTAAAGCGCAGATCCCGACGTGGAAGCTTAGGGCCGAGGCCCTGCAGGATACGGGAGGATCTTAGGGAGGAGATCACGGAGTACTTCGAGCTCAATACTGGCAGTGTTCGATCTATGGGAACTGAGTGGGAGGCATTTAAAGTGGTAGTGCGGGGGGTGGCCATGTCAAAATCTAGGGGGCTCCAGGGGGGGGGGGCATAGAACGCAAGCTACGGGAAGCGGAGGAAGAGCTAGAAGACGACATTATGCGCAGGGGCGGCACCTCTAGGGAAGAGGGGTTCAGGATGAGTCGGCTACAACAAGCCATTAGCGAACACTGGGACAGCTTATGCAAATGAAGCTACAAGAAATATGTGGAGAGACAACATGCGGGGGGAGACAAACCAGGAATGTTGCTGGCCTGGCTATATAAAAGAGCGAGGCACCACGGCAGGTGACCAGGGAAATTAGAGGGGAGGGAGGCTGGATCCTGGATACCCAAGAGGGAGTGAACGAAGAGTTCCCGGGATACTATAGACGGCTCTATGAGGACCCTGGCGGAGCAGGAGACCAAGAAATCCAGGAAACGCTAGAAGATATAGGTTTGCCCACCCTAGACGACTCAGAGCGAGCGGACCTAGATGCCCCAATCACAGAAGAAGAGTTAGTGATTCAAAACTTGCCCATTTGTAAGGCTCCGGGGTCAGATGGGCTCTCCAGTGAATTCTACAAAGCCTATAAACAGGAGCTAGTTCCCCCGCTGCTGGCTATGCTGAACGAGGCGTACGAGCAGGGTAGGCTGCCAGAGTCCCTACGAAAGGCAGTGATCATCCCGCTCTTGAAGCCGGGTAAGCCTAGCACAGACTGCGGGTCATACAGACCCCTTTCGATGCTCAACCAAGATAGCAAAATCCTTACGGCAGTGCTAGCAAACCGGCTCAACCGAGCATTGGCAAACTGATACATCCTGATCAAACGTGCTACGTCCCTGGGAGGAACATAACTGATAACCATAGGAGACTGCATCACATCATTCATCAGACAAAGGAGGACCCGGGTGAGCTGGGAGTCCTATCGCTTGACGCGGTTAAGGCCTTTGATTCAGTAAGATGGCCATGGCTGCTGGCGACTCTGGAAGGATATGGAATGGGGCCAGGGTACCTCAGGTGGGTTAGGATGTTTTACAGCGCCCCAATTGCAGGGGTTAAAACCGGTCCCACGATCTCAGAAACATGGCAACTTGGCAGGGGCACCAGACAGGGCTGCATCGGTCGCCCATGTAATATATACTCGCGCTGGAACCTTTGGCCGTCTGTCTTAGACAACAATATGGGGAAATTGGGATCTGCACTGCGGGCAGCCTACATCTTATCTCACTATATGCTGACGATATACTCTTGTATCTGTGCTTCCCAGAGAACACACAATACATCCTGGAGGTGATGGAACGATAGGCTGCCCTCTCCGGCATAGCGGTCAACCCCAGGAAATCTAGCTTGTTCCTCCTGGGGAGATCGACTTGTCCCACCTAAAGAGTTGCCAATATTGCTGATACCCTGGCGTACCAGGTCGTTCCGATACCTCGGAATTGACATATACCACACAACGGGAGAAGAATATGAACATAATACGCTAAAAGCAGTGGAAGGCATTAAAAACAGCATGGATTCTGGTCCAGACTACCCCTGGCTATGAATGGGAGAGCTGCTCTAATTAAAATGGTAGTCCTGCCCAGATTGTTACACTTCTTTGTAAATATTCCGCATGTGATCCCTAGATGCTTATTCGCTAGTCTCCACAGCTTGTGCAGGGGCTTTATATGGCATAACTCTAGAAACCGGAAATTACAGAACTCGTGTGACAGGGGGGAGGGGGGAATTAACCTGCCGAATTTTGAATTATATTACTTAGCGGGACAACTGCAGTATGTGGCCAGGTGTCTGTCTGAGGAGGAAACTGCTGAAACCAGGCTGTTGTGCATGGAGCCGGCACCCTACTTCCTCAGAGGTGGTGTGGCTGTCCAAGCCAAAGGTACAAGAGATGGCAAGGCTGTTGGCACTGGGCTGGGAGGTGTGGCATAGAGCATGGCAGATGGTGGGATTCCTGGCCCCGTTTTCTATGCAGGTGCCATTGGTGGCGCTATGCAGAGAAGACCCCCCAATTGATATAAGGGGTCTGCAGACACTGGGAACTGATGGGCCTGGCCACACCGGGAGACATGGCAGGAGGGGGAGGCCCTGGAATTCCAGAAATTAATCAAGGACACTGGAGTGCATAGAGGGCAATACAGTACCTACTCCAGAATGGTTAAACGAGCGCGAGTGAAGTGGCCGGCGGCGGTGCTCTCAGAACAACCGGATGCCACCAGGGAAATGTTATACGACATCCGAGGGTGGGCATGAGATATCCCGCCTATATGAGCTAATGGGGTCTAAGGTGGGGAAGGAATTGTCCCTACTAAGACAACTCTGGGAGGCAGAGGTGGGAGAGCCTATGTCGGATGGGGCATGTGAATGAGCCCAAAGATACCATAAGAAAGTGTCGCTGAACGCGAGGCTCCAACAGATCCAGCTATACGTCACGCACAGAGCATGCCTGACCCCTAGCAAGATCGCCAGGTTTGGGGGCCAGTTGACCCAGAGATGCCCCAGGTGCGGGGAGGAGGAAGCAGGGATGTTGCACATGTTCTGGGCTTGCCCGGAGGTGGGAAGGTTTTGGGCAGAATTGAAGACACGCTTGACAGACAAAGGCATTACGCTAGATGTGGAGTCGGCCTGGGCATGCATGCTAGGGGGCTTCCCTAGGCCACACAATCTGAGGCACATCAGCAAAATGAAAGACCTGGCATACATCCTGGCCAAACTAAGAATCGCAATGGGATGGAAGGCAGCCCATAGGCCTAGGATAGAGCGGTGGAGGGCGGACCTCTTGAAGTGGGCGTCGGCAGAAACTGTCGCTTGGTTTGAAGCAGCCAGAAGGGGAGGGGAGGAAGATGTAGGACCCCTAATTGAATTGAGACAACTGGTGGCCACCACGGTGGGCCCCCCACAGCCAGACCACAGTGATGACATGGACTTGATGGGACAACAGAACCGCCTGAAGACGCGCAGGCGAGTGATATGGACATATTGGCCCAAGATAAGGGGGTGGGAGGGAATGGGACTCAAGTTCTTATTCTGTAATGCAATGTTGCTAAAATTGAACATGGAAGTCCTAGGTTTGTAATGTTTGGTGTGTTATAAAATAATAAAAAAAATGTTTTAAATAAAATTTTAAAAAAAGGATTGTTGAAATAAATATCATGAGGTACGTAGTGCATTAAGCAATGCATTGATACAAATAGCATTCTATTTTGAAGTTCTTTCCAGTATACTAAGCTGCTCATGTAGAAACATAGGCATTGTGTAGAGCATACATGGAGGTGCAGTATTAATAATCTTGCCATGTTGAATAGTAAAACGATACATGCTTTATTAGAGTTTTGCGTACTGTGAAATATTTCATAAGTAGCTAATAAAACCCAGTTACTACATAATTGCATTATTGCAAACAAAAAACCGACAACACATACAAATATGAGCATATACAGGGAAATGAAGTAAACAAGAAAACAGCAGTATTGCCAGACAATCTTCATAACAGATTATCTTCATGCACAGAAATAATTGCTCTGCTTCAAAGCTACTATTTCCCTATGTATAGCGATCACATAATGTGACTGGACCCTGAGGAAAGTAGTGCGAGTACAATGTATACTAATATGAGCATATCCAGGGAAAGTACAGTAATAAAAAAGAAAAACGGAACTATAAGAAAGTGTTGATAACCTTACTGATCATCTTCATACATAGAAAGCATTGTTGTCTTCAAGTCTGTGTTTCCCCCTATGTATAGGTTTCATATGCTGTGAGTGAACCCAAAGTGAATTACTTAAAAAACATATTTGAAGTTTAAGTCTACAAATATACTTTGACTTTTTAGTTCCTGACTGTTACTGGCCTAGATAGGTCAGTAAAGGAAAAAAAAGAGGGAGCCAGACATGCAATGTCATTAATGACATTTGTGATGTCATCTTTGATGTCCTGGGTGTTAGCCTTAGCATTGCACGGCGGTGGCGTGAGTTATGGTTGCTTAGCTTACCATAACTGGCGAATTTCAGGGGGTTTTCGGTTTTACTTGGAACACACAACGTCCCTTTAAGCAAGAGAATATGAATATATATTGCATAGGCCGGCCGACATCTAGTGGAAGCTGCGGAGTATTCGGTTTTTTTCGAAACTCGAAAAAGGCCGTCGACAGGGCGTGCCAGTAATACTATCCCTAGTGTGACTTCCACTGTACCCATGATCCCTCACGCATGTAGGACCCTCAGATTGTATTTTTTTCCCGGACATGAGGTAGCGCGAGTACAGATTATCCAAGCAGATAGATCGGCAGATAAGACTACAAGCATCCAGGGTCGCATGTGAATCTAAGGAGATACAAGCATCAGAAATACGATTACGGTGAGTAATGTATCCCTTCTGAGGCTTGTGGAATCTGCTTAGATCACATGCTGTGCATAGATCAGCGAGCAGTGTTAGAAGAAGGCGGTGGGATGTGAGACGGGTCCTGAGCAAACAGATGTCTTAGAACCACTTGAGTATCCGTCTTGGAATGAGTGTCCATGCAGTAGTGCTGAGTAAAAGTGAATAGAGCTCCAAGAAGCTGCTTTGCAAATGGTGTCAAGGGGTACATTTGCAATGAAAGCCAGAGTGGCCCCAATGCCTCTTGTAGAGTGGACTCTTGGCGTAAAAGGCAGAGTCTTTTCAGAAAGGCAGTAACATAGTTACGACTATCCATTTGGAGATGGCACCTTTAGAGATGCGATCTCCTTCTCTGCCTGTAGCTACGGAGACAAACGGTTGGTCTGTTTTCCTTAGCGGTCTGGTCTTGTCTACACAGTAGAGGACGCTCATCGCACATCTAGAGTGTCTAGTTTCACCTCAGCAGAGCCTTTGTGTTCTTGGAAGGCAGCCGGAAGCTCGATGGACTGGTTAACGTGGAATTTAGAAATGAACTTCGGTGAGAACCTAGGGTGTGTTCGTAGAACCAGTTTATCCTTATGAACAGGAAAGAAAGGATCCTGCACTGACAGCCTGAATTTCACTGACCCTTCTTATGGATGTAATGGCTACTAAGAAGGCAGTTTTATAGGTCAGGTGTTTGAGACTGGCTTTATGCATGGGTTCAAATGGTGGGCCCATGAGAATAGCAACCACCACATTAAGGTCCCAACCAGGTGGTGGGTTTGAAATTGGAGGGTGGAGTCTCTTTACCCCTTCCATGAAGGCTTTAACCACTGGTACTTTCCACCACAAAACCTTGTTGTGGGAAGTGGTGTAGGTCGACAGCGCTGCCAGATGTACCTTTAGTGAGTTAAATACCAGGCCTGCATCCAGCAGGTGGAGCATGTAAGTGACAATATTGGAAGGAGTGCAATCAACTGGGTTGATTTGCTTATTCTGGCACCAGATAACAAATCTTTTCCATTTATCAAAGTAACAGTGCCTCATGTTAGGTTTCCTAGATTCCTTTAGGATGTCCGTACATCTGTGATAAGTTGATGTCCAAACTCTGACTTCAGGAGCCATGCTGCCAGGTTCATTGAGTTGGGTGGAGGGTGCACTGTTTGTCCTTGGTGCTGGGACAGTAGATTGTACCAGCATGGGAGTCTGATGGGTTCGCACACCGCTAGTCTGAGTAGGTAACCACGGTTGCCTCGCCAACATGGGAGCAACTAGGATGAGCGTCATCGATTCCATGTGCATCTTGTTGACCACTTTCCTCATGAGAGGGGTTGGTGGAACAGCGTAGGCAAACATTCCTGACCAGCTCATCCACAGGGCGTTCCCCTTGGAGTCTGGCTGGGGAAACCTGGATGCCAATTCTGGGCATTGCCTTTTATCGCTTGTGGCGAATAGGTCTGTTGTGGGGAAACCCCACTGTGAGAAATTGCCTTGTACAACTTCTCCGAGTAGACACCATTCGTGTTCTCTTGGGAGGGGATCTCTGCTTAAAGCGTCTGCTAGCGAATTGAGATCCCCTGGAACATGTTGAGATGACAGGTAAATGTTCCGTCTGAGTGCCCATCTCCAAATGTTCTGGGCAATCTTGGACAGATTTGGCAAACGAGTCCCTCCCTGTTTGTTTAGGTAAAACAATCGCTGTTCTGCTGTCTGTCAGGATCTGCACTGACAGGTTCAACAGGTGGGGCTCGAACGCTTGAAGCACTCTGAATACTGCCAGAAGCTCTAGCAGATTGATATCATTCTTGGCCCCTGTGCGAGACCAGAGACCCTGAGCTGTGTGGTGAAGGAGGTGTGCTCCCCACCCTGACAGGGATGCATCCGTAGGGACTACAGCCTGTACCTCTGGATCGTAAAAGGGTTTCCCCTTTGACAGGTTCTCTTGTCCACCAGTGAAGCCATTGTACAAGTGTTGGCGAAACGACCACTAGATCGTCCCACTGAAACGACCACTAGATCGTCCCACTGACCACTTGCCTGAGACCACTGTTTCGCCAACCATTCTTGCATGGGTCGCAGGTGCGCGTGGGGGACCAGATAAATACAGGACGCCATCATGCCTAGCAAACGCATCGCTTTGCGCACCCTTATCTGGCGAGCGGGCTGGTATAGAGGAATTTGCAGTAGTAGATTCCGAATTCTTTCCTCTGATGGAAAGGCCAACCCCTCTTGAGTGTGTAGGACAGCTCCTAGGAACTGTTTGGAGGTGCTTGGCACCAGGCTGGATTTTTTCTCGTTTATGGAGAAACCCAATTCGAAGAGGAGGTCAATCGTTCTTTGAATGTTCGATCTGCAAATTACTGGGGTCTCCCCCGTGATGAGCCAGTCATCCAGGTAAGGGTACACTGGGATTGCCTCCCTGCGTAGGTGTGCCGCCGTCACCGCCAGTACCTTGGTGAATACCCTTGGAGCTGAGGCTATACCGAAGGGCAGCACCTTGAACTGGTAGTGCTGACTGTCCACCTTGAAGCGCAAGACACTTCTGTGTGCTGGGAACATGGAAATATGAAAATAGGCATCTTTCATGTCCAATGTTGCCATGTAATCCTTTTTTTTTTTTTGGAGGGGGGATTACCTCTTGGAGAGTAGTCATGCAAAACTTTTGGTGCTTGACATACTTGTTTGCAGGTAAGTCTAATACTGTGCGCATTGTCAGATCTGTTTTTGGTACAAGGAAGTAAGTTGAATAAATACCCTTGTTTACCTGGTTGCCCGGGACGAGTTCTATCGCGTCCTTTGCTAGAAGATTGACGATCTCCTTGAGGAGGATCTTCTGGTGGTCTGAGGAATGTATTTTTTGATGTGGAGGGTGGTTTCGGGGACGCTCTAGTAGTTCTATGCAGTATCCTGCGGACACTGGACAGCACCCATCTGTCTGATGTGATCCCTTCCCAAGCTTGGGTGAAGTTGGTAATGTGTCCCCCTACTGGGGATGCGTGAGAAGGGACCCTGAACGCGGCGTCACCATTTTGCGGGAGGCGTGCCCCCTCTGCTGGGGCTGCCTCTACCCTTACCACGGCCCCTCTCGTTTCCTCTGCTGTAACTCTGGGTAGACTGCTGGTTGTTACCCCATGATGTACCCTGCCCCTGTGAATAGTTGGAGCCTCTGAATTTTGGCCGCGTGGGCAACGAAAATTACTATTTGCTCTTTGATTAGGGGGCTTGTTGGTCAACTGTCCCAGGGATTTCAGAGTCTCATACTCCTCTTTGGCATTCTTTAATGCGTCCTCTACCGCTTTGCCAAACCGTAGATTAGGCTCCACCGGCATGTCGATTAGGGATGCTTGTGTCTCAGGTTTAAACCCTGACTGTCTTAACCAAGCATGCCTCTTAATGACAGTGCTCTCTGCTATTAGCCTGCCAGCGTTCTCTGCGGCATCAAAGGTTGTCTTAAGGATGCAACCAGACATGGCTCTCCCCTCCGACACAACCTGGGCCAACTGGCCCTTTAAGGTTTCCGGTGCGGAGTCGATGAGGGCAGCTACTTGCTCCCACTGATGGCAATTGTAACTAGCCAGCAGAGTGGTGGAGTTGGCAATCCTTGCCTGGTAAGCAGAAGTGGAGGCTACCTTCCTTCCCAACCTGTAGATTTTCTTGCTCTCCTTGTCGGGGGGAGCCTCAGATGATAGAGGCGTTCCCGCCCTCTTTCGGGTATTAGTAACTACCAGGGAGTCAGGCTTCAGTTGCCCCCTTATGTAAAGTGGGTCTGATTGAGCTGCCCTGAACAATTTCAATTCTCCGTTGAATGGACTTGAGAATTGGAATGGCCTGAGCAATGGGTTTCTTTTCTCCTACTAGTTCCTCAGCAAAGTCCCTCTCCTCCTGTGTCCCTTGAGTGTCTATGCGGAAGTGTTCTGCCGCTCTAGTCAAGACCTCATTTAGGAGGGGTTGTCGACTGGAGAGTCGGTAACTTGAGGTTCTGTGGGTCCTCCTCCGGGTCGTCCTCCTCCTCCTCCTCCTCCTCCTCCTCCTCCCCATAATAGTCCACCCCAGTTTGGTTGTTCAACGTTACCAAGTCTGGATCCTCATCCTGTAGTGGAGCCTCACTATACTGGGCGTAAGGCTGGATGTAAAAAGGGGTCTGAAGACCGACCTTGAGTTGGGGTCTCAAACCGAGGTTTCTTACCAAGGGGCTGCGGGTCCCTAGAACTTGAGGGAGTAGCACCATCAGGGGTATAGTAGAGGAAGTGTTCTGGGTTCTTGGATTAGAAGTCTGCTAGGGAGGACATTCTAGACATAACCCCGTCTATATCCTCACTGGTCCATTTTTTATAGCTGGGAATGACCCTTTCTTGAGAGGGTTCCCCTTCTATGACTTGACCGGACCTATGGGCTTGTGCAGGGGTCTTGGCTGTTTATCAGAAGACTTGGAACTGTCCTTATGTAACTGTGGTGCAGAAGAAGGGAGAGATTGTTTCTTCTGCTGTTTCCCCCCTTCCCCATGATTGGAAGAGTATTTGCCTGGTGTTTTCACCCTCTGAGTTTTTCGACGCCTGGTGTCGAGATTCGGGGGTAGTGTCCCTTTCCTTAGAGTGAGGGCGTCGGGATTCGGAAGCAGCCGCCGAACGGTCTGCTGACGCACACTTTTGGTGAGCGGCCTGGGGCTGGCGGTCGCCTTCATCTGACGAGCGTACCTCCATGACTTGGTGAGTGAGGCACTTTTGGCAACTGTGCATGGTTGCCTGGTGTCGTGAGGCAATCTTGACCGAGAACGCCCAGAGGACACCGATTCGGTGGAGCGCTCTTTGTGTGCCTCTTTCCGAGAATTCGACACACGCGTCGAGTCTCGGTTGGACTTTGAGTACTTAGGTGTGGAAGTGGTGTGGGTAGCGCTAGTGTCGCCAGGTGTGTTCCCCATAATAACTGGCCCGCCGGACAGCCTTCCGAGGCCGGGGACTTGCGCTTGGGCGTCTTTTGACGCCTCGTTGCCCTCGCCGTCCAAAAGTATGGCATCGCTGCCATCACTGAAGGTGCCTTCCGCTTCCATGGCCTTGCGTTGCCTGGCGTGGTGGGGCCAACCTTTTGAGAGCGGTCCTTAAGTGTCTTAGCCTTGAACCGGCTACATGCTCAGACAGAGAGAGAGACAGAGAGAGAGACAGAGAGAGAGACAGAGAGAGAGACAGAGAGAGAGACAGAGAGAGAGAGAGAGACAGAGAGAGAGAGAGACAGAGAGAGAGAGACAGAGAGAGACAGAGAGAGAGACAGAGAGAGAGAGAGACAGAGAGAGAGAGAGACAGAGAGAGAGAGAGACAGGGCGCTGTTGCGCACGTCTAACATGGCCGCCTATGTGGAGAGCTCCGGCTCGTTAGAAATCCTTGTACCAAGTATATCCTTCCAGTTCCAAGTTGGTTGACAAATAACCACAGAATACTGCGGTGGAAGGTCTGGGGAAGAGATCCTGAAAAAAACGGAGCACGTCTGCCCCGAGACAACAGATATCCGCGGGGGAAGCTGCAGCGACTGAAGGGCTGCGACGCGGCCGCCCGAGGGCTCCATGCAACGTCTACTGCGGGCCGGCCAAATGGGGTAGGGGCAGCCCATCAACACCCAGGCGCTGCTGAAAGGCGGCAACACACTGCTCCGCTGCCCTCCGCCTGAGAGAAGACCCAGATCTCCGCACACCTGATTGAGAGAGTAAATCCAATCGAGTGCCTGGGGACACAGACCTGCGATGACAACATGTATGCCCCCCCCCAGCCCCCCCCCCCCCCCCCCCCCAAGGCCCGAACCTCCCCGCGGCGGAAGTCCAGCTGAGGTAACGCTGGTGAAATAAGTGGATCGCCGAGGGAGGGGGGCGGTGCACCAGGAGCCCTGAAACACTGTCCGACGCACTCGTGGAAGGACACGGTTAGGGGGCCGACAGACATTTGAGAGCAGTGAACCTGGGCCCCCGTGAGAGTGGGGATCACCGCAACACGGCCGGTGCTGCCCGAGATAAAGGCAGCTTGCCGCCACAGCATTGTAAAGGTGAGGGGTACGCTGCGGGAAAGTACACGGATGAGGGGCTGACAAACATTTGAAAGCGGTGTGCCTGGGACCCCATGAAAGTGGGGATAAACGCAACAGCACGGCCGGTGCTGCCCAGCTATAAAGGCAGCTCGCCGCCACAGCTTTAAAGAGGTGAGGGGTACGCTACGGGTCAGCGGCTAAGATTGTATACCCCCTGGGTTCAACCAACACCCACTTGAGGGCAGAGGGAATTGAACTACAGCAACCCGCAAGACAGGGGAACACGCCTGAGACGAGGCAGGACCCGACCCCTCATCTGCACTGCAACACACCCTGAACTGTGAGACAGGTCAGAAGCTGCAACACCACTTTCCCTCATACCTATTGAACTCCTCTACTGGACACCAGGACGTCCGGCATATGGGTGTCGGGAGCCCTGAGGCACAATTTGAAAAAAGGACACGGCTGGCAGACTGGCAACTGTGTGAGAACAGAGTTCCTGGACCCCAGTGAGAGTGGTGAGAAGCCAGACAACACGGCAGGGGCGACCCAGGTGGAGAGACAGCTGGCCATCACAACATTAAAGGGTTGAAGGATACCACACAGGAAACATATGAATAACATACCCCTTGGCCCCAATCAGTGTTCATGTGAGGACCGTGGGAGCTCAATAATAACAGCCCAGAGCAAAGCAGTGTACACCTGAGGTGAGACAGGACCCAGTCCCCCTCTCCCCGACCCCCCCCTCATCTGTATTGCAACACACCGCAAACTGGGAGACAAGGCAGAGGCTGCAACACCACCCTCCCCTATAACTGCTGAAATCCGATACTGGTCACCCGGGCACCAGTCACATATACGTGGGAGAACACAAGTGGCAGTTGTAACTGATGGGCCGCACTGAGAAGACGGTTGTAGGGGGGGGGGGGGGGGCGGCGGGGGGAGACCGGCCCAATGGACTCCTTTGCCAGCTCCCAGGCGGCAACAGGAGTGACGGCACAAAAACATCCGATAGCCGAGACACAGATCCCTTAGATCGCCTGGCAACAATTGTGCAGAATGGGTTCCTGGCTGTCAACGTCAAGTTGTCAAGTTGGATGACATAGTGGCGACGATTGGATCCCTGAAAACACGAGTGAAAAAGCAAAGCGCACACATTACGGAAGCAGAGAACAGGATAAGCTAAAATGAAGATGAATCTCACAGCATGGCTGTGACGTAGCCCTACTCCTAACCGAACTACGCAAAACCCAGAACAAATGCGAGGATCTTGAATCTAGGTCTCGTAGAAATAACATTCGCATAGTCAGGGTTTCGGAGAAGTTTGGCAAAGGCCCCATGGAAAGGCAGGTGGAAAATCTGCTATAGTCTGTGTTGGGGCAGAATCCCTTTCGGACCACTTCCTTGTCGAAAGAGCTCATCACACTCTTGCACCACCTCCAAAGCCGGGTGCTCCACCCCGCACCATAATAGCACTGCTCCTAAACTATAGAGATAGGGACACAATACTCTGACTGTCCAGAGAAAAAGGAACGCTGCAATACGAAGAAAACAGAATTCATATCTATCCAGATTTCTCTGTGAACATACAAACACAAAGAAGGTCCTATGAGATGGTCAAGAAACTACGGCTCGGTAGTGTTCCCTATGCTCTAATTTTCCCTGCGAAAATGAGAATCCAGCACCGAGGAAGAGCCCACTTCTTTTAGAACCCTGATGAAGCCATGGCATATGTGGAGGCCTCCATTCCGTTGCCTCCCAGGGATCAAAATGTGAGACCTAAACCCGGCGAACAAAGAAGAGATCCGGCTGACGGATGAAGTTACACCATCCCCGCAATGGGACTAGGTTTTCTAAAAATTAATACAATTGGACTGGACTAAACTCCGTGGTTTACTGAGCCGTGGAGCCTCCGAAGTGGGCGGCCAGGTGGCAATATTAGCTGTCCATCTGGAAAGGTCCACTAGCTCAGTAGAAAAGCCTACTGGGCAGGTTATGAGTGTTAATGGGCAGCATCGTCAGGTTTGGAGAGATGATGCGGGTGGGGGGGCAAGGATGTAAGGTAACAGTTAGCTATGTTGAAATATGGGTGAAATGGGGGAGGGGGGAAGTTGCTTTGTTTTTGAGCTTGGTTTGAAGGTTAAGTGGTCTCACAGTTGCGGTTGCTGCTCCCGCCATGCGAATACTGGAATCGGTTGATGTATGGCTGGTAAAGACACACGGGAGTGGTGTTACAGGGGATCTGAGAATACCACTTCTGTCCAGGAATGTAAGGGGATTAAACAACCCGACGAAGGCCAGGAAGGTTAGCAATTATGTTTCTAGACATTGCCCTCAGATTGTGATGCTACAAGAAACTCATGCAATGGGTGCAGTGAATGTGAATAGAATGCCCAAATGGGGGACGACGCGATATTATACGAACTACTCGTCCCAGTCCAGGGGCGTTATCTTTCTCATACATCCCTCGCTGAGGTTCCGGGCAGCGGGACACAAAGTGAACGCGATGGGCAGATACGTTCTGGTATGGGGGGGGGGGGCATAGCTGGCAAGCAAATTACATTGGTGAATACATATGGCCCCAACATCGATGAGCCAGACTTTTACTTAAATATATATGAAACCCTCAAACGCGACACATCTTCCATAATATAGGGGGGGGGGGGGTTCAACATGGCCCTAGACCCGGTGACTGACAGATCCAGTGCGAAAATGAGGACACCAACCAGAACTACTACTTCCACAAATGGCACTGATAGATGCATGGCGCACATTTTACCCAGATGCTAGACATTACACCTACTACTCATCCGTCCACAACAGTGAATCACGAAGAGACCATTTCTTTGTATCACAGGGCCCATCAGAGACACTGCACAGCTGCAAAATCCTGCCCCGTACACTGTCTGACCACTCCCCTGTTATACTGGAACTTCGGCTGAGAGATGTTCCCAGGCCTGCTAGGAGATGGAGAATGCAGGGTGGGATACTTGGTGACCCAGGTGTAGTGTAGTCCCTACGAGCGGAAATAACAGTTTTTTTACTAACATCGGGACGGTGGTACGGGTCTCCACAGTATGGGAAACCTTCAAGGTCTGGGCTAGGGGGGCAATTATCTCGAAATCCACTGGCCTCCTGAGGGGAGTGAGAAGGCAGTTGGAAGGGGTAGAAAATGCCTTAAACAGCCTTGAGGAAACTTATAGCCGCACACATGATAGGGCCATTCTAGCCGAGATTCATAAACGTATTCAAAACTTCAATGATCTGGCCGCCAGAGAAATACAATATATGGCAGCCCCTGCCAGAGCACGTAGATATGGTGAGGGCAATAAGGCGGGTAGAGCATTGGCTAACCCGATTAAACATGAGAGGCAGCCACATTCAATTACTAGCATACAAGATGCGACTGGCGAAGTTAAGACAAGCGAAGAGGGCATAAATGGGGAATTTGCCAAATTATCAAACACTGTATTCAAATAGAGATAGGAAAACGACCACTGAGATTAAGGCATACTTGGCGTCACTGGGGCTCCCACAGCTCCCACTCGAGAATAAAATGGCTCTAGATCAACCGATCACTGCGGAAGAAGTGAGTGAGGCGATCATGGGGCTAGCGTCGGGTAAAGCACCTGGCTCCGACGGGCTAGGGGCTGTATTCTACAAGGAGTTACGCACGGAACTAATTCCCGTAATGTTGGAGACCTGGGAGGAAGCCCTAGAGGGAGGCATACTGCCCCCAACAATGAGGGAAGCCATCATAACTGTTACCCAAGCCCCGACGCCCACCTAGTGACATGTCATCATACAGGCCCTTATCGCTTATTAATGTTGATGCTAAGATGTTTGCAAACCGAATGTTACCCTTGGTCTCCACATTGATTCACCCCGATCAGAATGGTTTTATTCCCCCGAGATCTACCGCGTTGAACCTCCGTAGACTATTTGGTATAATGGCGCAGATTAACCCAGGCAGGAGCGCAGTTGCTGTGGCCCACGACGCCGAAAAGGCGTTCGACTCAGTGTCATGGGTATATCTCTTTACTGTGTTGGAAACATTTGGGGTGGGACCTGCTTTCATTAGATTTGTGCGGCTGCTCTACACCGCTCCAGGAGCCAGAGTATGCACCAACAGAACCATCTCCAAGCTGTTCCAATTAGGTAGGGGCACACGGCAGGGATGTCCCTGCTTGCCCATCGTGTTTGCCTTAACCATTGAGCTAATGGCGGCAGCTGTTTGGATAAGACATGGGGACAAGGGAATAAACATGAAAGTTTCTATCCAGCTAATTTCACTTTATGCGGATGATACGCTTCTATACCTCCGCGAGCCAGAGAAAAACATAGCACCCATTATGGCTGATAGGAGTTTGCGGACTACTTGCGGACTACTTGGGATACGTCGTCAACATAGCCAAATCGGAAATATTCCCGCTCAAACCTTCCAGTGCCCTGCTAAATGCCCTGCGACTACCTGCGGCCTTAAATGGTCGGAACAGCACATTAGATACCTTGGGGTGTTAGTATCTAGAAACAGACAAACCCTCTACGCGGACAACCACGAAAAGGCACTGCAAACATTGAGCACTAAGCTACAGATTTGGGGACACCTCCCCATATCCCTATACGGCAGAATAGCTCTACTCAAAATGATAACCCTCCCAAAACTATTGTATTTTTTTGTAAATATACCCATATGGCCAGGCAGAGACTTCTTTTCTAGATTGCGGTCGTTGGTAGTTACCTTTATATGGAACGGGAAGACGGCTATAATTGGGTGGGAGAAAATAACAGCCCTATAACATCGGGGGTATAGCGGCCCCATACTTTGAGCTCTATCTGGTGGCCCAGGCACAGTTTGCGAAGTACTGGTACGAAGAATCTGGGGAAACACCACACACCTGGGTGGAAGCACAAACTATATCTCCAGCAGACATCAAGTCAGTCATATTTTCTTTTTAACATGTTTATTTTTGACTGACACCAGAGAAAGGTAAATTACAACATACTCTTTCATGACAATCTGTGCAGCTCATTGATCATCTCCTCCCCCATCAACCCCATTCCCGTCCCCCCTCAGTTAACGTCCAAATCTTGCTCTTCTGTCTGTTGTATCATCTCCGTGCTCCTTGCCGTTAGAGCGTTTGCTACCGCTCGTGGCTTAAAAGTTAGTGCTGGATAGCTCTGGTCATAGTCTATTACTGGGGACCAGATGTTCGTGAAGCGGTGAAGGAGGCCTCCGTTTGCCGCCGTGATCTTTTCTGCGACAAAGATGTCCCAAAGTTTCAGCCACCATAGGATCATCAGGGGTCCCTCCGGCGATTTCCAGGTTCGTGCCACCGATTTTAGCAGCCAGGAGGAGGCGAGTAAGGAGGGTAGCTCTTCTACCCGACCTTGGGTATATGCCTGGAAGCTGTGGGAGGTTTTTACCCATGCATCCGAGCCCTACCTCAAAACTGTGCAGTACTGACATGGAAAACATCATGATGGCCAGAGCTTCCCAGAAAATGCACAGGGAAATGCATGAAGAATAGGCTGCCGCTCATTTTTGCCGATGTTATGGGCACACAAGGGCACTGCCTAAAACCACCATTGGACTACCCACACAGTAGTCTGAAACCATTGGGAATGGCAATGCTGATTGCCAAAAGCAACCTAGAATTTTGGGGAATTCATTTTCTTAAATCCCAAAAATGGGTGCATTACCAGTACTCACCACTATCAGAAAGCTGGCGTTTTAAAACAACACCAGACTTTTTTGTGTAAAACTGAATAGATGAACCCAAAGCAGGCCAAAGAAAGACTTACTGAGAGGTGGATACAATGTAAAGTTATATTCTGAAGTGACTTGAAGGTTTATAACAAGACTGGCTGAGCTGTGGATTTCAGCAGTTTAAGTAAATTTGGACTGAAAGACACTAAAAATCTAAATGTTTAAAAGAAATGAGTGACCTACTTTTGAGTGTCACATAGGTTGCAATTGTTTAAATGTCATAGTTTTAAACTTAGAATCAGCATTTTAGCTGCATATGTAAAAATGGTTAGTTTATTTGAATGCAGAAAACTGGGTAACTAAAAGTGACATTGGCTGGGGCCTGGCTTAAGGAACTGAATTCTGCCCACCCGCTACCCCCGACAGGAGATGAGACTTGCACAACAGCTGTGTTCCCAGGCCTAGCTGCCTTTGCTACTCCCACCAAAAGGGATATGACACTTCTCTGATTGAATTACCTGGGCTCTGCAGGAAATTGAACAAAGCCCTGTCCTGACTCAGGCAGATGGTTTATTATGGGGGCCGTAAAAGTAGCTTCCTCCTGGAAGGAAAGGGGAGGAGCACTGCCTGTGAGAGCAAGCTGGCTTGGCAGAACTGGAAAAACCAGAAATTCAACCTTGTGCTGGGGGGAAACCACACCCCTTTGGGGCCAGAACATAACTCTAAAAAGATGGATCATTCATAGAGCGGACTTGTGAAAATTATTTAAATGATACCATAATTCTTGTGATTTTTCTGCCCACATTTTAAGAGGTTTTTAGAACCGGTGGTATGATCTGGGGGCAAGCTAGCAGTTAAGAGGGTATTACTTAAAATGTATGCATGTTAAAAATCTGACACTTCATCAAGTAATGTCCATACTCCTTGCGCACATGTGTATAAATTTGGGGTAATGTCCGATATTACGAAACCAGTTAAAAAGTGCAAATGTTGCCATTTCTGAATGCAAGCTCCCAGGAAGAGCAGATTTGACAGGGTATACCTCCTGTGATATGTGATGGGTGCATGTAATTTTAAACAAATGTGTACCTGTGCAGATATGTCTTTTGGGTCAAAATATAGATTGTGTGTAATTTGACAGGGGTGGGTTCTCTGTACCATAAACAGACCTCATCATGATGACACTTCATTTCATTCCCCCAATCAAGGGGAAGAGGATGAAGTGGCCAATGACAAGTGGAGAGGGGTAGAGCCTAGTGATGCTGCACACACCCATTTTCAAAACACATAAAAGCAGACAGTCAGGACAGATAGGGACATTCAATTCCAGTTGCTGCAACGCGCTCTGCCGGACCACACAACATCCAGAAGATACTAGATTCAACACTTAGACTTTAAAACTCCAAAGAACTTGATTCAGAACTCAAAGCAAGGGCCTAAACCCACAAACTGAGAACTCTTCTCAGTGGGCCTCAGCATCCAGCAAACCTAACAGCGATATCAGCATCCAGGAGCCGTGCAGATCAGCGCTGGGTCCAGAGAAAGCTGTGCAGAAAGATCCAGAAGCAGTGCTGTACCCAGAGAGAGCAGAGCTGACCCAGACCACTGTTAGCAGAACCAGAGAGCTGACCCAGATCACTGAAGTGCCGAGACCAGACCAGAGTCCAGTCTAAAACCTGTTCAGATCCGTGGCGAGGCCCATTCTATTTCTAACTATATTGTTAATCTCCTAGTTAAAATAATATAATTCAATCTATTTTAATCTAAGTAGAACTGCCTCCTAACTATCACCTGTCATTTTCGAGTTGCTAGCTGTCACTTGTCTTTTTGAACTTTAAAATTTCAAATCTGAAAAACGACCTTTACCATATCGCTCATATCTCCGTGACCGTTTGTCTTAGAAACTTGCAGTAACTTTCCTCTGAAAGCAGGGAATCTTGGCTTTTCAACGAACCTAGAACCGCATTCCTACTCCCGATACGTTTGCCGCAATCGCGAAAAACGCACTCGCGAATTTTACCGCGATTTGCAAATTTCTCCACGTGTGAAAACAGCAGATTCTTTGCTTTCCTTGCTAAAAATTCGTTTGCCTCGTAGGAACCATCCCTGAATCATTGCTAGAGTGAGCCTGGACTAATATTAACTAGATAACACTCACCCTGAACCTCTAGAGGGAATTCAAAGCATTTTAGCATATTTTTCACTTCATTGCCAGCACATGTAAAAGCATTTTGGGCCTGTGTTTCAAACTTCTGTAGTCTAAGCTTGCTGGGGTGAACTGAATTACATTTGATTGCATTTCTGAGAACTGTGTGCTTTCCTTCCATTTCCTTGCATAGCATAAAGGGGGGAGGGGATTGCCAGAGAAAAGTGATTACATTGTTTTGTTGAAATCATATTAAGTATTTCTGTATTGCATTTTCATTCAACATTACATCCATCTGAACTTATATAAAGCATTCTCTACCACCTTCTTCTTCTGTTCCTATTCACAAGTGTGCTAGTGCCAGATTCTCCGTTGTTAATCTTTATCATATCAGATTAAGTGTGATATTCAATTATTAAGTTATTATAAAGTGTGATATGGGATACATTACTCACCGTAATCGTATTTCTGATGCTTGTATCTGCTTAGATTCACATGCTGTGCATAGGCCGACATCTAGTGGAAGCTGCGGAGTATTACAGTTTGTTTTTCGAAAGTCGAAAATGGGCGTCGACACAGGCGTGCCAGTAATACTATCCCTAGTGTGACGTCCACTGTACCCAAGATCCCTCACGCGTGTAGGATCCTCAGATTGTATTTTTTCTGACATGAGGAAGCATGAGGAGTAGCGTGAGTACAGATAATCCAAGCAGATAGACAGAAAGGTAAGACTACAAGCAATCATGCGCCTTCTCTCGGAGGGGAGGAAGGGTGGGTCGCATGTGAATCTAAGCAGATACAAGCATCAGAAATACGATTACGGTGAGTAATGTATCCCTTCTGAGGCTTGTGGAATCTGCTTAGATCACATGCTGTGCATAGATTAGCGAGCAGTACCAGAAGGAGGTGGGATGTGAGAAGGGTCATGAGCAAACAGGTGTCTTAGAACCGCTTGTCCCACTTGTGTATCTGTCTTGGAATGAGTGTCAATGCAGTAATGCTGAGTAAAAGTGTGAATAGAGCTCCAAGTAGCCGCTTTGCAAATGGTGTCGAGGGGAACATTTGCAATGAAAGCCAGAGTGGCACCAATGCCTCTAGTAGAGTGGGCCCTTGGCGTAAAAGGCAGAGTCTTTTCAGAAAGAGAGTAACAGCTGTATACAGTTGATAATCCACTTCGAGATAGCGCCCTTAGAGACGCGATCCCCCTCTCTGCCTGTAGCTACGGAGACAAACAGTTGATCTGTTTTCCTTAGCGGTCTGGTTTTATTTACATAGTATAGGACCGCCCTACGCACATCTAGGGTGTGTAGTTTCACCTCAGCCGAGCTTTGCGGGTTTTGGAAGAAAGCCGGAAGCTCGATGGACTGGTTTACATGGAACTTGGATATGAATTTAGGTGAGAACCTAGGGTGTGTGCGTAAAACCAGTTTGTCCTTGTGGATAGTAAAGAAAGGATTCTGCACTGACAGAGCCTGAATTTCACTGACCCTTCTTATGGAGGTAATGGCTACTAAGAAGGCCGTTTTATAAGTCAGGTGTTTGAGACTACTTTTATGCATGGGTTCGAATGGGGGTCCCATGAGCTTAGCTAGCACCACGTTGAGGTCCCATCCTGGCGGTGGGTTCGAAATAGGAGGGTGAAGTCTCTTTACTCCTTCCATGAAGGCTTTAACCACTGGTACTTTCCACCACGAGACCTTGTTATGGGATGTGGTGTAAGCCGAGAGGGCTGCCAGGTGTACTTTCAGCGAGTTAAAAACCAACCCTGCATCCAGCAGGTGGAGCATGTATGTCACAACGTTGGAAGGAGTGCAATCAACCGGGTTGATTTGTTTATTCTGGCACCAGATAACGAATCTTTTCCACTTATCAAAGTAACAGTGCCTTGTATTTGGTTTCCTGGACTCCTTTAGAATGTCCATTCACCTCTGTGGTAATTTGAGATGTCCAAACTCTATGACTTCAGGAGCCATGCTGCTAGGTTCATAGAGTTGGGTTCCTGATGCACTGTTTGACCCTGTTGCTGGGACAGTAGGTTGTACCAGGCTGGGAGTCTGATGGGCTCGCACACCGCCATCCTGCGTAGGTGTGGAAACCATGGTTGTCTCGCCCACATGGGAGCAACTAGGATGAGCGTCATCGATTCCTTGTTCATCTTGTACACCACCTTCCTGATGAGAGGAGTTGGTGGAAAAGCGTACGCAAACATCCCTGACCAGTTCATCCACAGGGCATTCCCTTGGGAGTCCGGCTGGGGGAACCTGGATGCAAATCCTGGGCATTGTTTGTTTTCGCTTGTGGCGAATAGGTCTATAGTGGGGAAACCCCACTGAGAGAAGAGATCTTCTACTATGTCTCTGTGAAGGACCCATTCGTGTTCTTCTGGGAGGGAGTCTCTGCTTAGAGCATCCGCTAGGGAATTGAGCTCCCCTGGAACATGTTGCGATGACAGGAAGATGTTCGTCTGAGTGCCCATATCCATATTTTCTGGGCAAGCTTGGACAGATTTGGCGAACGAGTCCCCCCTTGCTTGTTCAGATAGAACATGGCTGTCGTGCTGTCCGTCCTGATCTGCACCGACAAGTTCAGTAGATGGGGCTCGAACGCCTTTAGCGCTCGGAATACTGCCAGAAGCTCTAGCAGATTGATGTGGTTCTTGGCTACTGAGTGAGACCAGAGACCCTGAGCTGTGTGGTGGAGATGGTGAGCTCCCCACCCAGTCAGGCATGCATCTGTAGTCACCACGGCTTGTACTTCGGGATCGTAAAAGGGTTTCCCCTTTGCGAGATTCTCTCTTGTCCACCAGTGTAGGCTCTGTACGAGTGTTGGCGAAACGACCACTAGATCGTCCCAATGACCACTTGCCTGAGACCACTGTTTCGCCAACCATTCCTGCATGGGACGCATGCGCAGACGCGCGTGGGGGACCAGGTAAATGCATGACGCCATCATGCCCAGTAACCGCATAGCTTTGCGTACTGTTATCTGTTGACCTGACTGATAATGCGGAATTTGCAGAAGTATATTCCGAATTCTCTCCTCCGAAGGGAAGGTCAATCCTTTCTGAGTATCTAGGATAGCTCCTAGAAACTGTTTTGAGGTGCTTGGCACCAGACTTGACTTTTTCTCGTTGATAGAGAAGCCTAATTCGTGGAGGAGGTCGATAGTCCTCTGAATGTTTGACCTGCAAATTCCTGGGGTTTCCCCCGTTATGAGCCAGTCGTCCAGATAAGGGTACACCGGGATTGCCTCCCTGCGTAGGTGTGCAGCCGCCACCGCCAGTACCTTGGTGAATACCCTTGGTGCTGAAGCTATCCCGAAGGGCAGTACCTTGAATTGGTAGTGGCGACTGTCCACCTTGAAGCGCAAGTACTTTCTGTGCGCTGGGAGCATGGAAATATGAAAATAAGCATCTTTCATATCCAAGGTTGCCATGTAATCCCCCTTTTTTAGGAGGGGGATTACCTCTTGTAGCGTGGTCATACGGAATTTTTGGGGCTTGACATACTTGTTGGCAGGCCGTAAGTCCAATACTGGGCGCATTGTCAAATCTTTCTTTGGCACAAGGAAGTAAGTTGAATAGATACCCTTGTTTACCTGGTGTCCTGGGACGAGTTCTATCGCGTCCTTTTCTAGCAGAATGGCGATCTCCTCGAGAAGGATCCTTTGATGCTCTAGGGAGTGCACTCTTTGTCGTGGAGGATGGTTCCGGGGACGCTGCAGTAGTTCTATACAATATCCTGCGGATACTGTTGACAGCACCCATCTGTCTGAGGTGATCCCTTCCCAAGCCTGGGTGAAGGTGGAAATGCGTCCCCCTACTGGGGTTGCGTGACAAGGGACCCTGAACTGAGCGTCACTGTTTTGGTGGAGGCGTGCCACCTCCCTTGTTGGGGCTGCCTATGCCTCTTCCACGACCTCTCTTGTTACCCCTGCCGTAACTCTGGGTAGACTGCTGGTTGTTATTCCATTGTGTACCCTGTCCCTGGGCATAGTTGCCTCTTTGTGAATTTTGGCCGCGTGGGCGACGAAAATTACTGTTCCCCCTCTGGTTAGGGGGTTTGTTGGTAAGCTGGCCAAGGGATTTGAGAGTCTCATATTCATCTTTGGCATTTTAAAGTGCGTCTTCGACCGCTTTCCCAAACAATAGGTCGGGTTCCACTGGCTTGTCTATTAAAGAAGCCTGGGTTTCTGTCTTGAATCCCGACTGCCGTAACCACGCATGTCTCTTGATAACAGTACCTTCTGCTATCAATCTCCCTGCGTTGTCAGCGGCGTCGAAAGTTGCTTTTAAAATGCAACCAGACACGGCTCTCCCCTCTGCCGAGATCCGAGCCAGCTGGCCCTTTAACGGTTCTGGAGCAGAGGCAATGAGCGCCGCGACTTCTTCCCATTGATGGCAATTGTAACTAGCCAACAGGGTAGTGGAATTCGCAATCCTTGCTTGGTAGGCGGACGTTGAGGCTACCTTCCTGCCAAACCCGTAAAGTTTTTTGCTCTCCTTGTCGGGAGGAGCTTCTGATGAAGATAAGGGCGTGCCAGCCCTTTTTCTAGTGTTGGTAACCACTAGGGAATCTGGTTTAAAATGTCCTCTTATATACAGAGGGTCAGACTGGGCTGCCCGGAAAATCTTTTCAATTCTGGGGTTGACAGCTCTGGTGAGGTTAAGATTCACCAGGGAAGGATCTATTCTTCGTTGGATGGATTTGAGGATAGGGATGGTCTGAGCGACCGGTCTTCTCTCTCCTACAAACTCCTCCGCGAAGTCCCTTTCCTCCTGTACACCGTGGGTGTCGATGTGGAAGTGTTCCGCTGCTCGAGCGAGAACCTCGTTAAGGAGGGGCTGGTTATCAACTGGAGAGTCAGTAACTGGGGCTTCGCTTTGTACTGGGGAATCTACTCTGTAAATTTCCTGCTCATCTTCTCCCTCCTCCAGGTCCTCATCCTCTGCATAGTAATCTGTCCCGGTTTGTTCTTCCATAATTTAAAACTCCTGGTCTTCTTCAGGGAAAACTTGTCCCTGGTAACTGGGGAGTGGAGTAGAATATGGAGTGGAGTAAGGCTGAACCTCGAAGGGTTCAGGTCTTTCGAACCGGGGCTTTTACTTAGCGGGATAGGATCGGAGGAGCCTGAGGGTGTGGCCCCTTGAGGGTTATATGAAAGAAGGAACAAGTTACTTACCTGTAACTGTTGTTCTCCAGCATGGGTCTGGCATGGATTCACATGCTCATGAATATTCCCCGTCGTCAGGCTGGGAATCCTCGGTAAAGAAAAAACCAGTATCAGTTTCGTTTCTGATCTGTCTTTCGTAGTAATAACCAATCACTGGTCTCTGCGTCATACTGACCACAGCCAATGACTGCCCTCTACCTAAGCACCTCCTCCGGCAGGCATCTTCAGATTTGGAAGCACGTGAAGTGGCAGTATGACCAAGTGAAGAGCCGCAGAGGGGTAGGCGGGAGGGTTCGCATGTGAATCCATGCCAGACCCATGCTGGAGAACAACAGTTACAGGTAAGTAACTTGTTCCTTCTCCAGCATGGGGTCTGGCATGGATTCACATGCTCATGAATAAAGAATACATAGCAGTACACACATGCACAACCACGGGAGGTGGCAAAGGCTCAACATTAAGCATCACATTAACTCAACATTAAGCATCTTACCTCCTCACCAGGCTCACCTCAGGCGAACAGGTTGCGCAGCACTGCTTGGCCGACCCTGGACTCCTCCCTGGAATCCCGGTCGACGCAGTAGAATTTCGTGAAGGTGTGCGTCGACCTCCACGTAGCAGCCCTGCATATGTCCAGCAGGGGCACACCAGATAGGAACGCCGTGGTAGCTGCGATCACTCTGGTGGAATGGGCTCTCGGACGGCCAGGCAGCGGTCGGTTTGCCAACCGGTGACAGTACATGATACAGCCGGAGAGCCATCTGGATATGGAAGCCTTCGAGAGAGCCTTCCCCTGATTGACAGGTCCAAAGTTCACAAAGAGTTGTGACGTCTTCCGAAAACCCTTCGTGCGGTCCACGTAGAACTTCAGCGCTCTAGCTACATCCAGCGAGTGCAAAGTCCTCTCAGCCGGCGACGAAGGCGACGGGAAGAACACAGGTAACACCAAGGGTTCGTTGAGATGGAAGTCCGACGGTACCTTGGGCATGAAGGAGGGGTGCGTCCTGAGCACTACCCTCGTGTCGTGGAAAGTCAAGTACGGGGCCTTGCAGGAAAGGGCCTGGATCTCTCCCACTCGTCGTGCGGAGGTGATGGCCACGAGAAAAGCTGTTTTCCACGATAGAAACTTCAACGGGGCCGAGTGCAGAGGCTCGAACGGAGGTCCCATGAGCTTGGTCAGCACCACGTTGAGCTCCCATGCCGGGGCCGGAGCCTTCACCGGCGGGAACGATCTGAACAGTCCCTTCATGAACTCTTTCACCAGACGATGAGACCACAAGGACGTCCGGCCCGTGGTTCTGGTGTATCTGGAGATCGCAGCAAGATGAATCTTGATGGACGCGTGTGCCAGACCAGCTTTGGCCAGCGTCAGCAGGTACGGCAGTACTTGGGGAGCCGTAATCCGTAGAGGGTTAATCTTCTGTGCGTGGCACCAGACAGAGAACCTCTTCCATTTGTGTCCGTAGCATTTAAGAGTCGAGGACGCCCTGGCCTTTGCAAGAACCTCTCTGCAATCGGCCGGTATGTCGTATCCTCCAAACTCTAGCGCTGCAGGAGCCAGGCCTGCAAGTTCAGCGACTTCGGGTCGTGGTGGAGGATGGCGCCTCCTTCCCTGGAGAGTAGATCCGCGTCCGCCGGCAGCTTGATCGGCGGGGACGCTGACAAGTCCAGAAGGTCCGGGAACCATATCTGCCTCGGCCACGCAGGTGCGACGAGGATCATCCTGCACCGTGACCTCTTGAGCTGGTTGACGAGCCGGATTAGCAGAGGCAAGGGAGGGAACGCGTAGAGGAACAGGCCCTCCCAGGGGAACGAGAAAGCATCGCCCATGCTCCTCGTCTGGGGAAACCTGCTGGCGAACCTCCGGCACTTGGTGTTCGTCGCCGTCGCGAACAGGTCGATCTGGGGTGTGCCCCACCGTCGGAAGAGGCGATCCACCAGATCCTGCCGTAGTTCCCACTCGTGGCACGAGCGCAGCTCCCTGCTGAGTGAGTCGGCGATGGTGTTTTTTATCCCTGCCAGATGAAACGGCACCAGAAGAATCCCTTGGGCGACGGCCCAATGCCACAGGTCCTGCGCCTCCTTGGACAGCGCTGGGGACCTGGTTCCGCCCTGTTTCCTGATGTAAAACATGGTGGTGGTGTTGTCGGTGAAGATCCTCACCACCTTGCCCTTGAGGGACGGAAGGAAGGACCCGAGGGCCCAAAACACTGCACGGAGCTCCAGGACGTTGATATGCAGGGACTTCTCCGTCGGGAGCCAGAGTCCCCTTGCGTGCAGATTTTCGGTGTGCGCTCCCCACCCTTCTAGGGAGGCATCCGTGGTCACAGTCACCTGGTGGGCTGGGGTCTGGAAGTCCATGCCCGCCGTCAGATGCGCGCGGGTGCCCCACCACCGTATCGCTCGTCGGAAACTCTCGTCGAGCTTGATCCTTTCCTCGAAGCTGCCCGTCGTCTGGATCCAGCGCGCATCCAGGAATTCTTGCAACGGGCGCATCCGGAGCCTGCACATGGGAATGAGGTAGATGCAGGAAGACATCATCCCGAGGAGGGACTTGATGGACCTCACTTTGGCCGCGTCGGCCACCAACATCCGTTGCACCTTGCCCAAGATGGTCCTGGTCCTCTCCTCCGACGGGGAGGCCAGAAGGGACACTGTGTCGAGCCTCGCTCCCAGAAACAGTGCGACTTGCGCGGGCACCAGGTGGGATTTGGCGTAGTTCACGGAGAATCCCAGGTCCGTGAGGAGTTGGACGGTCCTTGCCGTGTGGACCACGGCGAGCTCCCTCGTCTTGGCGCGGATGAGCCAGTCGTCCAGGTAGGGGTAGACGTGAATCCCCTCGCGGCGCAGCTGCGCCGCCACCGGTGCGAGGCACTTGGTGAAAACCCTGGGTGCCGACCGTAGTCCGAAGGGAAGGGCTTTGAACTGGTAATGACGCCCTTGGACCACGAATCTGAGGAATTTTCGGTGCCCCTTTAGGATGGGAATGTGGAAGTAGGCATCCTCCAAATCCAACGACGATAGGAAGTCTCCTTCCTCCAGCTGACCCAGGACGTGCTGGAGGGTGACCATCCGGAACTTCTGCGCCTTGATGAACTTGTTCAGACGTCGCAGGTCCAGGATGGGGCGCCATCCTCCCGTCTTCTTCTTCACGAGGAAGTATCGCGAGTAGACTCCGGAGCCCCGAAGCCTCTTTGGGACGAGTTCGATGGCGCCCTTTCTGAGCATCGCCTTTACCTCCAGGAGAAGTTGAGGGACGTGAAGTTCTTTCCTGGCCACGGGGGGGACGCGCGGGCACCTTCTTTGAAATTCGAGCGCGTGGCCCCGGGCCAGGGCGTCCAGCACCCAACGGTCGGTGGAGATGGACTCCCACACGCTGACGAAGCCCGCCAGCCGGCCTCCCACCGGGGTGCTGCGGTGGGGGCCCGACCCCACGGCCGGTTCAATCCTGCTTGGACGCGGCCTTGCCGCCTTGACCTCCTTGGCGACGACGGCGGGGTCCGCTAAACTTGCCTCGTCCTCTGTAGGCCTCTTGCGACGACGAGCGGGCCGCTTGACGGTAGGAAGCGAAACCGCCACCGGAACCTTTGGAGGCGCCCTTGCCTCCGCCGCTCCGAAAGGGCGTCCGTCGTAGCTGCAGGACTCCAAGGGCCCGGGCCGTCTCAGTATCCGCCTTGATGGCCTGAAGGGTATCGTCCACTGTCTTCCCAAACAGGTTGTTCCCGTCGAAAGGCATGTCCAGGACTCTGGTCTGGACGTCCTGCCGAAAGTCCGTAGCTTTGAGCCATCCACGACGTCGAAGGCAAACGCCGTTGCCCAGCTGGCGGAACCCAGTGTCGGCGATGTCCGTCGCCACGGTGATGGCGTGGTCCGAAGCCACCTCACCTTCCTGCAGGATCTCAAGGGCCTCCGCCCTCTTGTCGTCCGGCAGAAAATCCAGCAGGGGAGCCATCTTGTACCAGAGCTCCCTGTCGTAGCGGGCCACGATAGCCAAGGCGTTGGCCGCTTTAATCGTCGTCGCTGCCGACGAGATGACTCTACGTCCCATAGCATCCAATTTCTTTCCCTCGCCGTCCGGCGGGGAAGTCGACGTGGAGGCCGCACCCCCCCCCGCTTTCTTCCTGGCTGCCGCGGAGACGACGGAGTCCGGGGTAGGCTGCGCCCGGAGGCATAGGGGGGCCGTGTCCGGGACCCGGTACTTTTTCTCGTACCGGTCTCTTCTTGCTGGCTTCGTGGAAGGGTTCTTGAGGAGGGAAAGGCCCTCATCCCAAATGTCGTCCAACAGAGGCACTGCGAGGACCGTCTTCCTCTTGGCCTCGCGCCGCTGATAAAGGAAGCCTTCCTTTTTCTTCTCCTCAGGGCAGAGTTGGAAAAGCACGGAAGCCCTGGAGATCATGGAGTGGAAAGATCCGATCTCGTCGGGCGGAGAAGCCCTGGTGGGAGGCGACGACGGAAAATCCTTGTCGTATGCCTCGTCGTCCGTACCCGTCGCTGCCGTGTCAGTCCCCGTATCATCCCCTCGAGTGGACGGGGAGGAGGGCTGGACGGGGCGCGACGGTTGAAAAGGAGGTGGTGGATGGATCCTTCTTTTCTTGGTAGGGGGAACACCAGAAGGTCCCGGTTCTGGATCCCCCGACGGGAGAGGTTCCTCCGTCGGTAACGGTAGCCTCGTCCTTATCTCGGAGCATAAGGACTGTATGGCCAACAAAATGGCCGCCGAGTTGTCTTGCGGCGCTGGCAGAGGGGAATCCGACGGGCGAGCAGGGGCCCCGTCGGTATCCTCGACGATGTCGTCGTCGTCACCTGCGTCGGGGTCCATTCCGACGGGCTGGCCTTCTTCCACGCCTAGGCCGTGGCTTAAGACCTCGATCAGTTCCTCTTCTGAGGTTGAGGCCGAATCTACGACGACGCCCTGCCCCCCCTTCTTCTTCCCCACGGAGGGTTTCACGGGGGTCCTATCGATGGGCACAAAGGAAGACTCCCTCCGAGGAGGCAGGGAGATTCTGGGCCCTGAGGTCGCCACCACTGGTGCAGCCACCACAGGCTGAGCCAGGGCCGCCGCGACCGTTTCGATAGAGGGCTTGGTCGGATGGATCAAGGCCTTCACCACCTTAGGTGCGCTCACCGCCTTATCCTTGAGGGAGGGGGCACTGCCACGCTCCTCCTCTGCCTTAGAGCTCGACCGGGGCCTCTCCAGGAGCTTCGCCGGGTGCTCGGCCTTCCTCTTACCCGACCCAGAGCGTTGGCTCGTGGTTGATGGTGCCGGGGAGTGTGCGCCCTGCCTGGCGCCCGTAGAGCCCGACCGTTCGGCGCTCCCGGTGCCAGCGGACTCGCGGTGCTTGGCCTTATGTTGGGCCCCCGTCGCCGGGGCGCCCTCAAAGGTCTTAGAAGACTGCTCGGATTTCTTCTTCTTCTCGCCAGACGGGCTCTTACCCTCCAGCCAGTTGGCGAGACGTTGATGGCGGTCCTTCATGGTCCGTTCCGACATGTTCCCGCAAAACGCACAGTCCTTCTCCACGTGCGTCTTGTCCTCATGAAGGCAGTAAAGGCAGAAAGAGTGTTCGTCCTCCTTGAAGACGTTCTGCAGCTGGCATCCAGGGCAGACCCTGAACAGCTTTCCGGGCGTCGAGCTTCCCTTCTCCTGGGCCATCTCCGAGATCGGGCCTGAGAAGCTTCTGGAGTCCTCCGAAGTGTAGCTCGACGAAATCTTCACCCTTGAGGGGCACAGATGAATCCGACACGGGTCCCCGTAGATCGGATGTAGGATCGGTGGAGCTTGAGGCTCTTTTGACCGAAAGAATCGAAGTTTTTTTGTGAAAAAGCGCGAAAAATAGCACTAACGCTCGAGAGCAATAGCACGAGGATCCCAACACATGAACGTGCGGTAAAAATCTGAAGATGGCTGCCGGAGGAGGTGCTTAGGTAGAGGGCAGTCATTGGCTGTGGTCAGTATGACGCAGAGACCAGTGATTGGTTATTACTACGAAAGACAGATCAGAAACGAAACTGATACTGGTTTTTTCTTTACCGAGGATTCCCAGCCTGACGACGGGGAATATTCATGAGCATGTGAATCCATGCCAGACCCCATGCTGGAGAAAGTGTTCTGGGTTCTTATCATAAAAATCAGCCAAGGAAGACATCCTAGACATAACCCTGTCTATGTCTTCACTGGACCATTCCCTGGAACAGGGTATTACTTTAGCAGGTGATGATTTATGGGACTTTTCAAGGGTAGACTTGTGTTTGCTTGTCTGCCTAGGGTGAGAGGATGGCTTTACAGGGGTGGAAGGCTGTGCTTTCCGCTGTTTCCCCCCCTCCCCGTGCGTGGAAAAATGTTTTCCCTGTCCCTTGGAGGCCCCAGAGACTTTCGACGCCTGGCGCCGAGGGTCTGGAGAGGTATCTGTGTGCTTCGGGCGTGGGGCCTCACTGGTGTTAACCGCGGTCTCGGTATCTTGGAGCGCGGCCTGGGGGTGGAAGTCGTCTTCGTCTCCCGACGATCGAACTTCCGTTAATGTGTGTAGCGAGGCACTCTTGGCAAGAGTGGATGATTGCCTTGCGTCGTGAGGTGATCTCGATCGAGAGCGCCCAGAGGACACCGAGTCGGACCGTTCTTTTTGTGCCTCTTTCCGGGAAGTCGACGTCGTCGAGGTCCGGTTGGTCTTAGTGTGTTTAGTGTGTGTTAGGTGTGTAGCGCTTGCGTCGCCGGGGGTCTTCCCCATAGCCGCCCTGCCGGACGACCTTCCGAGGTCGGGGACCTGCGCTCGCCGGCTGTCTTTCGACGCCATAATGCCCTCGCCGTCCGAAAGTACGGCGTCGCTGCCATCGCTGAAGGCGCCCTCCGCTGCCATGGCCTCCTGCCTGGCGTGGTGGGCCCAACGCTTTGTCGAACGGTCCTTAAGTGTCTTAGGTTTAAACCTACTACACGCTCTGCAGTTCGCTTCGGGGTGATCCCTCGGCAAGCAGAGATTGCACGTGGCGTGCCTGTCGACCCAAGGGTATTTGCGATTGCACTTGGGGCAGAATTGAAAAGGGGTACCCTCCATACGCACCTTAAGGCAGCGGGCTGCTAAGTGTAGGAATATATAAAATGTAACTATATATCAAGAGTGAAGAGTATGTACCACCCCCCACTCTCCCTACTTGTAAGGGCCGAGGCCAGCGGCCTACTAGGCCCGGGCCGAGGCCAGCGGCCTTCCGAGGCCCGGGCCGAGGCCAGCGGCCTTCCGAGGCCCAGATCCGTCGTGCAGCAGTCGACGGTCGATGACTTCTCCAGCCGTCGTCGAGGTTGAGGGTCGACGTTGGGGTGGGGAAGGGAATGAATAAGAATTATAATAACAGCAAAAGTATGGCTAAGGCCAGGGTACTCCGCAAGATGCTTCCGACCAGTATGGCGGAAAAAAACAATCTGAGGATCCTACACGCGTGAGGGATCTTGGGTACAGTGGACGTCACACTAGGGATAGTATTACTGGCACGCCTGTGTCGACGCCCATTTTCGACTTTCGAAAAACAAACTGTAATACTCCGCAGCTTCCACTAGATGTCGGCCTATGCACAGCATGTGATCTAAGCAGATTCCACAAGCCTCAGAAATATATATATATTGTTTAAATTCTCAAATAAACCTTTTAACTTGCAAAACAGAACTACTTCGTGGCTCAGTGGGGTCAGGGGGATTCCAAGAGAGGGGTGTTATATAGGGGTAGTCATCCAGAACGCATGAACTGGACATAAAGATATATCAATAAGGGTTTTCATTCAGTATTCTAGACTAGGCGTTGACTTAGCTGTAGTGTTGAATTGAATCCTCTTACAAAGCGGGGCTCCCAATAGGATTGATTCTGGCTCCAAGGGCAGCTTTATCCCAGTTATGTTCGCTATGGTGGCGATACATTGGGCCCACAAGTTTGCAACCACTGGGCAGGACCACCACATATGGATGAACGATCCCTGTAGGCCGCATCGACGCCAGCATCGAGGGTCCAAGGCTGGGTTGAAATGGTATAGTCTAAGTGGCGGGTAGTACCATCTTAGAAGTAGTTTATGGGCACACACCCGAATAGTAATGCAGAAGGAGGAGGTCCGCGTGCAAGACCAAATGTCTGACCAGACCAGGTCTTCTATTGGGTGTCCTAGGTCTGTTTCCCACTGGTTCATGTAGGTTGCTCTAGCGACCAGGAGATTTGTCTGCAACAGCTTGTACATAGCTGAGATGCGCCCTTGGTGTGGGGGATCTGCGATTGTCAGCTCTGTAGGGTCTAGATCTCGGGTCGCTGCCTCACGTGTTGTTGGATGGGAACACCAATGCCGCAGTTGCACATATGTGAATCTGTCTGTTTCCGCCAGGTCAAAGGTGTTTTTGCATTGTTCAAAGGTGAGTGGCTGATTCCTCTCAAAGAGCTGGCTTAGGGAGCCGAGGCCGCCGGCGATCCAGTTCTTAAAGTTCACTATGTGGGTTCCTGGGGAGAACGCTGGGTTATGAAATACCGGAGAAGCTGGGCCTAGGCCTCCAGGGATTCCCCTCCGTTTACGTGTCCATTCCCAGGCTTTTACAGTCTGCTTAGTGGAAGAGGATGTTCGGCCACGTTCTTTGGAGGACGGGGGAAAGGTGCAGGAGGAAGCGGAGAGGGAGGGGTAAGCGGGATTGTTCAATCTCGACCCATCTAGGTCTGTTCGAAGTCATCATCCAGCCCACAGTGTGAGCCAGCTGGGCCGCGATCTGGTATTTCTGGAGGTCTGGGACTCCTAGGCCTCCCAAGTTCGGATTGCTCAGCTTCGTCTTGAGCGGGATCCTTGACTTTTTACCTTTCCAGATGAAGCGTAGTACCTTCCTTTGGAGGCGCAATAGTGGGGAACGGGGGATCAAAACTGGAATGGCCGAACAGGTGTAAAGCATCCGTGGAAGGAGGTTCATTTTACATGCCGCTATACGGCCCACTAGTGAGATCTCCTGTGAGAGCCAGCGAGTGAGGTCTTCCAAGGTCTTGAATAGTGGTTGAAAATTCGCTTGGTAGGTATCCTCCGATCGGGCTGTGATCTGTACTCCTAGGTAGGGGATTGACTTTTCGCTGAGCTGGATCGGACAGAGGGCTCTGAAGGAATCCTCATCTTCCTGCTCCGGTCTCACCCCCAGAGCCGATGATTTCGTGAAGTTTATCGCAAATCCTGAAACTTTACCAAAGCGATGAATCTGTCAGGGAGGACCTCAGCGATTGGGTGGTGTCTGATATGGTTAATAACACATCATCCGCATATAGTGCTATTTCATGTTGAGTGGGGCCTACTTGGAGGCCTTTTATTCTGGGGTTCAGTCGGATCCTTTGGGCCAGTGGCTCCATAACCAGGGCGAAGAGCAGGGGAGACAAGCGACATCCTTGTCTGGTGCCGCATAAGGAGATCGGGTTAGATAGGAAGCTGTTAACGCGGAGCAAGGTCTTCAGTGATTGGTAGTTCGCCAAGACGAGTTTCTGAAATGTGGGTCCAAAGTGAAAGGACTCTAGGGTGAATCGGAGGAATGACCAATCCACTTTGTCAAAGACTTTAGTCGCATCTAAAGCTAGCACAGCCAATTTCCGTGCATCTCACTGAGTGACTTCGACCAGGTTTAGGACCCTGCAGACGTCATCTGCAGCGGATCTATTCAGTACAAATCCTGTCTGATCTGGGTCGATAATGTCCGGGAGCACTCTCGCTAATCGGTTAGCCAAGCCTTTGAGTAAATGTTAGCGTCCAGGTTTAGTAGAGAGATAGGTCTATACGCCGTGATAAGTCAGTCATATTTAATTCACGACACAAAGACACATGTGAATATGACCCGGTCAGCTGCACGGTCCGAGCCTGGGGCGCATTGTTTAAGAGACTGAAGCTAGAGACACCACATAACCCAGAGGTCCCCTTGTGGAACGTTCCCGGTATCCCCCTGTAGCTGTTCACTTAGTTTCTGAATGAATAATACTCTGAGCCACTGAGTAGTTGTATGGATTTCAACGAGAATCCAAATATTTTATTAACAATTCTCTTTCTTTTCAGGATTATTGTAAAGGATACGTCTTCTTTTAGCAGCGGCCATCTCTGGATACATGTTGGTAAGTATTGACTCAATGGGTTACTTTATTTCTATTAAAAGTTCTTTCTGGTGTATGAAAAGTCAATTTTTGAATATAGCTCCCTTCTCTCTGTCAAAGGACTCGGTTCTTAATTAAGAGTTCTTTTCCTCTTCTTCTCCCTTACATTTCCTTAGTTAGTCTTCAGAGCAGTTATCTTTCCTCAATAAAAGTAATTCCATACTGGTTTCTGCTTGTTCCTCTATTAACTTGTGCTTCTGCAAATCTTACATTGCATACTTGTACAGTCTGGCTTCAGTTAGAGATAAATCCTGGCCCTTCCCGGTACTTTCTTGGTTACTTTGCCAGACCTCTCTCCCTTGTTTACCATAAATCTGATTAGGATTATTCACTTTAGGCGTACTGTCTAAATAAAGTCTGTTATCGCACCTCCACTCTCAGGGGCTCGCTGTCAGATTAATGATTATCCTTCAGTACAGCACAGAAGCATGACTCTCTGTCGTTGTACGCTGCTCGTTCGTTAGTGGGAATTCATTCACTCGGCAAAACGGAGGGTTTAATACGCCTCCTGGATCACACAGCGTAATGTCCAGAGCTCGTCAGAGCAGAACTTTCCTCTCTCCCAGACAAGCTATTCACTCCGACTTTGATCGGGGAGCCCCTCCTTGTGCAGACTCACTTACGGAGCTCTTGTAGCACAACGCCGTCCTCCTCTCTCCTCAGATAATGATCACGAACGCTAGTCTCTGCCCCAGCTGCGGTTTTCCTTCCGCGTTGTAGCGGACTCCTCAGCACTCACCTGCAACAACGACTGCTTCATAAACTTCAAACGTCCCGACATGGCGCCGCCGACTGCTGCGACGCCGACTGCTGCGACGCCAGCTCCTCAATGCTCCGAGTCACCTCCTCTGCCTTCACATCAGCGATAACGTTCGCTTCGTAAAACAACAATATAGAAACTCTTATTAAAGCGCAACGGCGCCAACATGCAACTGTTTCAATTTGTATTTTCTCTCCTTTTCTTCACAGCATCTCCGCATCAATATGCCCAGCTGCAACTGTCGCTGTCTGGCTCACACTCCTCGAGGACAGTTCCCTAGGCAACCAAAAGAGGTAAACATTAGAGGAAAGTCCATACATGCAGGACTTCCTGTATTTACAATCTGTGTGTTTTCTCCACTATTATTTATTTAACCCTTGGAAACCAGGCATCTAATGTCACACATTGTAACAACCCCCCGCCCCCCACGTCCGATGTGAGTATTCAGGAGGTCTGGGACCCTCACACGGAAATGAAGGTGGGCGATATGTTTATAGATGGTAAATTTGCAACCAAGGAAGACATCACGAGAACGATGGGGAGTGGGCCACTCAAAATACTACAGAGTGAGGGCTGCATTTTAGAAAAGCTGGCTGATGTTTCCAGAAGAACTCCCTTCTCCCCCCCCTCTCCAGTCCACGCCCCCCCCCTCCAGTCCACGACCCCCCCCCCCCAACACCCATGCACACAACTCATTACCATGAAGGCTGGGCTGGGTATCTCTAAATTATATGTGGCAGTACAAACCCACACCCCCACAATAAACCGGGTCAAAGACAAATGGGAGACAGACCTGCAAATGCCCATCCCGGAAGACAAATGGGAGCAGATACTGTGCACTCACGAAAAAGGTTATATTAAATATGGGACTACGCTTGATACAATTTAAACTCCTAAATAGATTGCACTACACGTCAGCTAAGATGGCAAAATTCGCTGCAGAGCATGGGGGGGGGTGGGGGCGGGCGGCTGGGGAGTGCCACAAGTGCGGGGCTTCTTTCACATGTACTGGGAGTGTCCTGCTCTTTTCAGATTCTGGGGAGAGGTGGCCGAAATGTTGGCTGAGATCACGCAGATACCCCCACAGCTAACTCCCCAAAAATACTTATTCAGAGACATTGGCAAGTGCTTGGAGAAAACCAGGAGACTATTCAATGTTGCATGCGCAGTGGCGAGAAATGTATCCTAGAAGGCTGGAAAAGGCCTACGCCACCAAACATGACCACTTTCCTCCGCGAACTGACATATATCAATGAATGTGAGGAACAATATGTTTTGACTCAGCCGGGGGCAAGCCGACCAAAAGACATATGGGGCCCCTTCCGCATGTATCTGTGTGAATTGCTCCCAGACGATGAAACGTCCATGTAACGTTAAATGTAAATGCTGTTTGTCGACTTGTGTGTATTGATGTGATTAGGTTTCTGCAACTGTTGAGACCAACGAACAATAAAAAGTTTAAAAAAAATTATACATATATACTGATGTTTGTGATTAAATCTTGAATTATTTGATGAGCCATTCCTACAAAGAGAGATATCTGCTAAAATAATTGACTGAGATCAGTTTCAATGTGTGCAGGGGGCGTGAGGGTCCTTACGGTCAAGACTTTTCTTTTCACATAATTGCAGGTCTTGTGCCAGGGCTGTATTAACCCCCCCCCCCGCCCCAATACACACCGGGCACACACCCAGAATTAGCTTAACGTTTTTGTACATATACATGAATTATTGATACACATTACTGACAACTGACAAATCAGGTGTACACAACTAGAGGCATCTTCTATATTATGGCCATGACAGATGCCATTCTTAAACTCCTGGTAGTAGCGGTCTTAAGATACGCTCTCCTTGTGTGCCACATTGAGAATGACTAAAAGTAATGGGTGGGTCCCTTCAGAGGGACGGTCCACGGTCTACCAAGCCTGAAATAGGTCTTGTAAAGTTGACAGAACAAAGAATGGGTCTAGGAGCTCTCGACAGCAAAGATTGGCCGAAAATGGAGTTTCAAACTGTACGTGGTAATGGACAGTGTCCGCGGACATACCGTATGGATAAAGTGACACGACATTCGGGGGGAGCCCGCGGCGGTGGGTGTCCGTGGAAACGATCGAGCGGGAGACGCAGGGCCCATGCGCATTCATGTCTGCAAATGGGTGTGTTGTCTGCAGAGTAATGAAAAGTGCATAATGCGAAACCGGACATGTTTAGAGCGCGATGACCGCAGAAGCCCCATTGTGTTGTGAACGGACCCTGCGAACAGCTGTGATGTCTGCAGACTATTAATTGAGGTTTTAAAGAAAATAAAATGTATTACACAACATACAACATTTATAGTAGAAAACAAATGTATTTATGAAAGGGATGGGGTTTTAGAATGGTAATCATAAATGGGAGATTCAGAATTTCAATAAAGTCATCTGGGGAAGGAGGGAGAGTGAGTTTATCAAAGCGCCAATTTATGTTTTGTAAATTTGAATGGGGCAATTGCTGGGGGACATGCACAATGTCATTGAGTGTCATTGAGCGGCACCAAAGTTATAAGCCAGCCAATAACTGCTTTTCACAAACCCGGTAATGGAGAAATAGATCTGAGATTTTTGTGAACATCACAGGGGTGTACCCAAACAACGTGACTGTTCGCGGACTTACAGAGATGAAGAACACCCGTTTGGATTTTTATGGCCCTATGCCATCCCATCCTCATCACACCTCACATCCCCAGAGATTGTTTCATTAGTTTGACAAGTGCAATGTTGTGTTTAACATGTTTTAACAGTGATATCCTTGGACAACGGGCGCTATCAAAAGAATCCAACATGGCGTCCGTTAAAAAAAAAAAGACCACATTTCTAATTGACCAATCAGCGGGCACGTACAATGTCTGCTGACATGTCACTCTCCGATTGGCCCAGGAGGATGTCCGCAGACCTAATAGGTCCAGAGGGAAGTTCTGTAACGCAGCAGAGCCAGAGCTCCAGGATTTGTGGGGGGTGATGTCCCTGGCCTTGGGTGGCTGTCTCCCATGTGGGACGACCGTCTCCACATCCAGTGGCAGTTCCGGCAGGGTCCCCATTCTTCCCTGGGAGACGGGTGCCCAAGGCCTGGGACGTCACACCCGACCATCCTGGAGCTTTGGCTTGGATGTTACAGATTTTACCTCTGGGAAAGGAGAGGGACTGCCGCTGCACTTGGGGATGGTCAAGGAGACTGGTGCCCAAGGCCAAGTACATAGTCCCAAACAATCCTGGTATTCTGGCTGGCCTGCATTACAACTTCTCCCTCCGGTAAAGGACGGGGAAGGTACCGGGCCTCCCGGGAACCACCGCTGGGCTTGGGGACGGCCAACCCACATGGAATTTTGTCCATTTTTCAGAAATGTATGCCTTTGTTTTCCCATTCAGCCCTTCTACACTCCTCTTCCATTCCGTCCACACATGTCCTATTGGAGAGGGGGGGGGGTTGGGGAGTTTAGGCCAAAATCGTCTACCTCACAAAACGTCTGGTAACCATATCAAAATAGGTTTTTTTGGTTTCCACTCACTCAACCTGTTATTTAAAGCCTGGAAAACGGCAAATTCAGCACAGCAAACCATTTGTCCCCAGCTCTTACAAGGAAAAAAAAAGCCACAGGCTTCTTTGAACCTCATTTTATTGTCATTTTCTGAAGAAAAAAAAAAAAAACACAAAATGTTGTCAATTTTTGGTTATTTTCTCACACCCCCCTACAGCAAACTAGGATGCCTTGATGGCGTTATGACCGCCTACATTTGGGACGAAAAGGGGCCAAATTTGGCCAAGATATCTCATGTAACAAAAATGTTATAAGGGATTGAATGGCGACATACCGAAAGCACCAAAAAAGGCCTTGGCACGGGGGGCCGGTGCATTTGCAGTTAAGAGGTTAAACAAGCAGCATACCTTTACCCTTGATAAATATTGCAGCTGTGTTTGTGCTTCGAAGTTGGACATTAGGCTCCTGCCTATGACCCCATATTAGTAACTACTTGTGTCAGATTTACGAAATTGTTTGAATGTGGTCTTAAATAGGACAGGTCTTATGATGGAGTGCAGCTGATCAATGCTAACTTGGTTTTGATGTTGGCAAAGGTTCCGTTCCTTATTTGCGGTAATCTCAGATTCTGACATGTTACAAGAAAGTTGATTTCAACTGGTTTCCAGTGAACATTTGTCTTTCGAAGTGGTTTGGGAACTGTACTCTGAAGTTATGGTTACAGTATGCCAGGTATTACTAAACAAATGTTCACTGGGGTGGAGGCATGGCAATACTGACTAGGTTCGCTAGGGTAGCTTTCTGGTGCGGCCCAGGTCACTTCCCCCATTTAAATCCCAATTAGATTTGAGCTGGGCAGTGGAGGACGGGCACACGTGGTTGTCTTTTGTTGAGTAGCTGTAGTAGCTTTTAGTTTGTCACGTGACCAGCAGTGTAATCAATGTGGTCTGCTTGGAGCTAGCCTACAGTTCTTAAGTAGAGGCTTGTAAAGCATGAAAACTGCAGCTGGGCGGAGCAACAGAGTGGCAGAGCATTACCTTTCCGCTCTCTTCCATCACTTTCCTCATGAATTGAGGACACACCAGAGAATCATGAATGGGAGGCTGCTACATCAAACCAAAGATGTGTAACATTATTTTGCAACACCTTTATGTATGTGTATTAACAAGTTATGTTAATTTATGTCAGGTTTACTTTGCTCAGCACTAAGATGCCCACTTTGCACCTTCAGTTTATAGTGATCAATGAATGTAGGAGGGAGAAGACCATGTGCCCTTCCTCCACATTTCAGGTGAAGGAATTTTTTTGCCTAATACGCTGTCCCACCTCTTGTACATTAGCCTCATATGATTGTAGAACGTGTGATAACGATTGTAAATAACATGAGCAAAGTAGAGTTTCAATGGATGGTAACTGGGTTTCTCAGTTTGTGATGCATTTGTGGCTGACACAGTAAATTTTCAAGATGCTAAGCCTGAATGAAATCCAAGCTATTTGTGTACATCATAGTGACCATTTGTTTCACAGACTAAGAATTCACGATAAGTGATTCACATATGAACTGAAAGATATGCCCCAAGTATGGGACTTGGGGCATATGCCAGTTCATACCCATAGAAAAAGAAACAAGGGCATTTAATGAGGGCAATTTTTTTTTTTCTTTTCACACCCAACCATAGCTTAACATGTACTACTTGAATATTCAGAAAACAAATATATGGAAAACCCTACTTTCCAAGTAATGCCTATAAACTGTACTAAATTACAAACCCAAATATACTGAAAACATTTTATATAAATAATTTACATTACATATTAAAAATATTAAAGAAAATACAAATCACTGATCTTCACAATCCCAAACCTTGTTTACAGCTTCTTTTCTTAAGATGCCACCAAGCAAGCAACGTGCCAGAACGAAGAATTGTATGCAAGGAAGTTCATATTTACAATATATTATTAAAATTAGTGTTCTCAAAACTGTACATAATTCTGTAGGTAATACAATACATTGATAATACTTTTGAAAATGTGGAATTTCAAATAGGAGATGTGCCAACAGAACAAATTATGGAACCCAGAATGGGCTAGTGAAAGTAATAAAAGAAAAAATATATCAAAGCAGTAGGTAGTAAGTAAAAAATTGTTTAGAAAAAAAAAGCAAGCAAACTCATCAATTTGAAACAGAGGAATAAAGTTATCCATAGGAAAATGTACCACTCGGTTTTTATAAATCTTTATAGAAGTGTCAAACCACAATCTGGAATGGTTATCAATCATTTTTTGCAAAAGAAAAGTAGTGATAATTAAAAAAGCTTCTCATGTGAAAAGAATTTTTTTCATTTTTGGATAGAATAAAACTTGAATGACTGCCTACTTACTCTGCAAGTCGAATCTAGGCGAGCCTCACTGATGTCAATTGCCTCTGTGGATTTTAACCCGACAACTCTTTCTATTGCAAACTGTCACTGCATGCATTTTACGGCCATATTTTTGAAAATTGCATTTAGTAGCCCTTATTCTATTATTATTCAAAGTGCCATAGCCTGCATCTTCCACCCATATTTTGAAAATTGCATCTAAGTGACTCCCTTCTTGTTACTCAATAGTGTCATAGCCTGTATTTTCCACCCTCGTAGCTAAACCTGCATCTAGACCTAACCTACTTACACATCTTGGTGCAACAACCATGCCAGCCTGGTTCATTGTCATTATGTTTCCCTTCTGCCTGGTACCAATCGACTTGCCATGCACAGGAGCATATTTCCCGTCACACCCCAACGGTCTCAGCAGGCAAATCTGCCACGTGCACCACCCCATCCCATGCCCCACACCCTTCCGACCTAACCTCTCCCCATTCCCAACCAGACACAGCCAAACCACCTCTAGATCAGATTCCGACACCGCTCCTGAAACAATGCTCGACCTCTTGCCTAGCACCCCTACCCTGCACAACAACATCACATTGAACTCTCAACCTTGCACAGGCACACTGAGACGTAATATCCTCAGAACCAGGACACATACCACCTTGCCCTCGTCCAACACAGAACTAAGCACAAGAAAACGCAAAGCAACCCCTCACATCCCACAGCAACACCTGATCAGAACACTCCCCATCCCATTGCAGCACCCACTCGCTCCTCCAACAGAAAAACTTGGCAGCCTACTACTGACACGCGCAAAGGCGCTCTAATCAACCCAAGATCTTTAGTCGCCCACGCCCTAGACATTGTCGACATCATCTCGCTGAACGATCTAGACATCATAGCCATCACGAGACCTGGCTCCAAGCAAGCCAAATACAACACCAAAGAGCTCTTTAATATCCTTCGAGACCTCGAGTCCCCTTCTCCCATACCCGACACCTGCACCAAAGACATTGCCTTGTGTACCAAAATACAAGAAGCTCTCATGGGCAAAATCACCATGCTACAATCCAAAATAGAGGCCAAAAAAGCAGGCCTCACCCTCAAACAATCCTACATCCCCTAACACCACCAGTCAAGCCAAGAACAACCGATTCGAGTTCTCAACCATCTCCATCAAGGAGGTTGAAGATCTAAAACTCACTCAAACCCTCTAAATGTCAAGGAGACATTTGCCCAGCCCCTATCATCAAAGTTGCAGCCAAACATCTTGCCCCGTTCATTACCTCGCTCATCAATTCCTCCTTCACATCCAGCATAGTACCCAACAACCTAAAGGACTCTTGGGTATTACCTCTCCTCGAGAAACCCACTCTAGACCCCAACATCCCCACAAACTACAGACCCATCACTACCGTCCCCTTCCTACTAAGAATCCTTGACAGAGCTGCCTACTTGCAGATCCAGGACCACATCGAAAAAAACAATTTACTAGGACTTAAGCAATCAGGCTTCCGACCCAAACACGGTACAGAGACAGCCCTTATTGATCTCAAGAACCAAATGGACAACCTCAAAGACAAAGGCAAATTAGCCCTCTTACTCCTCGACCTCTCTGCCGCCTTTGACCTGGTAAATCACAATATACTATGCCAACACCCAACTTCAGCAGCCAACTTCTCTGACAAAGCAAACGCATGGATCCAGTCATTCCCGAACAACCGATTCATGAGGGTCTTCACTCCCACGGCAGCCGCAGAACCGGCCCCCGTCACTTGTGGCATCCCACAGGGCTCCTGTGTTTCCCCCCACACTCTACAATGTCTTTACAAAACCTCCATTTGACATACTGGACTAGTTGGGTGTCATCTATTCCAACTACTCAGACACCCAAATACTCATTCCACTAACCGGGGACTACTCCACTGACAACTCTACTTTTTTTAAAAAACATTTTTATTAATTATTGAAACAAACAATACAACCCAAACTTGCAGTGTATGCAATAACATTTCAATTGTACCTCGTTCAATCGTGTTCACTGCTTTCGCTGTCCCACCCCCCCCATTACAAGCCTACTTCTACTAATGTTCTATTTCTGCATCCAGTGATGGGGTATTCTCTTCTGTGGGATCCGATGGGCCTTCTAATGACCCAAATAGTTCTGCTATCAGTAACTTCCAAGCCATCAGGGACTCAGTCTCTTCCTCCCCACCAGCGCTGCTAGCTTCTTGCCATACCATAGTTTCCACCTCCCCCCATTTCTGCAGATCTTTCCACCATACCTCCAGTCGTAGCTTGTGGCATGTCTTCCACCCCATAACAATTCACCTCTTCGATCATTCAGTATGCTCACATGCCTAAGTTTCCGCGGCCTAGGGAACCCCCCCCTAACACGCAAGCCCAAACAGTGTCCACCACGATCTTAATACCCTTTCCGGTCAGTTTGCATGCAATCTCACCCCAGAAGCACTCAACCAGGCAGGACCGGAACAGACAACTCTGTACTTAATAACATATTCCATTATACAAGAATGGATGGCCAAACACGGTTTATGCCTCAACAACGTTCTCCTAGGATCCCAAGCCAGACTCAACAACCTTAACAAATCATACCAATCATTCACTATCGACGGCAACAACATCCCGGTCTCTAACAACGTAAAACCTAAGGGATTTATCTCGACTCCTCCCTCACTCTGACCAGACAAATCAATGCAATCTCATCCACTTCTGCCAACACATGCAAGCTTATTAATGCATGCAGACCCTACCTCTCGACCCCTAACTGTATCACGCTAGCCAGAGCACTTGTACTCTGGCAAGTCCACTACTGCAACGCGCTATACCTGGGCACGAGTAATAAGAACATCTATGAACCTCAAATAATTCCAAACAATACACTCAGATCAGCTTTGAACCTTCCTAAGCATGACCACATATCAAACATTAGATGGACCAATCAATGGTTATCCATACCCCAAAGAATTGATTATAAAACACTCCCTCACACACAAGTGCCTACACAACCAAGCACCCAGATGCCTCTCAGACAACTTCTCGATCCACATCCCATCCCGCTCCGCCCAACCAGATCAGCCTTAACACAGACAAACATTCCCAGGTTCAAGCTACAAAAAGCAGGTGGTACCAGTTTCTTCGTACTCTCATCCAAGCTCTGGAACTCCCTCCCCACCATCCTCAAAGCTGAACCCCTCCTTTCACCGCTGTTAGGGACAAATCTCTGTTTAGGCTGAATTTCCTAACCTAGGGAGTCCCCCAGCAGCTTTGCTGGGTTTCTGGAGTTTGTTTTTTTCCATCCTGCCAAGAGTGAGACTCTTTTCCTCCCACTCGTGGACATGAATGTGTGCAATTCCTTTGAATGTCAATGTGTTCTATGGGCTATGGGGTCTTTTACTCCATAGGGTCTCATATGTTTTTCTATGTGTGTTACACTGCACCCTACGTGCCGCAACACTGGGGCGTCCTAGCGGACCTCCACCATAGACTCCATACCCAGGGACTGACTACTGTCTCCCCGGGCATGTAAAGTCACCATTGGCTTTACTAGACCTAAATTTACTAACAGAACTAGTACAAACCATCTTATTGTGGACGTACTAGTAGGGGTAATTCGATTACTCCTAGGTCTGTTACTCGAGGGGGCACTGTCCCGTCCCCCCCTTGTCGAGTTTTGGCTGGTGGTAGTGGAAACTACTTGTTATGTTCGACCCCGAACATAACTATGGGATTCGTCCCATTGTTAGAGATTGATACTTTTCCTCGTTTATCTCCAACGTACCACCGGTCTACTTATCTTAAATAAGTTTATCGGATGGTATTTTCTTTTTAAACCTTTTTATTATTCAGCGTGGCAGCAAAACACAAGCGAACAGTGTAAGGCATTACAATATGAATACAGTATGCATAATATAGGTGCACAGAGGTTACTTCACATAATAGCACAATCAATGGGTATAATCACAGCATGGAGAGGGCAACAGAAGACTGATAGGGGTGAGGACCCGGGCAAGTGGGGAGGAAGTAGGCGGGGGGGGTATCCGGTATCGCGATTAGATCGGACATGTAAGAGCGGAACCTGAGCCAGACATTTCTAGGTCTGGTGTGGGCAGGTTGCATATGGGACCAGGCTTCCTCAGAGTCCGAGGCCCACGTGACCGGTCTCAGCCATTGGGCGTGTGTGGGAGGTGAGGGGCGAAGCCAGAAGAGCAGGATGGAGCGTACCGCCAGTAGCAGGCAGAGGCCGGCCAATTTTTTGGAATCACGGGAGAGGCCTGGGAGGTCATGAAAGAGGCATACCAACGGGGAAGGAACAATGGGATGGTCGAGAACAGCAGACATTGTCGAGCAAACTGTATCCCAAAACTGTGAGAGGCGAGGGCAGGACCAAATCATGTGAATGTAGTCGGCATCGTCCCGGCAGCATCTAGGGCAGCTGGAAGGGTGATCCCTGGACATGCGATGTAGTCTGATCGGGGTGTAGTGAAACCTGTGTAGTACTTTGAACTGAATGAGTTTAAGCCGGGAGTTGAAGGACACTATGTGTGTGCTCGCATAGATGTGCCCAGCGCTCATCCGACATTTCAATACCAAGGTCTACCTCCCACACACGCTTCAGTTTAGTGAAGTCTGGGACAGATCTGGATTGCAACATCGTGTATAACCTGGAGATTTTACCTCTTGTGGGCCCAGGGGAGATGAGCTCCTCAATAGCAGGGTCGTCCGATGGCAATGCAGGGAACGTTTGATAATTACGCTTGAGGGTCCTGCGGAGGGATGCGTATTGAAGCCATACACTCTGGCCACTCCTCAGGGGCAACGGGAGATCGGGCCATTCAACAAATATACCCTGGTCAAACGCATCACGCAACAACTCGTAGCCTGCGTCCGCCCAGCGACGAACCGTGCCTGGTGGGACCCGCGGGACCCCCGGGAGGAAATTCCAGAGAGGGAGGTTACCGTGAAAGGCGTAAGTAGTTTTGACTAGTCTCCACATCTTCGCTAATGCGATGGATGTGCAGGCGACCAGGCTCTGTGAGTCCAGTGCTAAGGGAGCGGGTTGTATCACCAAGGAGCGGATGTCACGGTCACAGACACGCAAGCTTCTCGAGTCGGACACGCGGGGGAGGGTCAATTGTATTAAACCAGTGAGAAGTATATTGGATTTGGGATACCAGCCAGTATTTGAGGAACTTAGGGGCACCGAAGCCCCCGTTAGAGATGGGAGTAGACAGGGTATCAATTTTAAGGCGGATCGCACCCGAGTGCCAGAGAAAGGAATTCACAGTGCGGGTCAAGTCACGAAAGAAGCCCCCCTCCCCCCTGGCCACAAGGGTATGTTAGTGAACATGTAGAGCAACTGGGGCAACACCACCATCTTCAATAGCCCTATCTTGCCTGCCAGGGAGATCGGGAGATTGTCCCAGGCCTGAACCTTAGTCGCCAGGTGTGTGAGGTACTTCTGATAGTTTTCCTGGAAGGTCAACTTTACCGCTATTCCCAAGTAGGTAAATGTGGATTGAGCCCATGTGAAGCCAAAGGTGTCAGGAGGAGGGAGAGTGCATTCCGTGAGTGGGAAAAGAGTGGATTTCGAGCAATTCACTTTAAGGCCAGAGATTCGACCAAACCGAATGATGTCCTCCAGTATTGGGGGTAAGTTGATGGAAGGAGAGCGCACAAACAACAATGCATCATCCGCATATAGTGACACTGTCCGACTGGCCCACAGTGCGGAGGCCTCTGTGAGCATGGAGTTGGCGGAGCATATCAGCGAAGGGCTCTATTGCTATAGCGAAGATAAAGGGAGAGAAGGGGCACCCCTGTCTCGTCCCCCTGGCGATCTCAAAGAGGGGGGAGCAATGGTCGTCGGTGCGGACTCTGGCCACAGGGGAAGACTAAAGCAGTCTGACCCAGGAGAGAAAGGAGGGGCCGAATTTGCAACTCTCGAGAACCCGCGATAGGTACCTCCAAGAGACCGAGTCAAACGCCTTTTGCATGTCGAGGGTGACAGCCACTGCTTGCGTCTCGGGACCGATTCTGTTGATTATATTAAATAGGCGCCTCAGGCTCAGGGAGGTGGAGCGACCCGGGATGAAACCCGCCTGATCTGGATGGATGATAGATGGGAGGAGGGGAGCTAACTGGAGCGCCAGAGCCTTGGCGTATACTTTGACATCACAATTTATAAGTGAGAGCGGCCGGTATGAACCACACTGCAAGGGGGATTTACCCGATTTAAGTAGTACTGTGATTGTGGCCTCCCGGAGTGAAGGGGGGAATACACTGGACTCCACAGACTCTTCCCAAAGAGCTAGCAAGTGAGGGAGCAGCTGTGACTTAAAATGCTTGTAAAATTCGACCGGGATACCGTCCGAGCCGGGGGCTCGCCCCGAGGATAAGGAGTCAATAGCGTCTGACAGCTCCTCCAGTGTAAGAGGGGACTCGAGGGAGGCCGCGGCTTCCGGGGACAGGGTTGAGAGAGGAAGGGCATCGAGGAAGGAGTCGATCTCCGCTACTGATACCTCATCCGAGTTAGAGTATAGGGTTTCGTAAAATGTGAAAAATTCCCTGTTGATGTCTTGCGAAGAGACAGCCATGGAGCCATCAGGTCTCTCGACTCAGAGTATGTGTGGGGACCCCGTCTCATGACGGATCAGTCGTGCCAGATATCGACCGGGGCGCTCCCCCTCCCCGTATCTCCTCGCCATGCCAGGACTATCTAAAAACCTTTGTTCGCAATCCGCGAGGGATCGGAACGTGTCCAATTCCATCCCTATGTCAGCCAGGTTGCCCGGGGTGGAGTGAAGTGAGCATGTAGCTTCCAGGGTAGAGAGTCTGGCTTCACTAGCGGCAAGATCCCTCCGGATTGACTTAAGGACCCCCATTCTCCTTGGACAACGCAATCCCTCTGATATAAGCCTTAAATGACTCCCATAGAGTGGCCTGGGACGTTACCGAACCCGTATTAGTCTCGAAGAATTCCTCAATCGACCGCTCGAGCTCGGAACAGAACTCCGGGTCCAGTAAGGACAGGGGTTTCAGCCTCCAGTTGCGTGTCCGGCCGGGATCAGGACCCCAACCGATGGTCACAGTAACTGGAGAGTGGTCAGACAGGGTTCTGGGGAGGATCATTAGCTGTATAACGCTCTTAACCAGTTCGTTGGAGATCACCCATCTGTCAATACGGGAATAGGAATCGTGGACTGAGGAGTAAAAAGAGTACACACGGGAGTCCGGGTAGAAAAACCTCAATGCGTCTACCATGGCGAGACGGGGCAGGGATGATAGTGCAGCGTAGGCTGCCCTGGAAAGTAGACGGGGCCTGGATCCAGATCTGTCGAGGGCTACATCGAAAATCGTGTTGAAGTCGCCCCCCCAAAGGATGGGGACAAGGGGGAAGCCATCAAGGAGGGACGTGACCTGTACATAAAAATCAGGGTCATCTAGGTTAGGGCCGTAAATGTTCAACAGGACCACCTCCCTGTGTTGTAGCGTAGCATGAAGCAGCACATATCTGCCTTGGGGGTCTATTTGTGAGGAAATCAGAGTAAACTTGAGGCTCTTGTGGATGAGGGTCATGACCCCGCGGCTTTGGGTAGAGAAATCGGTAAAGAATCTATGGGGACCCCAGGTTTTGGCAAAACGCATACACTGTTCCGCGCGAGCATGTGTCTCTTGTAGAAACAGAATCTTGGACCCATGACGCTCAGCCTGCAACTGGAGCTGTCTCATCTTTTTATAATTGGCCAACCCACGTACGTTCCAGCTCATGAAGGTCAGGTCACTCTCGGTCACAGATACAGTGGTGGTTGAAAAAGGAAAAATGTCAATACCCAGCGGGCCAATTTCACAGCCCTGCAGCACCAAGTCCCGAGTACCACCTCGCCTTCGCTGCCAACACCAACCTTTTAACAACAAAACCCCTGACATGACCCACCACCACCCACATCCCCCCCCCCCAAACAGAGGGATGACAATCCCAACCCCCCTCAACCAAAACCAAACCAGAGGCATCAGCGCCTGGGGGCCTGAGGGCCGGACTGGCCGCCGCAGTCCGGGCTGCGGCAGATCCAAATAAGACAGAAGGTGCCCACAGTAGACCTTTGCAAATAACTTGAACAGGGTTCTGGCACATGTTAATGTGGCACATATTTGTAAAATGAACAAAACAAGCAGATTCCGGAATAGAGGATCAGAGTAACCACGATGCAGGAAGGTGGCCTTGCCTGGCCCCTCCACGTCGGGACAGAAGGATAACTGCAAAACCATGAACAGAGGAGAGGGGTCAACCAGGGAAATGTTCATTGATAAACCTGGAGGCCTCCTCCGGGATCGTGAAAAAAAAACAACACCTGGTTGGCGTGTTCTATGCAGAGTTTGGCAGGATAGAGCATAGCGTATTTGACTGAGTGGTCCCGTAGCCTGCGTTTCACAGCTTGGAAAGACTTGCGTTCACGTTGGACGGCCGTAGAGAAGTCCGGATAAAGATGAATCCTTGCGCCGTCCAATAGTAGCTCCCCTTTTAGTCTAGCGGCCCTGAGGAGGGCATCTCGGTCACGGAAGTTCAGCACCCGGTTTATGATGGGCCGAGGTGGAGCCCCAGGCCTGGGCTTAGCCGTCAGGGCTCGGTGTGCCCGCTCAATGGCGAAGTGCGGGGAGAGCTTGGGAGAATCCAGGAGCGAGACCACTGTGTGCTCAAAGTCCTCCATTGGTTCATGAACTTCGTTCTCGGGAACCCCGATAATGCGGAGGTTGTTACGCCATCGAGATTCCAAGTCCTCCTTCTTCTCTACCTCAAGGACTCGGTTGGAGAGAGCGGTGACCTCGGAGCGGAGGGCACCCAGTGCATCCTCTGCGGAACCGACCCGTGTCTCGACTTCTGACACACGGCTGTCAGTCCGCTCGATGTGGGCCTTAATAGAGGATATAGTACCGTTCATGTCATCCAGTTTTGAGTGTAGTGCGGTGAAGCCCTCGCGAATAAAGTCCATCATAGTTTGGGATTCCGGTACTGTGTCGGGTGGTGGTGCAACAGGGGCCTGCTCAGTGGTCTCCTCTGATGATCTCGACGCAGCCTTAGTAAACATGTTGATGGAGCTCTGTTTCCTCGCCCCTCCCTTGGTCATCCTGACGATGTTGGAGGTCGAGTGGGGGTGAGGGGGGGGGCCCCGGCAGCCCTGGAAGAAATGGAGGGGGGAGCTCAGGCCCTGTACCACGTGAGGGAGAGTGCGAAGTATGGTATGAAACAGGGAATAATGCAGAGGGAGCCGTGGTTGTGAATCCGTATAAATATGATATTGCGGCTACCAGTGCAGGCTGCGAGGTCTCAGCCAGCACAGGGAGGCGTGGGGAGAAACGCGAGGAGACCTCGGGGGTAGAAGACCCCAGGAATGGGGGCAATGACACCCAGCGGACACTGAGATCAGGGATCCAGATATGGGTGGCCGAGTGCGATGAGTGAAGGGGGGCGCCTCCCAGCGCAATGCCCCGCAGGGTAGACAGGCCGCAGCCTCGAGCACAGTGATGAAGGATAGGGCAGGCAGCCGGTGAACAAAGGGTCCTGGGTGAAGGAGTGACACCAAGATCACTGTGGCCCCCTCAAAACATAGGAGACCTCCAAGGATGAAGACACACGCAGCCAGTGATGACCAACGGAGCGAGGGGATGAAGGAGACTCCGTGAGGCGGGGGGCGCCCAGACAAATGCAGGCCGGGGAAGCGCCAGGCCCGGGGCGACACCAACCGCCAATGGGCCCAGAGGCCGGGGGACGCCGGCAGGTAATCCGCAAAGCACTGTAGGGAGGGGGTGAGGCAATGTCGCCGCCCAGGGAAGTCCGCGGGGCCTCCCCGACCCACGTACCTGGTGGCCGCAAGGATCCGGGTGCTGGAGTCTTGCCGTCGGCAGGGGGGGGGGAGGGGGGGGAAGAGTTCCCGCCGAGGCGGCACCACGGCGAGGTCCAGAGGTCCAGCAGTCGAAGAGAGGGGCCCGGGCAGCTCCGACGCAGGGCAGACGTCCCTCCAAGCGTAAGCGTACCCCGGGTCGCCCGGCACCAGCGGTCGCTCGGGCCGGCAGTGCGCGGCCTCAGGGCGCACCCCGGCCGCCTCCAGATCCCACCACCAGCCAGGGAAGAGGCAGACCGCCACCCGCCGGCGTACATCCACCGAGGCAGGAACACGCCGGGCCGGGTTTTGGCGCGCGGGAGCGCTGCAGTCAGATGGGGGGGATGGTCACGGCGGCTCCCAGGGATAGCGCTCCGCAGCTACGATTTTTGTCGGGATTCGATCTGCTGGGTCCCTGGGGTAGCGGCTCCAGAAACGCGTAAGCCGGGATCGGCTGCCAGGTGGTGAAGGTGCCAAATTAGGATCTTGCGATCTGCCAGCCACGGAGCCCGAGCTTCAGGCGGCCATCTTGTTCGGCGCTCAACAGCGCCCCCCAGAACTCGGTTTTTAAAATGGCGTCTGTGTTCGTCTCTGACTCCTAAACCAAAGGTTGAGCCCTTTGTTCCACTTTTGGCGGGCCTCTGTACAGAGACCCTCCAAAGTGGTGCCATTCTGTCTGGGTTACCACAAGGGAGTGGGAGGGGGTTTAGGCACCCTTGACCGAGTTGCCATGCCAACTCCGGTCGCACTCTGGTGTGATTGGCCCAAGTGGTGAGCCTCCCCGCTCACCACTTTACGTGTGTGGATTGACAGGTAGGCTGAATGAATGGGGGTTTTCTGCATAAAAGCAGGGCTTTTGGGACTGGATCTTCAGAAGTCGCCACAGGACCTAAGAATCCGACGAGGGTAACGCTGAGCCGACCTGCACGACACCTCCGGTGGAGCCCTGCGGAATCGACTCACCACTTCCCGACGACAGAGGAGATCTCCCTGCCGGAGAGTCTCTTCCCCTGACTGGTGGGAACAACCAGTCCCCTTTGCTTTTTCTTCGCCTCAGGACGCAGTGGTCGAATTGCCCGTGCAGAGCACCACGGCAACCGGATAGCCACTACCCCTGTACCACGACCAAAAGGTGGTGCCTTGTGACGGAGCACTCCGCGGCTGGTCTCTTCCCTGGTGGTGCACCGGACTTCACTTTTCTTCGACGAGATCATCTCTACTCTTGGCAAAGACCCAACGTGCATCCACCACCAGGAACAACTGCCCCCGCCGGAGCTGCCCTCCACAAACAAGGTACCGTGTCCGCCTGGCTTCCCTTTCGATCGGTTCGAGTGAGGGGTCTTAATCCTCTCCTTTCCGTTGGGTCGCCTCCAAGCTTTTTCTCACATACAGTTCTGAACTGGTTCAATCTTCCAATAACAATTTGCTACACAGACTCGAACGCATTTCCACAAAGAGACTTTTTGGGACATATCGCCTTGCCTCTCTCCGAGTGGGCCTGGCCTCTGAACTTTCTGATCTATTGTGGTTCTTGTCTTCTTGCCTTGCATTTTTCCCGTGAAGTATTGAACTGTGTTGATTTCGTAACCTGCTTATTTTTCTCTCCCGTCCTAACTGATATTAGAGTGCCATCTAGGTTGAGGCATACACCTCTGTCTGCAAATAAGTGATGCTGGTAGAACCTAGACTTGTCGAAGTATTGTTAGGGGGATTGATCGTTTCTTCTTCGTAGAGTAATTGTGATTGAAGTGTTTGCCGTGATAGTGCCAGAGTGTTCGATAGATGTTCCGTTATAAATAAATACCTTAATATCTTTACACTGAGCCTCATTGCGTGTTTGCTTGTCTTACTGTGAGGAATTGCCCTATATTGTATACTCCACATACTGCTTAACTCTTCTTGAGGGAAGTCTGACTGCTCAGCCACCTCTACCAAGTGAATCTGTGTGGTACAGACTGCTACCAAGTGGGTTTACTGCCAAACACCTGTAGTCCTAAATATTTTGCAGTGGTCCCAGAGGGAACTACACAGGTTTCCGCCTAACAACGGCTTCAGAAATGGAGCCAAAGCACGGCTTCTTGCCAATGAAATCTAAAAGCTATGCCAAAAGTCAGCCAGGAGTACACTCTCCCCACTATCTGTACATATTTTCATTCTCTGATATCCATCTATGCTCTTACCTTCTGTACATATATCTCTGTTGCTCGAACATGTTCTGCTATGTAAATAACCTTACCTGTATTGATGACTGCTTTTAAAATATGTGTACCTTATTGCTTAACTATGTAACCTTGTCAAGCGCCTGGATGCCCTAGGGCCAGGCGGCGCTATACAAATAAATTAAGAAATTACTTAAGGCGACTACACCATTAACTAGAAATATAGAAATCGTTCATGTACTTACACATGACAAATTGTGTTTGGTGGAGAGTGGAAACTCACTTCTCAGACGGAAATTTTTAATGAGGAGAGTTACATTCAAGGAAAGAATGTGCCCCTTGCTATTGCTGAGAGGGGGCGTAGCTATGAAGTCTAAAATGGTGCGAATTCTAAAAAAAGAAGAAAACCTAAGGTCTGATAATACAGTAACTGAAAGTTTCGGTCAGTAAAACCTAAAAAGCAACATGAGGTATGGATGTGCAATACTGACAGGTTTTCTTGTAAAGTAAGCTTTGACAGGCCAAGATACTCCAAAGAATAGATGACTGAAGTTTGTGAAAAAACAGAACTTATGGGTCCCCTCTATAGCTTGCCTTGATAAAGGTAGATGTAAGAGTCTGTTTCATCATATACGGATGCTGGCTGCCCATCACACTAAAATGAAATACCTTTTAGTTCAACTGTATAAGTGCAAATCATCAAGTATGTCTCTTGCACTTAAATCAAACACTTCTGACTGGAACTGTAGAAAGTTTTGTTTCTACAGTGCAAATGATAAATGATGCATTTAATAGAGTATGTGTACGTAGATAAACACTTACAGGAAGCAGAAAGGATCCTACGCTTTCAAAGGATCTGATTTCAACAGTATAAAAAAAAGTAATGCAATGTTTGAGTTGTCTTCTACTGAAAGACCTGACTTTGTTGCGCATCTTGTCGAAGCACTTTTTATAAGTCTCAAGTACAACTAGTATGCATCGAGGAGAAAATTACAGTCTAGAAAATGTTTGGAAAGAACTATCTGTATTTGTTTGTAGAAGGACGTCCTGAAGAACATTTCTATTGGATCACAATAATTGATACTGAGGCAGTCTGACTGTACCAGACTGGTCTATGCTTGATGTTGTGTCAACAAACAAAAGTAGTGAAGGTTAGTTCCAACGTATCTGTTGCAGAATGGAATAGTTAGTATGAACATAACACTATTCATCCTCTAAACTCACGAAGTCATGGGCGACAGTTTAGAATTATATCAAATGAAAGCAACAAAAGATGCACCTATCAGTGTCTGGGAAAAGATGTTAGAAGCTTGTTGTTTCCATCTGCTTTTTGCTACTGGTACAGGAGACAGAGGATGATCAGAAGATTGCATTCAATCTACTTGAGAATCAGTGTACAAGACTATATTCTGAAGATTCCCGCTTCCACACTAAAATTTAATATATTTTTCACTTATTGTATTAAAGTTAATTTTCAACATTACGTTATGCTGTTGGTCATACACTAGACCGGAACTAGATTTCAAAATCTTTCACCTGTTGCAGCATCTTGCATCCAGAAAGAAAAAAAACGAAGTTTGAGGGTAAGCTTACCAATATTCTTGCTACACTGAGAAGAACTAAGGAATATTGGTATAGGAGACACTGCAAGGTTAGATGCATGATCAGAAACTTGGGCCCTCCAACTTTGTGACTAAGTTGTGGTGAGTATGGTGGGGATGATCTTGCAGAGGGGATTTGTGAAAGTAAGCCACAGAAAGAAGACACATGACACCAGGAGAATTACACTCCATGAAGCCTGTAAGTGTATTGCAGTATTTTCATTATATTTTTAGCCACGTTACACTTTATATGTAATAAAGAAAATGGTCCACTAAGCACTGTGGAACATTTCTTTTGGAGGATAGAGTACCAGGCACGTGGAGCTCCACAAATACATATGCTTTTGTGGATTAAAGATGCTCCTCAGTTTGGTAAAGAAAGTATTGGCTGTGTGATGGAGTTCATAGAAAAATGTGTTACTTGTTCCATTCCTGCTCAGCATGCGAATGCTGATCTACATAACAAGGTGGAAAGATTTCAAAGGCACTTGTGTTGAAAGTACTGTCAGAGATAATACAAAAGTAAAGACAAGTCCTAAATCAGTGCAGATTTGGCATTACTAGGCCTGCAACACCAGTTGCGCGAGTGAATAGTTTGATGTCATCTGTTCCACATGCATTTACCTCTAAATTTGGAAGAAAATGTATCTAGGACTGCTGCATGACACTGCAAAATTTTTGTTTGTTTTAGTAAACGGTGTTACCACTAAACATAAGAATATTTGCCAACAGCTTGTAGATATTGCAAAGGTGAAAAACGCATCGGCAAGTCACCAAGAAATATATATCAAAAAATATATAAGGAATGCCAACTCATTAATGACCATAATCTGGTCATTGCTCAGCTTTAGAATGCAAATACTGATGTACAGGATATTGCTGATGATGCAACAGCAGTTGCTCTTTATGTTACAGCATCTATGACAGAAGCTGAAAAGAGCAATGCAGCCTGGGTATGGGCAGATTGATCAGCAGATACAATTCTTAGTCAGAAACTTCTACGCTTTCGTCTGAAGATAGTGTGGTAACTACAAAGGTGCAGATCAGCTAACTAATTTGTCTCTGTATGGACGTAGCATTAATGTACTTTGGTTAAGTCTTGGCCCAGCTAGTACTAGAAATCTGGTACTGAAGCCTTCCTTGAGTGAAATTCAGCAGTTAGCTGAAAAAGTACCCGATAGTACAGTGATCCTGAAAACTAACTTGATGATGCATATCATCCAAATCCATCTGTAGAGTTGGAGGATCTTTGTTTATATGAAGTAGCACAACGCTACTCATATTGAAATATTGAAGAAAACAGTGACCGAGGACGGTTTAAAGTACATGGTTGTGCTGGTTGTCTAGTGAGAAATGAGAAGGCATGTCTCATTAACCACATGAAACTGGAATGATATCATTTTTGGCTTTTGCAGTTGTTCCCATGGCGTGCAGAGAGTGATTTGCTTGGAAATTTGGAAACTTTTGAAGAACCTTTTTTTTGCTAAAAAAATGTTAATTGTATATCCCAAAAATTGAGCAGTACTTCGAGAAAGAACTAAGTCAAGAAGAACTTGTGGCAGCTGAATTGGCAAAAAAGACACCTGAGGGAAGTCAAGATTCTGAAGCAGGACGTCAAAACGTGCTTGGTGAGCCAATTATTCAAACTGATGTTGAAAGTGCAATGCAATGATTACAACATCATTGTTGTCATAGGCTGCGCAACGGGGGAATGAAGTTAAGGGGGCTTTAGCCGAATTTCAGGTTTTTTTCGCAAATTATATATATATATATATATATATATATATATATATATATATATATATATATATAATACATACGGAAAAGTTCATTTGTGCCAAGTCACACCACAAGGCCACCTAGTAGCCATCGCTGGAAGTTCACCTCCAGTTCTGAGCCACAACAGCAATGCATTGTGGGTATGAATATATATACACACACATATATACACACATATATATATATATATATATATATATATATATATATATATATACATACACACACACATATATATACACACATATATACATATATATTATTCATTCATGTCAACATAGGAGAATGAGGTTTGCAAGCGACTAAGCCACCAGTTCATAAGGTCAGAGGCAGAGTAAATGGAATTATGAGAAAGGAAGGAGAAGCAAGTAATCTTTCCAACGAAGGTCCCATTGACAGATTATGTCAATGGGAAGGGGATGTAAAAGTATAATTTTGTTGTCGCACTGTCAAATCTCACACAGGGATTGGCTGAAACACAGTCACTCACTCCATGCATGCACCTGAAACGGCCAACCAAATATCAGGTTTAGCGGATCCAAAATTAAACCATCAAATCAGCACCATGGGAAAGGAGTGGATCTCTATTCCAATTAATAAAACTGACATCTTGCTCCGGAGGATAGAATAACCCAATAGGGCTAAATAGTGTGTAGATTTACCTATGGTGCAATCGGCGATGTCCAATCAGAGGCCAGAGAAGTATGAATAATCTAACATTTGTCATCATTTCTCTTCTGTAATTTGCTATAAAACTAGCGATTTATCATAATGCTGAATGTCTTTCATAATTGCCCAGCCTAGGCTGTGTTGTAATAAACTTTTTTTTCCTGGCACATCATTTTTTGGCTCTATTTTTATTATCATTTGGGACTTGCCTTACCTATTTTGGTGGCTCATACGGGGATCCAAGCTTCTTCCGGACAGCTGTGCGCAAGTGAGGTCCGCCTGGCAAGAGCAGAAGACTGCGCAGACCACAAAGAGGTAGAAAGCACCGTGGTTACCCAGAAAGCATGCCTTATCGCTTCAGGGCCTGGCCCCCCACCCCCCGGATGCAGGCCACTGTGAGGAGAGGCAGCCCCGGAAGACTTTGGAAGCCCAACTAAGCCAGTGCCCAATCAAGAACTACAACGGGGGAGTATAAATGCGCAAGTAGAATGAGTGATGGTGTGAGCCACGCAGTCCGTTTGACCCGTTTTCTCTTTTTCTAGTAGTAGAAACTGAAGAGGGCTCCAGTAGCAAAACGTGGTGACGTCATGTTAGCCTTAGGAAGTGAAGTGTACACATCCCTCAGTAAAGGAGGGAGGGAAGGAGGGCAGGAAGTACTGCACTAGCAAGGATTATACCCTTGTCCACTGTAAGGGACGAGAGGCGAAGAACATACAAAATTGTTTAGACAGATGTGATTTTTCCATGCACGGTTATATATAGTGATCAGAGGAAAATGCTGGTACGATTTTTAGTAAGAAAAGATTAGGGGGGAGGGGAGATTGCATTCGTGAGGGGGCATGGCTTTGGAAAAGTTTTGTTGTGCACGAAAACGCACTGCATTTGTATTCTATTTATTTGTAAAGCGCAGCCAAGCCCTGGGGCATCTGGGCGCTGGACTTACATGTTACATAGGCATGAAACTATAACCAATCTTACAAGTTAAAAGGCATTAATTTACATACAGTAGAAACTTTTAAAAGGAAGTGGTACAAAAATACAGGCGGATATTCTACAATCTTTTTTTCCATATTTTTATTGATTTTCAACAGCATACATTAACTCCCTCAAAGAACATTCCTACCCTCTCCCCTCCTATTCCTCCCACCCCTCTCCCAAGACCCTTCAGGTGGCCAACAACAATAATTCTTGTACAGTTATTCTCTTTCTTTCAACTATTCACATTTAGGGCTTCCATCCCTCCACCTCCCTTATAACATGTCAAGAATCCTAATGTTGTGAGGACACCATTGAATCATAAATTCACTCTGAAGGTAAGCGAGAACACTACCCCATTCCGTTCGGAAAGCCTTGTGGTTGCCTTTAGTTTAGTTCCAACGTTACAAACCTCCACACTTTCATGAGCCAGTCATATCTTGTCAGTGGATGAGGTTTCTTCCAATGTTGGGCTATTGTCAACCAAGCTGCTATTACCAAAGTCATGATTCCTCTCTGCTGAGTTTTCGAAAAATCCCTTTAAGATCCCACATGCCCAGGAGCCATGTCCTTGGCTTCAGGTTATCCGCCTCTGGAACCATTGCATTGACTTTTTCTATTTCTTGCCAGAACGATCTGATCTTCGGGCAACTGCACCACATATGGTGCCAATCTCCAGCTGCGGGGCACCCTAGCCAACAGGAACTACTGACGGTGGGGAACGTGGAATGAAGTTTCATTGGTATATAGTGCCATTGGAGTATTACTTTCTGCCACATTTCCCTTAGCTGAATGGAGCGTGTTAGTTTGGGGAGCTTGTTCCGCAAGTCTCACCATTGGACTCTCGATATGGTTTCCCCAAGTGTTCCTTCCCATTTCTTCATATAATACCATACCACTTCCTCACCCTGTGAATTCAGATGAGCATAGAGATTTGTCATACATTTTTCAAAGCTTGCGAATTGTCTAGTAGCCGCTTCCCTGATGTCAGGGAGTTGGAGCCAGTGCAGGAGTTGCGTATATTGAAGGGCTTGCACCCCAGTTCCTGCACACATTCTTGGAACATCCTCACTTTATGACCCTTGTTCATATCTTTAATTATGATGCATCCTGCTTCTGTCCAGCTAGTAAAAGCCTGCCTATGCAGTCCGAGGGGGGATGTGGGGGGGGGGGGGTCCTCCGGGCTGCCAAACATAGGAGTAAATGGGGACGGAATTGTGGTTAGGACCCCCCTTTTTAGCGCCCTGTCCCAGGCCTCCAGACTTGCTCCCATTACTTCACTAATGGACGTGTTCAGGTGTCTGTACTTCCTATGAATCCACAATAGGTTGGACAAAGGGCCTCCTGCCACTGCAATGTCCTGGCATACCCACACATGCTGGGGGACTGGTCTATCCATTGCCTAATGTCCCTTAATTGCACTGCCTCATAATACTTCTTGAAATGCAGGAACGCCAATCCTCCGTCTTCTATGTGGGCTGTTGGGGTCGTCATTGCCACTCGAGGTCTCTTATTTTGCCAGACGAATGCCATTATCATCTTGTTCAATGCTTTGAAGAAGGCTCTCGGGATTCATATTGGGAGTGTTTGAATGTGGTAAAGCAGTTTTGGAAGGACTGCTATCTTCACCACCAAGATGTTAAGTGGGTTACATTTAGCCAGATCTTCTTTAAAGCGGCGGAGTAAATGTGGGAAGTTAGCCCCGTAGAGCTGCTCGATTGATGGTCAGTTTAATCCCTAGATAGGTGATGACTTGGTGAGCTATCTTCAGACAAGTTGTTTGTGCCAGATTGTTCACTAGCGTCGAGTCAGCCTTTAAGTTCAATATCTCCGTTTTGTTCCTGTTGATTTTTAGGCCCGAGGCAGTTTCGAACTCGTCCAGTTCTTGGAGGAGGGCTGGGAGGGGGAACTCCTGGCACTGTCAGGGCAAAAAAGCAGATCGTCTGCAAATGCCATGATTTTGTGTTCCGCTCCTCTCACCATCACTCCTCTTATTCGTTGGGATTCCCTTATTTTGATTAACAAGGGCTCCAAGAAACAAGCCGTATAATAACAGGGACAGAGGGCACCCCTGCTTTGCAGCTCTGACAAGTGGATCTGTGTTGAAAGTACACCATTCAATGCTACTCTCGTTGAAGGGCACTTGGCTTTTACCATGTTCAAATATTGGTGTCCGAATCTCATTCGTTGCATTGTGGAGAAAAGCCGAGACCATTCGACCCTGCCGAATGCCTTTTCCGCGTCGATCAAGACCAGGATCGTCGAGTCCTAGTATGCTTTAGTTTTTCTAAGATATGGCACACCCTACATGTGTTCAGTGTCTCCCGGGGACAAAACCCAACTGGTCCGGGTCCACCAGGAGTGGTAGTAGTCTTGACAGCCTATCCGCCAGGATTTTGGTATACAGCTTAGCATCAAGATTCATTAATGCAATTGGTCGATAGGATCCTGGCTGAGCCGGGTCTTACACAGTTCTCGGAAATACCACTATTTTTGCTTCATTCATCGACTTGGTTGTCACTCGTGTTTCTCTAAAGCTATTGAAGAGTTCTGTTAATTTGGGGCCAATAGATCCTGGAATTCCTTATAAAAAGGAGCCTGTGCACCCATCTGGACCCGGTGCTTTGTCTTTTGGGAGTTTTCTTATCGCTTGGACGACCTCTTCTAATTGAATTTCCCTGTCCAGGAGGTCTATGTTCGCCTCCGAAATTTGAGGTAGAGTAATCCCGTCCAGGAACCGCTCCTGCATTGGCTTTTCTGGCCTTTCTGATTTGTAGAAGGCTTGGTAGTATCTTGCCATTATGCCTCCCATCATTGGTCGAATGTGTTTGCCCATTTTTGTCTGTTAATTGTGCGATGGTCATCCCGCAAGTTTTGTCCTTGAGCTATCTGGGTAGCAATTTATCCGCTCTATTGGCACTAATGTAGTATCTCCGCTTCACTTTCAGAAGCGCGAGTTCTGCTTTCCTAGTTTGTACCAGTGCATGCTGCTTTTGTAAAAGTTTCAGGGACATCTTTAGCTTCCTAGTCGGATGGATTGTTAACTCTTTTTGAGTGTCTTAGTTTCTTTTCTATATCCTCTTCCCACTTCATTTGCTGTTTATCCTTAAATGTTTTCAGCGCTACGAGCTCCCCCCTCAATACCGCCTTAAAAGCATCCCACACCATGGCTTTCCCCGTCTCACCTGTGACATTCTCCGCCAAGTACAGTTCTACTTTTTCCTCCGATTGGGTCTACTATTGTGTGATCTTGTAGAATGTCTCTCGGTAATTTCCACGCCCACATTTTTCTCTTCTGGTTTCTGATTTTCAACAATATGACAAGTGGGACATGATCGGACAGTGTAATTGGACCCACATTGATGTCCATTTTCCCTAACCGACCTGTGGAGGCCCAGGCATAGTCTATCCTTGATTGTGAACATGTGAGTAATGAGTGAATCTTTGTGCATCCCCGCCTCTTAAAGTGCCAGACATCGTACAATGTCAGCGTGTCCATCATTGTCCTCAGGGCTTTGGATGTGAAGTGCGTATATGCCCTTACCCCAGGGCTCCTATCCTGCGCCGGATTCCAAGCCAAGTTTAGGCCCTCTCCCATTATAATCTTGCCTGTCGCAATGTTTTCCAGAGTTCCGCGGCTTTCCCTCAAGAAACTCTTTTGGCCTGTGTTGGGTGCATTAAATGACGCTAGGGTGAGTTTTGTTCCTTCTATTTGCACATTCAAAAACAGAAACCGCCCTTCTTTATCTGCCAGGCTGTTTACCTTTTGCCCCAAGACTGTCCTGCAAGGCTAGAAGGATCCCGGCTCTTTTCCCTTCTGCATTCGCCTGGTACACTTGTGAAGCGCCTCTGATCATAATTTTGGCTATCTTTTTTCCTTATGTGGGTTTCTTGATACATTAGAATCTTTGCATCCTCTCTCCATGCTTGTCTCAAGTTTCTTCCGCTTGATTGGTGTATTCATCCCCTCGCATTGTGTCAGGATCTTGATCCCTCTTACGTTGGTTCTATCCATGTAAAGTCCTTTATTTTGGTTGTTGCCATGTGGAACTTGAACTGCCATTTCAATAACGAGCCATCCGCAGAGTCATTCCCTCTTTTGTCGACCCCCCCTCCCTTCCCACCTGAGTGGTGCCTGGTTACTAGTAGCATCGGAGCGGACTGCCCCTCGCTCCATGCCCCCGTCACCTCTGAGGTACTGTGTGTGGGGATTCCTAAACCCCCACTTTAGCCCTCTCCATGGGTCAATTTCCGTCCTGCCCGGGCCTCGTCGGCGTGGTTGTGATCCAGTTGCCATACATTTCCCCTCTCTTTCTTCTCTCCTGCGGTGCATCGCCTCTTCTCGTAATACGGGGTCTTTGATGCATTCTTGAGATGCAGTGAGCAAGCTATGCTTATTACCCCTTCCTTCCCCTGTTTTTCCTCTCGACAGTGCTCCAGTTGTTCTGACCTTTTGGGCCTAATAAACTCTTTCATTCGTCGTGGATCCTCCCCTCATTCCTGCGGTATACCCAGCAGCTGTTCCCCCTGCTCACACGTCACAATTCTATGTTGGATCCCCTTCCACATAAACAGTAGTCCAAATGGAAAGATCCATTTGTATGTGATTTGTTTTGCAATGAGATGCTGGACTACCGGACCCATTTGTCTTCTTTTCAAGAGAGTCACTTGTGCCAGGTCTTGATTGAGCTGGACCTTGTGACCGTTGACTGACTCGAGCGGAGAGTCTTGCCCTTCTCAGTATTTTCTCCTTTTGGGTGTTGTACGACAGAGCTACCAAGATATCTCTGGGTCTCGTCCCAGATTCTGGCAAGCGTTTTGGTCCCACCCTGTGGCTGTGGATTCTATCAATTCCTAGCTGGGATTCAGTATCTCTGCCTAGTACATCTGCGAAGAGTTGAGAGATTGTCACTCGGAGGTCCCTGTCCTCAATAGATTCTGGCACATTTTTTATTCGTATATTTGATCGCCGAGACCTGTTCTCAAGATCTTCACACTGGAGCTCGAGGCTATTTGCCGCTCTCGCCAGTTCTAGAGTCATCTGACTTCTGGGTTTCCTCTTCCAATTGCTGGACCGTCCTTTCCAGTGTATCAGTTCTCGCCTCAACCTTTGCCAGATCCACCCTCACCTCTTGCAGAGATAGTTTCATATCCTGTCTCAGGGTGTGGAATTGTTCTTGTATGGACATTAAGAATTGGTCCTGCAGCTCCTTGAAACAAGACTGCATGTCCTTAGTCATGGTGTCGTCCCCCATCTCTTGCCTATTTTGGTCGAGTGGACCCCGTTTACTTGGTTTATTCGTTTTCCCTGAGCTCCAAAGCAGATTTAGTGACTTTGTTCTGGTTTTGAACATTGAAGCTCTGTATTGTGTTTGGTTTAGCTGTACGCGATTCTGTGGTATCCGTCCCCCGAGACTGTTTATGGCTATTCCTGGGCACCCCACAATATGCTGCTCATTTAAGGCCCATCCAATGCTGGTTATACTATGATGGTTGTTGATTAAATCCCTTGTTTGCCCCCTCTCAATGCTCCGACCTTCCTCCTGTGGGTAAACAAATAGAGTCCCAGTCAAAGGGGAGGGGGGGGGGGATTGGCACCCCATTTGCCCTTCTGTGCCCTGGTGGCGAGTCTGCTGCCGGTGCGCAGAATGGGGGTCTGCCCCCGAAAAGCCATACGACTCCCCAAGGGAGCTCCGGGGGTCTCGCCCAAGCTCATGCTTCAATGTATGGCCGCTGGACTGTCTGCTCTCAGTCTATCCGGGGCGGCCAGGAGGTACGTATTGTAGCTGGCTAGGACGCTATAAGAGACAGTCTAGACTTACTTGTTGCTGCTGTAGCACCTTGCCCAGAGGGGGAGTTGCTTTTCCTCCATTGTGCAGACCATCTCTGGCCCTGCTCTCAGCGCCCGTCTGCCACTGTAAGGCTGCCTCTGCTCCGGGGAGGGCCCGTATACACTATGGGCATTCCAGTCCCTGTGCGGTGCCACTGGAGGTGTGCTGCTCCGTGGCCACGTAGAGTCTCCTGCACCTGGGAAGGCGCCTCGGGATCCTTTTGCGCAGGAGTGGGGGGCCTTCACAACCCCCAACGGGACCCACTGTTCCGAGCCACGGGGGGGCGGGACACTTCCTCCTAGCGACCGTCCCTCCCGATTCTGCTAGTGTGGCGACTGCTCTCCACCGACTCTGTCCTGGGTTTCTGCCGGCACGAGCCCCTGGATGCGAGGTCCGCACTGCACCACGCCGCAGACGGTCTATTATTCGAAGTGGCGTTGCAAGTAGCCAGATGTCCATTGGTGCTTCCCCCACCGAAGGTATAAGAGGACCACTTTCATTGCTTTGTGGCACCCGGATCGCTCGGTGATGTGCTCTGTTAGCTGGCCCGGCTGGGAGAGACCTCAAGCGGGTCCTCGCACGCCAAGCGTCATCTTCCTCTGATATTATACAATTTTAATCATATATACATATACATATATATATATATATATACACATATATATATATATATATATATATATATATATACACACACACACACACACAAACTGGCACTCGAGTAGTGGAGTAGTGACTATGCAGATTATTTATACAGCAGGCGGGTTGTGGTCCAGCTCGGAGAACTATGCTTTAACCTTGCTGCAGAAGAGTGAGAAGGAGGGTTCCTCTTCTGGAGATGGTAATAGCATTCCATTTCTTTGCAGCAAGGACTGGGAAGCTAACTCTGTCAGCACGTTGTTGGTTGAATCGTGGGATGACAACGCAGTGCGATTGCGCTGTCCTAGCAGGTCACGTCGATGTATGACGTGAGGAAGGTGTCACATGGATAGGAGGGCGCCAGGTTGTGTAGGCACTTGTAAGTGAGTGACTTGAGGTCTATTCTTTGCTTGATGGTAAACCAATTTATATTCTGTCTAGTTGCGGTGATGTGCTATTTCCTAGGAATGTTACATGCTGATCTAATTGCGTTGTTTTGCATGACTTGCATTTTATTAATAGTGTCGAGAGGTGCCCAAATAGAGCGCAATACAGAAATCAAACTTTGAAAAGACTGAGGCTCTTGCTACTGGGATGTAGTTAGTTGTAGTCGCGGCAGGCTGTAATAAGCTTGCAAGTATACACTGTAGACTATGCTAGGGCATTGTTCGGTCGTGTAAGTGAGAGTGCTGAGTCTATGTAAATTCCTACGGTGTACACATCATTGGCTACCTTAATGATGTTGCTGTCAATGTTAAAGGATTTGAAGAGGGTTCCTAGTATATTCAATTTAATTGGGGAGCCAAGGAGAATTAGTTCGGTTTTATCGTCGTTTAGACGGGTTTTGGTGATTAACATTTGTATTATTTGGTGGGCTTTTGTACTTGCAAGGTATTTCAGGGGGGCCGCTCCTTGAAAATGGTATTGAAGGCATGGTTTTGATTTCATTTTGTGTAAAGAGTAATATTGATCAGCTGTGGTCATGCTTTTATTTTGTAGAAAAAGAAGTACTCCATTAGAACATGTGTAAAGAGCCATCTACTTACAGGGAGAAAATAGTAAAGTATAATGGCGAGAGGCACATAACACACGCTGCGCTCCTCACTAGATTAAAGCAGAAGTGGCCTGAGACAGATGGAGCGTGGCAGGAGGATGATATAATTGAAACACTTTATGATATTTTCAGAGGGCAGAAACGCGGTACCTAGAAAATATGAGTTATTAATGTCACAGCGGGGGTATATGCCGATACAAACTAAGCGCAGCTGGGTGGTAGACCTACAAGAGCAACTATCAGATGTGTACATAACTCATAGGGCATACCCAAACCTGAAGAAAATTGCTAAATTTAGCAAGGCATCAGAACTAACCTATCCGAAATGCATATGGGTTAATGCAGATCTGGTGCACATGTGTCATGCATTCCTCGCAACAGCCTGGACTCCAGAACTCCTCCCAATCACCTGGTTTGGCGGTGTCTCAGCGGCGGCACGGATCACATCCGCTCCTGTGCCCGCCCAGCCTCCGAGAGCACGCCGCATGCCGTGGCGTCCTTGGCGCCTGCTTCCCCGATCACGTTGCGGTTTACCCTGGCGTCTGCAGGTACGCAGAAGCTCTTTCATTCATCACGGGAGATCATTGGACACAGCGCTTCGCAAGAGAAGGTCACGTGAACCTATTAGCGGTCACGTGACTAGGAGGGCAGTCACATGACTCGGAGGAACCCTATAAGAGAGCTCAAGCCCTCTCAGTCAGTGCTTCTCAGCTGTTCCTTCGGCGAGTAGTGTCTGTGCTCCTCGTACTACTGTTTTTTGGATTTCCTGGATTCTTGACCTGGTTTTGCTTCTGGAACTTCTTATTGGATTTGTCCCTTGTAACTCTGTATACTGGAATTGAATAGACCCTTGGATTGCTTCCTGGACTGCCTTGCTTCCCATCTCACTCAGTATTACCTCCTAGGTGATACTCACCATTCCCGAGGACCCTACTACGTTGCTCTCCACTCCTTCAAGAGGAACACTTAGGTTTCTAGCTGTCATCGGATATCCCTAGAGTAGGTGTTCTTTCCGTCTACCATGTTGGTGCCTATAGTGTTTCCTTGTATCTACTTGCTAATCCTTCTCTCTCACAGTCATCCGGGGCCCGGTGTTTCCTGTTCCTGCCAAACCACCCGTGGCCTCAATAATCAGTCAGCGAGTTGATTGCTCTTCTCCGACTGGTACTTGAGGACGGAGGTACTATAATCATCGTGGACCTCAGATCGTGACAACGTGTTTTGGGTTTGTACGAAGATCCAGCAATATTGGGAGGAAATAGCGCAAGTCTTGGCCAAAGCAGGCATAATGTTGGACACGAGTACCCCCGGTGGCCTGTATGCTCGGCACAGGTTAAACATGTTAGTAAGCTGAAAGACCTAGCATACATCCTGGCGAAACGCAGGATAGCAATGGGGTGGAAAGCACACAAGTGCCCCGAGGTGCAACTGTGGTGGAGTGACCTACAAAAACTGATGCAGGCAGAAACCTTGGTGTGGCAGAAGTAGCGAGTCGAGGCCAAGGAGAACAAAACATAGAACTTGACTCCTGGAGGTGCACCGTGCAGGAGCTGATGGCCTCAACACATAGTGGTACTTGCATAGAAATAGATGCTGCACACTATCCATAGAATAAGGTGAATGCATATACCGAAGCTGATGGAAGATGTTAGAACAATGCAGGTAGAATATGCTGGGGCGTGGGGGGGAAATTGGAGGAGGAAGAGGAATATACAGACAATGACTGGGCATTTCATGCAATGTATGTAAAAGTCTAAGTTATGTTTAAAATGAATAAAAACTATTTTTTGTAACGTAGAATACTGAGTGGATGGTGGGAAAACATGTTTACAGCTTGGCCTGCTGAGGGTACGCATTACAAGAACATATTCCAGCATATGTACACACATTTACTGTCCACATAAAAGGGTAAAAAGCTAAAGCAGCAACAGAGTATAATGGAGTTGTTAATGTTAAAGGTCCCCAGGCACTCTGGCAGATCTGTAAAACAAGAAGGCAGGCGGGGAGGTAGGGTTAGTCGGGTGGGGGACAGGAGTAGGAGAGAGAAGTGGTGTGCTCTTGGCGACTTCAGCTCGTTATACACTGTGCGCTGAGCTTTGTTGTGAGTAACAGACTGGCGAGACCTCGCGTGCTGTTGGTGCGGTTTATGTGTTGGTTGTTGTTTGTTGATGCGGTGTGGTAAAGAACGTGCGGTTTGCTGGCCTTGAGATGGTTTGTGAATTTTCGGGTGAGTGAGGTGTACAGAGATTTGAAACTTGCGTTAGTGGGATGTGCATCCTGATTCTAGTACATCTTGTTCCATTTAGGTTGTAATCCTATGGGTGGGGTTATTGCAGATTTGCTTTATTGGCCAACTGGTGTGTGTGATGACGTCGCGCGCTTCCAGCTGTAGGAGCCAAGGATTGGATTCTCCCTGTTCCCTTGCCATCTATTGTGATATAGGTCTGTTGGAGCTTGGGTGTGGTTCAGGACCAGGGTGCTACTGATGAATCGTCCTAGTACTTCCGTCTTGGTCTGCCTATTTATTCAGTCTTTAATGTCCTCCTATCATGGTGCTCTCTCTCAGTCGTTCAGTATGTCATGGAGTGTCTTCCTTAGAGGGGGAAGGGGGGAAACAGCAGAAGAAACCATCTCACCCTTCTTCTGCACCACAGTTCCATAAAGACAGTTCTAAGTCTTCTGATAGACAGAAAGCCAAGACATCTGCACAAGCCCATAGGTCCAGTCAAGTCATAGAAGGGGAACCCTCTCAAGAAAGTCATTCCCAGCTCCAATAAAATGGACCAGTGAGGATATAGACGGGGTTATGTCTAGAATGTCCTCCCTAGCAGACTTCTACTCCAAGAACCCAGAACACTTCCTCTCCTATACCCCTGATGGTGCTACTCCCTCAGGGAGTAGGGACCCGCAGCCCCCTGGTAAGAAACCTCGGTTTGAGACCCCAATGCAAGGTCGGTCTTTAGACCCTTTTTACATCCAGCCTTACGCCCAGTATAGTGAGGATCCACTACAGGATGAGGATCCAGACTTGGTAACGTTGGACGACCAAACTTGGGTGGACTATTATGGGGATGACGAGTACCAAGAGGAGGAGGATGATGACCCAGAAGTCTACAGAATAGACTCCCCAGTAGGCAAAGAACCTCAAGTTACCGACTCTCCATTCGACAACCAGCCCCTCCTAAACGAGGTCTTGACTAGAGCGGCAGAACACTTCCGCATAGACACTCAAGGGGCACAGGAGGAGAGGGACTTTGCTGAGGAACTAGTAGGAGAAAAGAAACCCATTGCTCAGACCCTTCCAATTCTCAAGTCCATTCAACAGAGAATTGATCCTTCCGCTTCTCAATCCTAACCTCACCAGGGCAGTAAACACCAGAGTCGGGAAATTGTTCAGTGCAACCCAATCCGACCTGCTTAACATAAGGGGGCAACTGAAGCTGTACTCCCTGGTAGTTACTAATACCCGAAAGAGGGCGGGAACGCCTCTATCATCTGAGGCTCCCCCCGACAAGGAGAGCAAGAAAATCTACAGGTTGGGAAGGAAGGTAGCCTCCACTTCTGCTTACCAGGCAAGGATTGCCAACTCCACCACTCTGCTGGCTAGTTACAATTGCCATCAGTGGGAGCAAGTAGCTGCCCTCATCGACTCCGCACCGGAAACCTTAAAGGGCCAGTTGGCCCAGGTTGTGTCGGAGGGGAGAGCCATGTCTGGTTGCATCCTTAAGACAACCTTTGATGCCGCAGAGAACGCTGGCAGGCTAATAGCAGAGAGCACTGTCATTAAGAGGCATGCTTGGTTAAGACAGTCAGGGTTTAAACCTGAGACACAAGCATCCCTAATCGACATGCCGGTGGAGCCTAATCTACTGTTTGGCAAAGCGGTAGAGGACGCATTAAAGAATGCCAAAGAGGAGTAGGAGACTCTGAAATCCCTGGGACAGTTGACCAACAAGCCTTAATCAAAGAGACAATAGTAATTTGTCGTCGCCCACACGGCAAAAATTCACAAAGAGGCTCCAACTTTTCATAGGGGCAGGGTACATCATGGGTTAACAACTAGCAGTCTACCCAGAGTTACAGCAGAGGAAACAAGAGGGGCTCTGGTAAGGGTAGAGGCAGCCCCAGCAGAGGCGGCACGCCTCCCGCAAAACAGTGACACCGTGTTCAGGGTCCTTCTCACGCATCCCCAGTAGGGGGACACATTACCAACTTCACCCAAGCTTGGGAAGGGATCACATCAGACAGATGGGTGCTGTCCATTGTGTCCGCAGGATACTGCATATAACTACTTGAGCGTCCCCGAATCCACCCTCCACGTCAAATAATACATTCCTCAGACCACCAGAAGATGCTCCTCGAGGAGATAGTCAATCTTCTAGCAAAGGATGCGATAGAACTCGTCCTGGGCAACCAGGTAAACAAGGGTATTTATTCAACTTACTTCCTTGTGCCAAAAAAAGATCTGACAATGCGCCGAGTATTAGACTTCCGCCCTGCAAACAAGTATGTCAAGCCCCAAAATGTTTGCATGACTACTCACCAAGAGGTAATCCCCCTCCTAAAGAAGGGGGATTACATGGCAACATTGGACTTGAAAGATGCCCATTTTCATATTTCCATTTTCCCAGCACACAGAAGTTTCTTACGCTTCAAAGTGGACAGGCAGCACTACCAGTTCAAGGTGCTGCCCTTCGGTATAGCCTCGGCTCCAAGGGTATTCACCAAGGTACTGGCAGTGGCACACCTACGCAGGAAGGCAATCCCACTGTACCCTTACCTGGACGACTGGCTCCTCACAGGGGAGACCCCAGTAATTTGCAGATCAAACATTCAAAGAACGATCGACCTCCTCTTCGAATTGGGTTTCTCCATAAACGAGAAAAAAAAAAAAAAAAAAAAAAACCAAGCCTTCCAAGGAGCTGCCCTAGACACTCAAGAGGGGTTGGCCTTTCCATCAGAGGAAAGAATCTGAATCTACTACTGCAAATTCCTCTATATCAGCCCGGTCGCCAGATAAGGGTGCACAAAGCGATGCGTTTGCTAGGCATGATGGCGTCATGTATTTACCTGGCCCCCCCCCACACGCGCCCCTCGCATGCGACCCATGCAAGAATGGTTGGCGAAACAGTGGTCTGAGGCAAGTGGTCAGTGGGACGATCTAGTGGTCGTTTCGCCAACACTTGTACAAAGTCTTCACTGGTGGACAAGAGAGAACCTGTCAAAGGGGAAACCCTTTTACAATCCAGAGGTACAGGCTGTAGTCACTACGGACGCATCCCTGTCAGGGTGGGGAGCACACCTCCTTTACCACACAGCTCAGGGTCTCTGGTCTCACAGTGGCCAAGAATCATATCAATCTGCTAGAGCTTCTGGCAGTATTCAAAGCGCTTCAAGCGTTCGAGCCCCACCTGTTGAACCTGTCAGTGCAGATCCTGACAGACAGCACAACAGCGATGTTTTACCTAAACAGGGAGGCACTTGTTCGCCAAATCTGTCCAAGCTTGCCCAGAAAATTTGGAGATGGGCACTCAGACGGAACATTTACCCGTCATCTCAACATGTTCCAGGGGATCTCAATTCGCTAGCAGACGCTTTAAGCAGAGATCCCCTCCCAAGAGAACACGAATGGTGTCTACTCAGAGAAGTCGTACAAGGCATCTTCTCACAGTGGGGTTTCCCCACTACAGACCTATTCGCCACAAGCGATAACAGGCAATGCCCAGAATCGGCATCCAGGTTTCCCCAGCCAGACTCCAAGGGGAACGCAGGATTGTTTGCCTACGCTTTTCCACCAACCCCTCTCATGAGGAAAGTGGTCAACAAGATGCACAGGGAATCGATGACGCTCATCCTAGTTGCTCCCATGTGGGCGAGGCAACCGTGGTTCCCACACCTACGCAGACTAGCGATGTGCGAACTCATCAGACTCCCGTGCTGGTACAACCTATTGTCCCAGCACCAAGGACAAACAGTGCACCCTCAACCCAACTCAATGAACCTGGCAGCATGGCTCCTGAAGTCAGAGTTTGGACATCTCAACTTACCACAGAGACGTATGGACATCCTAAAGGAAGCTAGGAAACCTAACACAAGGCACTGTTACTTTGATAAATGGAAAAGATTTGACATCTGGTGCCAGAATAAGCAAAATCAACCCAGTTGATTGCACTCCTTCCAATATTGTCACTTACATGCTCCACCTGCTGGATGCAGGCCTGGTATTTAACTCACTAAAGGTGGCAGCACTGTCAGCCTACACCACTTCCCACAACAAGGTTTTGTGGTGGAAAGTACCAGTGGTTAAAGCCTTCATGGAAGGGGTAAAGAGACTCCACCCTCCAATTTCAAACCCACCACCTGGTTGGGACCTTAATGTGGTGCTTGCTAAGCTCATGGGCCCACCATTTGAACCCAGTCATAAAGCCAGTCTCAAACACCTGACCTATAAAACTGCCTCCTTAGTAGCCATTACATCCATCAGAAGGGTCAGTGAAATTCAGGCTCTGTCAGTGCAGGATCCTTTCTTTACGGTTCATAAGGATAAACTGGTTCTACGAACACACCCTAGGTTCTCACCTAAGTTTATTTCTAAATTCCAGGTTAACCAGTCCATCGAGCTTCCGGCCTTCTTCCAAGAACCCAAAAGCTCTGCTGAGGTGAAACTACACACTCCAGATGTGCGAAGAGCGGTCCTCTACTATGTAGACAAGACCAGACCGCTAAGGAAAACAGACCAACTGTTTGTCTCCGTAGCTACAGGCAGAGAAGGAGATTGCGTCTCTAAGGTGTCATCTCCAAATGGATAGTCAATTGTTTCAAACTAGGTTAGTCCCTTTCTGAAAAGACTCTGCCTTTTATGCCAAGAGTCCACTCTACAAGAGGCATTGGGGCCACTCTGGCTTTCATTGCAAATGTACCCCTTGACACCATTTGCAAAGCAGCTACTTGGAGTTCTATTCACACTTTTACTCAGCACTACTGCATTGACACTCATTCCAAGACAGATCCTCAAGTGGGACACGTGGTTCTAAGACATCTGTTTGCTCAGGACCCTTCTCACATCCCACCTCCTTCTAACACTGCTCGCTAATCTATGCACAGCATGTGATCTAAGCAGATTCCACAAGACTCAGAAGGGATACATTACTCACTGTAATCGTATTTGATGCTTGTATCTGCTTAGATTCACATGCAACCCGCCCTTCCTCCCCTCGGAGAGAAGGTGCATGGATGCTTGTAGTCTTATCTTCCTATCTACTTGGATAATCTGTACTTGCGCTACTCCTCATGCTACCTCATGTCAGACAAAAATACAATCTGAAGGTCCTACACGCGTGAGGGAATCATGGGTACAGGGGACGCCTCATTAGGGATTGCATTACTGGCACGCCCTGTGTCGACGCCCATTTTCGAGTTTCGAAAAACAAACTAATACTCTGCAGCTCCCACTAGATGTCGGCCTATGCACAGCATGTGATCTAATATATAATATGGTGAGAGAAAGACGATCCTCTGGGTTTTCTTTTATTGTAGGGTTTCAGTTTCAGGCGGATGTCATTGCTTGATTCGAGCGTTCTTGTCGGTTGATTTAGGCATAATTCCTCTTCAGGAACTCACACCTTGTTTGTGTATTACGATGCATTGTTTTTTATTTATGGTTTTATTGGTAGCCAACGTAGTGGTTTAAGCACAGGTGTGAAGTGTTCTCTTCGGGGTAGTTTGAGAAGCAATCTGGCTGACACATTTTGTATGCGTTTTAGAATTTGTTCATGCATACCCAGGTATAGTATTGGGCAATGCTCCCCCATCTGCAGCTATAGTGCCTGTCCCTAGGGTGATGTCTAAAGTGGGGTTATTGTTTGGGAGTGGGTCTTTTCTGGGCTCCCTCCCAGGCGTCTTCCTTCCATGTATGCATGCTGAGGTGTGTTCCATTTCCAATGGTGACTTTCTTTCCTAGTACCAGTCTGATTCTGGAGGTGAAGAGCTAAGTTTTAAGTAGCTCTCAGAATTTTAGGTGATCCTTTGTATTGCGTATTTCTTTCGGGAGGATGTTACAAGTTTTAGCTGCCAGTTGGGAGTATGACATACACCGCCGCCCCCCAGACCCTCAACCCACCTCCTACAATAGATGCTGAGACATGGGCAGTGCGAGAAATTGCAAAAGGCAGTAATAAAAAGATGTAAAGGTAGGCACTGAAGAGCCAGAACAAAAGGATGTAGAATATGAATCTGAGGCGTTTGAAAGTGAAGACGAGCAGGAAGAGAGGACTCCATGGGAGAGACGATTCAATGGCAGTAGTTAGAGGGAAAATAAAAACATAGAACACATTGTAGTCCAAAAAGGGGAAGGCAGTTCCCACTAATACAAAAGCGAGTAGGTAAATCACAATATGTACCATGGCCCCATATGGATAAGAATAATTTGATGAAGACCCTACCACCTTTTACAGCATGGGACAGCAAGTGGATCAGTGCATTAGAAAAACATGCAGCAGGGGCAACTCTACCAGTTGGATATATGATAAGTCTTATCCAACATAATCAGAGATCAGACAAACACTATTTGGGAACGAACGGTGTACCCAGGGGTCCGGTCAGAGAGTGTTACACACGATGGGGCTCCTTTTAATAACTGTTGAGCCCCTGCGTGGGATGCATTGAGAAGACCTGATGTAGGTGCAACTATGGCACGCACAATGAAACACGATGAGGACGTTGCATTGCATATTCAGCCAATCCAAGAAATCTGTCGAGAAGAGAAAGGTGGGAAAAGAACATACCATTCTTCTACCAGTGCAAGTAGAACTAGACAGAATAAGTATGGAAGCGAAAGGATGGGGCAAAATGCAAGCGCAGAAAGAGCATTTTGTAAATCCAAGTACAAGAATATAAAGGCAACAGAAGAAAAGAGGCAGCGGCCAAGCTAGTGCAAAAGAAATTAGCTAAAGTTGGCATGGAGGGAGCAGTAGTAACCAACCCCACAGATGCACAGCAGCAGTCAGGACCACCACAAGAGTGGACAAACAATCCAGATAGCAACAGACGAGACAAGGGAGGAGTCCAAAGGGCAAGCGGTAACTCACAACAAAGGCGAAGGGGAGGATTAAGACCTCAATTTGGAGGAGCATGTGGGAAGATGGGACACATGGCTAAGGATTGTCGAAGCAGACCGCCCCCCCCCCCCCCATGCAATACCACCTAGGAGCACCCTCAACTCCATACTAAGCACAAGGGTCAACACAGGGATTTTATATCCCAAGCCACAGCCCCAGTAACAATATATGCCCCACGATCCAAGCAACCCATAATGTAGGTCCAGTACAAATGATAACACACAGGGACAGCCATACAGTACCCCCAAATATTAAATCCAGAATGTCACACCAGGCTCCAGCACAAGCAACTACAGCGTCATGGGAGCCGAATGCCCTTCCAAGAGGAACAGTGACACATTACACTCCCCTAGTGTTAAGGCATTCCCACTTCCAGGGTCTAACAGATAAGACAATAGGACAGCCCACAGCAAGCCCCGGCATGCCAGTTCTCTCAGTCACTCCAAATGAAGATAAGGAACCCAAAGTCGGGGCGAGGATAGGGAACAAAATGTTCACCTTCATGGTAGATACCAGAGCCACCTCATCTTGCATAAGAGAAGGACGGTTTGCATTGACAAACAGTATGTGAATGCAGGGATTTTCTGGGGCAATTGTAAGGATTCCTTTCATAGATGTATTACCCCTCTGTATAGGGACTCAAGAGAGAGTTGCACCATTACTCTACAGCACAAAACACCAGTGAATTTACTGGGTAGGGATCTGCTTCAGAAATTGAATATGACCAGATTTCATTTACTGACAAATAGTGTGTTCCACACCTGGCATACTTTACAACGGAACAGCCACAGTAATACACGCACTTTGAAGCACTAACAATTCAAGCATTACCATTGCAAGAGACCATTTACATATGCAGTGACAGTTTTGATTGGCTGTCTACCAGGTGTATAAAATGTGATATTTTGCCTACCAGCAGAGTTTCTACTCAGGGCAGCAGTTCCACACAAGGAAGACCCAGGAACAATTTTCACATTACACATTTGTAAAGCGCCCAAGCCCGGAGGCATCAGGGCGCTGTTGAGAAACCAGTTACACACAAACAACTTCAGAACAGGAGGTGCATTGCAGGACCCATTCAGCGTACTTGGAGTAATTTGATAGCTTACTTAGAAGAGTAATCACCCTCTTACCAGTGCTAAAGAGCAAGGGTGCCATGGAGCCGAAAGAATGTTAGGTGAAAGTGTCATTTTAGGCAAAGAGCCAAGTTTTTAGGGCCTTTCGGAAGGGCCAGGATGAATCCTCTGCTCTTATGGTGGGGAGGGAATTTCCGTGGTTCACCGTCACTGCAAGGAAGCTGGAACCTCCTCCTCTGGCTCGTTTGAATTTAAGAGCATCAAGGCAGTGAGCGTGGATTGCCCTCACAGGTCTGGTGGACTTGGTTCTCACATTAAGAACGTTATTCCGGGGCAGCATTAGAAAGGCATTTAGCGTAATGGAGTGTTTTTAAAATAATTAATCAATGAAATTGGGAGCCAGTGAGCGAGCTTTCTTGCTGCTGAGATGTTGAGCGCTACTCGTAAAGGCATGGTTTTGGATAACCTGCATTTTATTAATTTTCTTTTTGAATGCCATTGCAAAATGGGTGTTGCACTATTCCAGTTTTGCCCCAATGACTGCTATGGTGCGGCAGCTGGTGGGTGTGAGGAATTGTCTGGCTGCATTGATGAGTTTGGCTGTGTATGCAGCTGAAGAGACTACCTTGTTTATTTGTTTGGTAAGGGAGAGGAAGGCATCCAGGTGGAAGCCAATCATTTTTACTGAGGCGGAGATGGGGATCCCATCTATTGTGAAGGCTGTGAATTGGGCATGGACCTTCTTGAGCATGGCTGGTGACTCCACCAACAGGATCCCTGTCTTGTCATCGTCTCAGTAGGATAGCTCAGGGTCAACGTGCCCGCCTTGGAATCAAGACGACACGGAGCAACACAGGTTCGATCCCTGGGTCCACCCTTAGAAACCTCTGGGTATTAAGCACATTATAAATAACCTATCATATCATTAAGGCATCGGTAGTTCGTGCCCATCCAAGCTTGGATTGTTGAGTATATATTGTTGATGGAAAGGGAATCGCCATATATGCCCAACAAGGGGAGGAGGATTTAGGTGTCAATCGACATAGTTTGTGTAGGATATGCCGATGGGAGTCCAGGTCGACGAAAAGGGGTTAGGTGAAAATGTTATAAAAGGGGAGATTAAAAGAACCTTGTGGGGCACCGCAAGGAATAGGGATCGGACTCATGGGTCTTCCTTCCAAGGAGGATGCTACCCACGTCTAGGCTTCGAGGGAAAAGTTGGAAGAGGCCATAAGATGGTGGCACAGCGTTTTAATGGTCCACCAAGTCAAAGGCGGCCAAAAAATTCCAGGAGGAGGATGGCTGGCTCGCCGTTGACTAAATGAGTCAAGTTAGTTTTTCAGGTCTAGTAAAGTAATGCTGATTCCGTGCCATGGCGGGTTCATCCTTAAGATGTGGTTAGATTTTGGTAAGATACCAAATTACTCCAAGTATGCTGAATGGGTCCTGCAATGCACCTCCTGTTCTGAAGTGGTTTGTGTGCAACTGGTTTCTCAACAGCACCCTGATGCCTCCGGGCTTGGGCACTTTACAAATGTGCAATGTGAAAATTGTTCCTGGGTCTTCCTTGTGTGGAACTGCTGGCCTGAGTAGAAACTCTGCTGGTAGGCAAAATATCACATCTTATACACATGGTTCCATTTCTAGGAAAGATTGCATTTGGTTGTAGGTTGCCCGCCCTATCCAAAATCTTTAGCAGGAACGGGACCGTTGTGATGGGGAGGTACTTAATAGGTGCTGAAGGGTCAAGCGTGGGTATTAGTAAGGCGAGAACCCAAGATTCTTTTAAGCTGGCCCGGGACCTTGTTCGAAGAGAAAAAAAGGCATTCATGAATCTCATCATGAAAGCGATTAAGGCTTCTAAGCAAATGTCCCTTTTACATCGAGGGTTTGAGCTTTCCAAGTATGTTGGCAGTTTGTGCTTCCGGCACTTCTCTAAAATGGAAGGTGGGTGTAATCGGCTGCTCAATGGAGGGGTGGGGGGGTGGAATAGTGTGGTGACGAGTGCCAGTTACCCTTCTATTTTCAGTTTAAGGGAGGTTATTTTATCTTGCATAGCATTCTGGAGGTTTATGCACCAAGTCTAATCTTTCATGATGGTGGTGGTTGGGGGGGATGGGGAGAATCGGGGTGGAGGCCGGCTCCGAGGATTCTGAAGATTTCTAGGGAATTTGAACTGCCATTCATTATTGTAGTGCTTATATTCTTTGGCAATCTTGTTAAATGAGGCTTCGCATATTCTGTTGGGGCCTTTCTCCAGAGGACTTCAGCTTGTCTTTTTCTCAGACGCATGGTGTGGAGGTCATGGGTAAACCATGAGTTGATGGAAACTACTGGTTTGGTCCTTCAGGGCGTTAATGGGGCAACCATGTTTACCAACTTGGTCAAGGTGTTCATGAGAAAAGACAGTCATCATAACATGCAGAGATGAGGAAGGGATGAGTGGAGAACAGTACTATGCATAGAGCCTACACTGCCCCAAAGAGATGTTACAGACTAACAGCTATTTGCAAACATGGAAACAGATGAGAAATAGTATTCACAATCAGTATACCTTGCCATATACAGCACAGGAAAGTACCAGACAATATGGACAGCCACAAGAAGACTTTACAGCAGTGCCTAGTCGATTATGGACAAGCATACCACATGAAATAGGGCGACTGGCCAGCATAGGGGCAGTTAAAATCAAACTCAAACCATGACTGGGCTTGATTTTCCCCTCTCCTCCTGTTTTGGCCATCTTGATTCGACAGGCCGCTTCCTCGTGCTCCGTGTACACATCTTTATTGGAAATGATGGCAAGCACTTGGCAGTATGGGCTAGCCTTCCCTTTTGTTGCGAGGCCTCTCTTCTTGTCGTGGGGTGACAGTGGCAGAGAGTCTTTGCAAGTGCAGGGGCTCTGTTCTGTCACAGGGATATCACATACCACCCGCTCCTCAGACACAGCCCAGGCTGCACCGGATGTTGGCTGCATTCTTTGCGTGCAGACTGTGAAAACGGCGCAGATTTGGAAACGTTTGCAAGCGGCCGGAAGGGTACCGGCCTGGCATAGTCTACACTTCGGGTTTGAGTCTCAGCGGTGCTGACTAAGCCCTTCATCCTTCCTAGACCGACGCATTGGAACAATTTAGAGCATGGGGATACCAGCTACTGGATATAGGGCTCAAGCTACCGCTCAGTCATGTGGCGAGTTAGTGGTGTGTTTGGGTCTGTGCTAGCTATGGACGCAGACTCTTTGTCCTGTCCTCTTCCTCTGAACTGCGCGAGGGAAGATCAAAGGAGAAGATTTTCTTTTCTCTTGTCCGGCATGGAATTATAGAAAATACATCATGGAAGTAACTGCCATGCAAGGGGTTCCCAGTCTCTCTTCTTTTAGGGCCTAGGTCCTCTGGTGCTGACGTGTTGCTTTCACGTCTCCTCTCAGACCTGTGGGAAGTGATACGGCACATGGTGGCACATGTCTGTGCTTAGAGATGTTCTCAGAGCCCCTGGTGCCGGTGAAGGGGGATGTCACTTCAGTGGGTTTTTCCAGTATAGGCATACCCCAGGTAGGGGGTTGCCTTTGATGTCTGCTATCCGGGAAGGATTGCTTTGCCCCACTTTGTGACAATACTCTGCCCTTTTGACGCCAGCCTGGTGGCTCCTCTGTCGGCTGAGGGGGCCATGGTCTGCTGGACTTCTGGGCTGTCCTGTATCTTCCTTTTGATTGGCCGGATCTTTTTGTAGGCTGACAAGCATGCTGTTATTTTGTGACGCAGCCCTGCTTCAACGTCCTGTGATTTTCCTCTGGTGCAAGTGCAGTGACTGGTGGTTTTCCCTGGCTCCTCGTCCATCTTCTCGGAGGTGTATGGGGCATGTGGGGGGGGGGGGGGGGGGGTTCAGCTTCCTGGGTAATGTGGGGGGTATCAATTGCCATTCCTGTCTCCTGTCCAGGTTTGCATGGCTAGGACTTTGGTACCCAGCTCACGGTTCAAGTAGTTGGCCATGGGATCCGTTCTCTCCGAATGGTTGTTGTGGGTTACCGTCTTGCCCGTTCCTCTCCCTGTTCAGGGTCAAGTTTTCTACTTGTGGATGTTCCTGGTCCCTATGCCTCCTAGGATGTGTCACCTGCTTATGGGTCTCAAGGCCCTGCACTGCTTGTCCGGACGGAACGCTTCAACCTGGGGGTTCCCGTCTACAGGCTGAGGTGTGCATGGTCCTTCCTCCTGTGGCCTCTCTTACTACCGACGCCAGCCGAATGGGTTTTGGGGGGGGGGGCAGTCCTCAGCTCAAGGGTTGCGAGATCTGGGCGAGCCGGCGATCATCCAATTGGCAAGAGTTGTGCCATTATCCAGGTTCTGGTGTACTTCGAGGAGTTGCTGGCTGGTCGGCGGCTTTGGTCCTATCGGACAATATGACGGCCTTGGCATATGTCAACTACAAAAGGGGTTGCGGCTGCTCCTTAATGCTCTGGCAGCGCCGATAGGCACCTGGGAGGAATCTCATCTGGTGGCCTCACGTATCAGAGGGGTGGACAATGTTCAAGCTGATCTTCTCAGACGCCGGTTTCACTCCTCTGCGGAACTGGTCCTGTCAGCCCAGGTCTTTGCGGTGACCCGTGTAAGATTAGGGTCCCTAGTTCTAGACCTGTTTCCATCCCCAGCCTCAGCAGAAGTTTCCCTCTTCTGCTCTCAGTTTCAGGCCGAGGGAATTGGGGGATGGACGCCCTCTCTGCACAGTAGCCTTGCGGTTTTCCTTTAGGCCTTTCCGCCTATTCCCCCTTCTGCCCCGGGTGGTTTGGCGCATCAGTAAACCAGGGTGACTGTTAGCTCCGTTCTGGTCACGCCGGAGTAGGCTCCCCTCTCTGTTGGAGCTTCGGTCCTAGGAACCTTGGCTGGTTCCGAGGTGGCCGTGTCCCCTTCAAGGGGATCTGCGGTTGGAAGTACACCGGATGCAATGGGCAGTGTGGCTATTGCTCAGTCTAGGTTGATATCTCAGGGGTTCTCAGATCCTGTAGTTGAGTCCCTTATGGATGCTCTTAGACCCTCCACTCTGAAGGTGTTCGGCAGGCTTTGGGGCCATTTCCGAGACTAGTATGGGCGGTCTTTGATCCCTCCCCTGCTTTCTGGCCTCTCTGCTATCCTTCGATTCCTCCAGCAGGGGTTTTGACAGGGGTCTGGTAGTTTTTTTCCAGGCTTCGCTCTCTGTGGGCCTCCATGAAATTCCTTTTGGGGGAGACTGATGATCACTTGGATGGGGAGGTGTTGGTGGGGAAGTTGCTCCAGGGTTTTTCTTCTTCCCGTAAAGGGATCTCCCTCTTGTATTACGGTTCCTTCAAGGGCCTCCTTTTGAACCCTTTTCCGGAATTGATATCAAACATCTTACACTGAAATCTGCTTTTCTTATTGTCCTCGCTTCTGCACGTAGGCTTGGGGAGATTGGGGCTCTCTTATGTCACCCTCCTTTCCTGAAGGTGCTGCCAGACTCGATGGTGCTGAGGTGTGGTCCGACGTTCCTCCCTTAAATTGTATCTCGGTTGTCACACCTCTCAGGCTCTGGTTCTCCCCGACTTCTTTCATGATCCGAGAACGCCTGAGGAGGTGGCTTGGCTTAACATTATGTCCGGCGGCATGTGTTGGAGTATTTGGCTAGGTTTGCTTTTTTCCACCAATCTGATAGTCTTCTGATTGCTTGTGGCCCGGCTGGGGCTGGGCAGAACGCATCTGTGGTTTCCATTTTCCGGTGGTTCCGGGTTGTGATCTCCAGTGCCTATGTGGCTTCTGGCCTGCCTGTGCTTGCGCATGATCCGGGGCGGTCCCGCCAGGGGTTTGGCGGCTTCCTGGGCCGATGCAAGGAGGGTTTTCTCTGCAAGAGATTTATATGGCTGCCGTCTAGGCATTTTCATCAACCGCTATGAGTCGAGTTTCTCCCACTCAGGGGTTGGTTCCTTCGTGGTTAGAGTTTTGTCTGTGGGGATGTGAATTAAAAGTTATTGTGGGTGTGTGTTTTGCTGCACTGTTTTTGGCTCTGTCTCATTGGGACCTTTTCCCCGTTGCTGCTTTAGTATACCTCATGAGGTAAGTACCGGGACGCGGAAGAGTGGAGGTAATGTTTTGATTACTTACCGGTAATCTTCATTACTCATTATCCTACTCTTCCTCGTCACAGTACTGACGACCCTCCCTGCGAGGAAGGTCCCATGCTCCGGCTTGGTAATATGTAACTGAGTGACGTGGATGTGGCGGAGGAGTTATAGGGATTTAAAGAAATAGAAGAAGGTCCTGTGTCAGAGGCAGGGGCCTCATGAGGCAAGTACTGTGATGAGGAAGAGTAGGACGAGGAGTAATGAAGATTACCAGTAAGTAATCAGCGCAGTAATCCAGCCTTGAATTGACATGTAGCAAGCAGAGCACAATTTTCAGTAGTGTGGAAATGACGAATGTGGTTTATTCGTTTGGCGAGGAGACCACAAGTGGAGCGAATGTAGGAGACATGAGGTCTCATGGATAGTTCCTCGTCAACAACCACCCCCAAGGTCTTGACTTTTTTGAGACAGTGATTATATTGCCAGCAATACAGAACTTAGCATATTCAGGGGCTAATCTACTAAGACATGGCCTGGGGGCAACGATTAAGAGTTTTGTTACAATTGAGTGGCAATTAATTGCTTGCAATCCACGCCTGGATGACACTGTATATGTTTATGGCAGACAGATCTTGCTCGTATTGTCCACTGAGCACGACCAGAGTGTCATCGGCATAATTTATATAATGGTCACCTAGGGCGTCTAACTGATCTATCAATGGCCGAATGTAAACGTTAAACCGAATGGGTCACAGGTAGGAGCCCTAGGGCACAATGCATGTTTAGATAACAGGCTTGGAATTATTCTCACCAACAGAGACCCAAACAGTCAGAGGTCCTCGAAAAGAGGATATCCAGCCAGAAGCTTGAGAGGAGCAATGGGCGACCTCCCCGAGTCTAGTTACTAGTAGAGTGGTCCACCAGATCGAAGGCCGCAGAGAGGTCCAGAAGCATCAGCAGGGCCGGATGACCTCTGTCCGCCATGCTGGCAAGGGTGGATTTAAGGTCCAGCATGGCAGTTTCAGTCCCATGCAGAGTTCTGTAACACGATTGTCGCAGGCCGAGAAGCTTATGTTCTTCAATAGGTTTCTGGAGTTGAAGATTAGCTTTTTTAAGCAGGGCCTTAACCCAAGCTTCTTTAAGAGAGGAGGTAACCACACCCTCATCGAAGGAAAGGTTGAGTTTGGTCATCCAGGGTGCTAGAAGTTCGAGTGAATCTTTGAAAACATCAACAGGGCAACAGTCTCCAGGACGAGGTGCATTTAAGGTCCCGAATAATCCTAGCAACTTGCTCTTCTGAATAATGATAGAAAGACGCATGGGACGTTATTAGTTTTACAGGTGGGCACTTGGGTGCTGTTCATCTGGGTATCAAATCCTTAGGATGAGATCAGGATGTTCCTAATCTTTTCCTTATGGGAGGCAATTTTTGCCATTAAGCCATTGTGAATTTCTTGGTGTTAGGCAGAATCCTGTGCAGTGCCCTTAGGGAGCACTACACACAATTAAGACTACAAGTGGTAGTACAATTTCACCTTTGATACAAGCCTGTACTACACAGAAAAAGTGTTAGCAATGGCTGAGCAGCCAGACTTATCTCAAGAGCAAATGAGCAGTAGTAGAGATTACACAAAGGACTACAATTACTGTGACTCGAGCAAACACTGACTCAAGGTTTTTTGTTAAAAAATATAAGTACATTTATTTTTAAACCATCTGTTCACAAAACACTTCACTTCTATTAAAATAAAACCACACTTCAAAATACACTACACACAATCAATTCCCCTTGTGTAGATAAATTCAAGGTAAGTAAATTGAGATTTGACAGACCCGTGTTGTGAAACAAAGACGTTACCGGGTTTACATATGCGATCACTTTTTGACAGTAATGACAGTTCGGTCTTACTAAAGATAAGCGTACCCGCGGGAAGAAATGTAACCGTAGTCAAACACACTTAGCACATGCATTCACACAAGAAAATTGGGGATAAAAATCGTAGGCAATACTTTTGTCAAGGCAGATAGAATCAGAGGGCACCTTCTAACCAGTAGATAAAAGTCAATAGGCCTGCGTTAGTGTAAAGTGTAATAGGGGTCCTGTTGCCGAGGATCACACGGTTAGTACAGTTCACGATTCAAAATTGCCAGGAGTACTTAGATATAGTCACAAAAGGAGGCAAAAGTTATAAGGGGGAAGGAAGAAAAGGACAAGCCTTTGGTGAGGAAGAAGGGTTCACCCCAACTCCTCGAAGTCGGACACAGTACCTTATTCGTTGAAGAAAGCTGGTGCCACGGCAGTTGTTCCTAGTAGTTCCTGCAGACTCACGGTTCCTGTAGCTTCAGTCGTGGAGACAAGAATGAGGACGTCTGGAGCGATCTGCACTACCCAGGGATGAGGCCAGCAGCAGTAAAACGAAGGTGAATAAAAGGTGCGCTCCTTTAAAACAGGAGAGGCTCTTCAGATTGCTATCTGGACCACTACAGCAGGGTGCGCAGATTTCAGCCATGAAGAGGATCCTCTGGCTGTGGAAGATGAGCTGGTTGATCCCACCAGGCTCAGGGGAAGAAGACTCCGGACTGGATCTTCTCTCGTCATTGAAGGGTAGATGGCTCAGGACTGCAGCTGGGCTTCACCGGGACTCGGGAGTTGCAGCAGCCATCTTCTTCTCTACTTCTCTTCGGTTCTTTGCAGTTCCAGTGACAACTGACTTCCAGCCCAAGAGTCCTGCCTTTTATGCCAAAATCCCCCATTCACGCAGCCTGGCTGTCAATCACAAAGCAGGGGGGTTGTCCAGCCGGACAACCACCTCAGCCAATCGACACAAAGTGCGACTTGGTCTCCAAGGAGACCCTGTGCAGGGGGTGACTAAATCCCTCCCTCACATTCAGCCCACCTAGACACCCAGACGCAAAAGGAGGGCTTCTGGACAGAAGCCTGCCAAAGGTCGGCGAACAAAGAAGGCAAACCTGGTTTGGCGCGAAAAGTAAAACATAAGAAGGACTTTAACAAAAAGAAATGGCAACTAAACCCGACCGGAGCCAAAATAAAATAAGTATTTGGCCAAGCGGGTTAAGTTCGATGCTAATATAATAGCCTAAAACAGTACCACGTTTATATAGTATAATCGCGGTAGAAAGGTTAGGGTAGATACCACTGCCCCCAGCCAAGTCTTAATGTCAAGAGAGCAAAACAAAGCTCAGAGAGGCACAGACCCTTTCCAATACTCCATGTAAGATGAGGTGTACTGGGTCTGCAGTTTTAAGTGACTATATAAAGTTAATGGCAATTTTACCCGTTTCTGGGGGGACAGTAGTCAGCCCCAGAAAAATGGAGCCAGTGGGAAGACTGAAGGTTCTGTGTAACACACACAAAAGTGGGGCTCATGGAGTGGTGTGGCTCCAGAGCCCACGATTACACAAAAAGTTGAAATAAACATGGCAAAACACATGTAAGAGTGGGAGAAAGGCTCACACTCTTACGAGGTGGAAAAAATAAAACCCAGAAATCCAGCAAAGCTGCTGAGGGCCTCACTACGTGAGGAAATTAGCCAATAATGAGAATTCTCCCTAACACTTGGAACCAGGCAGAATCCTTTACAAGATTGTGGCTAGTGGGTGGGGAGTCCTGAAAGTCTGCAAGGATCTTGAAAAGTTCACCGACACGCGACCAAGCGTTGATGATCCTCTAATATGTGAATTTGAAGAGGATAACCATGGCCTTTAATTCCTTCACAGCTTGTTTGTACATAGATATGGTAGTTTGATTGGGATTGTTGGTCTTGCTGCGATAATATCATCTGAGAACCAGGTGCTCCAATGTATCTTGGGTTTGATACCTTAAAGTTTCAAATGGGGCAATATCTGATATAGCTTCTTTTATGGATGTTCCCAATGCCTTTGCCAGTAGAACCAGAGTAGGGAATGGGGATAACGGGCCCATAGTGCCAGTTATCTGAATTCCCTCCGGCAATGAAGACTCATCACGTCCACACACCCTCCCCCAAAGCTCCCTGGACTGGAACCATGAGAAAAAGGTTGGTGTCTTGGCATTATTCTAAAGCGAGGAAAAGAGGTCCACTACTGGAAACAAAAACCTCCTGGATAGCTTGAGGGAAAACCTCTGCTCAGGTGGTCCACACTGCCATTTTATATCCCCCTCATATGGGTAATGCCTTAGATTACAAAAAGATTGCCTTATGCCCAGTCCCCGTTTTTCTGTGAATTGGCTCCAACCCCAAGACAGAGTTCCCTTCTGGTAGTTAATATATGCCACTGCTGAGTTGTGTTGTATGTTGCGACTAGTCTTCAGGAGATACCAGTTTATCATCGAGAATTCACGGTTAGTTGGATTGTTATAAATTGCATAAAATACCCGTGGATCTTAACAGCTCTCTATTCAATTCAAGGCAAGCCACATAAACCTGTTAACTTCCTATGGACTTTGGCAGGCGATGGTAAATAACAGAGATGCACTTCACATATGTGCATTCACAGCTTAACAGTGTTCTCTTTTCAAGCAGAAGTGAAAAAATAGAAACCTTTATTACACCCTTTTCAAATTGCATGATATAGTTAACGCGACAGGAAAAAGTTCCGACTTAAAATCTAGGCAATTGATACGCATTTAAAATACATTGTTTTCTATGCGGAAATAAGAAATTGAAAAAGCCTGAGTTTATTTACTTGTCATGTTTAAATATTTTGTCGAAGCAATGCTTTGTGCTCTACCAAAATGCAAAATGAGCATGCGCAGCAACTTACGTTAGTCTTTCTTTATAAAAATACAGAACAGAGAATGAGTCAATACAAAAAAAGAACTACTTGGCTTCATTATTCACTGAAAGGAAATGCTTTTACATTTGCATGTATAGGACTGCTTTGTAAACGATAAATGCTCAGTTTAAATGATTCCTGCTTTTAACTCCACATTATACAAAAACGGAGAAATCTGCCATATTGAAATGTGATACGCAAAGAGTAAATGATCACTCATGCACTGTCAGTTATAAGAAGTAGAAGAGAATAGGTTACATTTATAAAAACTAAAAAAAAAAGGAGTTGTACATGCCATAATCCGAAGTTGCTGGTGTGAACACATGTTGGACTTCCAGGTTAATGTGTGTCAAACTAAACAAATACACATTTTGTAATTAGCCGATGCACCCAGAAATAATAATCCTATGGGCAAAGCTGCCGTTCTTGTGCTTTCTTGTTGGAAAACGAACATGTCTAGCTTTCCTGGAAGGGCACTAGATTATATTTGCGCAGTTGACAAAATAACGTTAGCTCATATCAATGGAAAGGAACAAGACGATCAGTGCAGCAGATTGAATGAATCACAAAACATAAGAGGTAACCCACTGGATAATTTGAACAGGGACCAAAAAGTGGTATAAGACAAGCAAAACAAATAAAAAAAGTCACTTGGCTTAATGAGCTAATCCTAGGGTAAAAGGTCAGGCATTTATTGCAAAACAATGTTAAGTAAAAAAATAATTACAAAAATTATAATTAATAATGATAATAATAATCATAATAATAAGTAGAACAGGATTCAATTAAAATAACTAAAAATTAGAACATACACGTCATGACGCAAAAGACACACACCTCATGTACAACTCAAGTCTTGAACTTGAGTAAATAGATGGGGTCAGTGTCTGTTAACATACATAAACGATCGAAAAGACAGCCACAAGTGCTACCACCACCGCCAGAAGATCTGTGTCATGACCAAACCAATAATAGTGCTACTCCAATAGATGAAAAACACAAATGAAAACCCTGTAAGGGTCACACCTACGGCTGCATTTGTGCATCATCCCTGCATCACATCGCCCGCTGTATGCGGAACCACTTTCTAGTAGGGTAGGTTCCAAACTAACTTTGCCCTCAACCCCAAAACATCAAGTTAGGAGGGAAGTTAAGACTAATTAGCACTTGCCTACTCGAGTTTCATCTTACCAGGGACCAGACAGTTAGTGGGCCTAGCCTTCTTCATGGTGTGTGTATTCAAGGGGAGATGGTCAGAGCACGACAATCAACATCTGTTAAAATGCAATAGTAAAAAGTATTTAAAATCACACTGAAAGTTTTCTGGGAGAAAAAAGGTTAATACGCACATATCAACAACCCATTCAGAGTACCATGTGCTGAAAATTACTTCCAATATTGTACACACAAACCATTCTGTATTTCAAAGAATTGTCAACCTCTAGTCTAGAGTCATCCCTTTAAACACCCGATCGCCACTGGGGCACAGGGCGGCTGGGGATGATCTGAAAAAAGGCCAAAACTTGGTCCCCAGAGTATGGCGTTCACCAAAGCCTGATGGGGCAGCATTGGAGTCTCTCGCCACCATCAATCTCCATTCCTTCTGCAGAAATTAACCGGGAATTAATAAATACATTCTGGTGATCTCAAAAAGCTCATCAGTATCGCTAGATCCACGTTATCACATGTGCTTATAAATATGAAAGAAAAAAAAGAAAGGAATGTACCTTATAGTAAAGTATTCACTGCAGCCACATGGGGACAATGTATTAAGTCTCTTGCATCCTTCAATGTACGTTTGTTCTAAAAGGGGAAAAAACAGATAAGAAAATGTCCACTAAGCCTCCACTAATCTTACCAGGTCAGTAACTTTTTTCAGGAGACAAATGTAGTCTGTTCACCTGAATAATAGAGTATGAGCAGCAACTGGACAAGGACGCCAACTCGCGGGCCTGCGCACACTGACTATTTCGGTAAGGAGTGAAGGCTATAGGCACGTGACTGAACACATGATTGACTAGATGTGTTCACGTGACCCCCACTGATGGATAAAGTAGGCAGCAACCTTGACGGCCATCTTGCAATGCCAACCCAGTGTTGTCCCCAGACTGACAAGGGCCGGAACTGTGAAGTGCGAGCTCGCACAACGCTAGAGCAAAAAACAAAAAAAGGATTCCAAATCCCCAGAAGACTTGCCCATGAGTGTATCCGTCAAGTACCGAATCCCTGCAACAGATAATAAGTCCATCAGGAACATGCCCACATCAATGGCGTTTGGAAATCTGCCACTTAAGTCCACGCCACATAGCTACCCAGATTGGATAGAACCTGAAAACATTTCTCAAATTAGAGCAGCCCAAGAGATCTCCCCATTAAGGCCTGTAGTCTAAAGATGCATTGTTGCTCAAGCCTGAGAAAACAGCTGTGGGTGTTGAAAGTTATTAAGATCCGGACCAACATTGTCTAGGACCATTCAGCGTATGTCTCAGTCAGCGTGTCCACAGTCAGTGAAATATTGAACCAAAAAGGAGCAGGGGCCAAGTTCAGTATCCCCGATTGATGCTCGTATATGGAAATGTACACCTTTCTCATGGTCATCCCGATATAGGACTTCTGGCAGGGACATTGAACCATATATACCAGGTTCTTTGAATTGCAATTAATGTGAGTTCCAAGGATCCAGTGTATTTCCTGGTGGTTGAAGTAGTAGTGCTAAAACTGAATTCTCAAACACTATAGTTGCCACAAGGAAAGTGGCCAACCACCGAGTTACATTACAGATTCCAACACTCTGAAAGCGTAATGTTCCTCCGCCCACGTGCATGGACAATGGGAATGCACCAGATTATCACAAATATTTTGTCCTCTTTTCAGTGCAATCAGGGGGCGGGGGAGGGGGGGTGGATAACACACCCAGTACTACGAAGCCCCAGTATTTAAGTCTTTTGATCCGGGAGGTGTTGCATCGGAACGTAGTTAATAGGGCTGATCTAGCTGCAAAATAGGCTCACTTGGTAGCATGTTTTAACAGTTTGTTTGGATATCCTCTATCCCCCAACCGATTAGGGTATTGGGGAGTCTGTTGTAGTCATCTCTGAAAGAGCAGTTCCTTCGGACCCTAAGAAACTGACTGCAGGGTAAATTCTCTCAGAACCCTCTAGAATATTGGCTGCTGAACAGTAAGATTGAATTCCAGTCAGTCTCTTTTCTGAGAAAAGTGATGTAAATCTTACCATGGTAGTATTTGATTAAGAGATCCAGAAAAGGTACTTTAACTTTATATGATTGGTGGGTAAATTGTAAATGGGTGTTACGGCTATTAAACCAATCTATAAACGTTTGCAGAGTGTCTTCTGATCATACCAGATGAAAAAAGTTCCTTTTCCAATTTTTAATACATGCAAAGTATGGGTTGTTCGAAGAGATACCCATGTCTTCAGAATCCAACAAACCGGTTTGCAAGGCTCGGAGCAAAGGCCTTGCCCACGGGGTGCCCTTTCTTTGAATAAACAGGTCATTGCAAAATGTGAAAAAATGTCACATACTACAATGTAAGGTAATTCGACCAAAAACCTTATGGGGACATCATGTGCGTCTGGGCGTAGATCTAGTTTAGATTCAATAATCGTGAATGCTGCAGTATGTTGTGTATAGTGAATGTTTATGTGGCCAATAACTCACCGTCTGTCAAAATCCATGCCATTTAAGCAGTCCAATGGCAGAAGTAGTATCTTGTTTCATGGACTAGTGGTTCTAAGAAGCTATCTAGATATTTACCACCAGGTCCCAACATCAATTGACAAACACAACGCCCCGGTGGGTCTAAAGTGTTCTTGTGCATTTTTGGTAGTACGTAAGTAATAGGATTACGCACATCCTGGGAGTAAGAAAAATAGCCTTGTGTTGTGAAAGAACCCCACGGTCACAAACTTCAGTGCACAATTCGTGCAAGTCTATCATGATGGGTTTTAGGGAATCAGTGCGAACTCGAGAATAATGATCTGGGTTGGCAATTAGGTTCTTGGCCATTCTCTCAGTGTTTGGTTCCCATAATTACCATCAATTGGTTTTCCCGGAGTTCACGAAGAGCACAAAACTGCAGAGGGCACAGATTTTTCTTGACTGAACCAGTTATTTAATATTGCATGTGGTAGTCCTTCAAGAACCACACTCTCAAAAATTAATATCTCAGGAGGAATCTCCTGGTCAGCAGGAGTAAAAGTGCTTGGTGGCCTGACTGCAAATGGGACATGTCAAACTCTGCCTTGTTAGAAAAATAGGCAGCTAGTCTGACCTTCCTAATGCAATTGTAGTTCCACTGTCTTTTTTTGACTTGATGCGAAGGCACAAAGCTCAATCTTTTTGAGAGAACACTTATTTGAACGGCTGTAAGAGCAACGGAACATGGATTAAAAATAGGGAGGTCTACCAAGGGTAATTGCTCTGTCTGATACTGAAGGTACACTGATCACCTTGATTCTGGCTGTTCCATTCTCTGTGGAGGGCGTCATCCTCGCGACTACGCTCTCCCTAATGAAGACTTGTTGGACGTCTCAGATTCTTCTTGGATATTGGCCACACCTAAATCTTCGTTGCAGGAACTAGTAGTGTCTTAGAGCATTACCCACTTCCACCTGCCACACAAGGATTGAAAATGGGGGGTGGAGGGGGGGGGTGTTGTAATCTGGCAAGAAGTAGGGGTATGTTTTCTTCTTTGGGAAATTAGCAACATCTTTCTTCAGTTCAATCAGTTTTTTTATGGAGGTTAAAGTTCTTAAAGTCCTCCACTTCTTTGTTTATAGCCTGCAATTTCTTCACAGAGTCAGCTATAAATGAGTGCCACCGACAGAACTCGGATTGTGCAACTCTAACCCCTGTCCGCATTTGCATTTTCAGTGATGTAGCCTCTCTTCTGGGAAGTGGGGCCTTACTGCTTTGTACAGCCGATTTATAAAAAGAAAGGACTTCCCTTCAGCTACATCATTCCACCCCTGTTAGCCAATCCAACAAAAGGATATCATTCATTCAATCTGCAGAGAACTTTTCTTTCTACTGCAGTCCCCTTTTCCAAATGTCTTTTACAATAACCCTTCTGGCTTTTCCTCAGCCCGTCTACGCTTCCAATTGTCATCTGTTCGCAGACTTCTGAGTGTCACTTTCTTTGATCCCCACTCCCCCTCCCCCCCGCCTTCCAGGCTATTCACCTTTGGTTTGGGTACCTCTACACTTATTGCTCATACACTCAGCCCCTCTCCTCTATGTTTTTTGCTTCTTAAATGAGATTGTTGCATTTAAAAATCTCGTTTTGTGTACTGGCAGGAATTTCCTCCGATAGAGTTCCCTCTTACTTTGTAGGGGCTGGTGGTTGGGAAATCTGCTCTCGCTCAGGACTGCTCTCTGCTGCTCCACTTTTCAGTCTTGGGGTGAATACCTGCGAATTGTCACACTACACACAAACACTCGATTGACTGTAGGTAGTTTAAACCTTTTACAAGTGAACAGAAGGGTGCAATCCTGGGCTTTGTGAAGAAATCGCGGGATTCTATCACTTCTCCCAAGAGGGGTACCTTTTCCTGTTAGGTAAGGGAAGCGAAACCGCTATGCAATACCCACCCCTAGGGGTATGATCTGGCATTTGTAACGCACCTATACATCAAGGCGCAACAAGGCAAGAAAGGGGAAACAGATGGAGGACAGAGACAACAATTTTACCAGGCCAAGTGACATTGAGATTTTCCAAGTGCAGGGGAGGGAGCACTGCTGTACATGGGATCAAAACAACAAGAAGTGCGGCCAGCAGGTGTCCAAAAGTGTAGGCAGGAGGACTGTAGAGATACAGACCCAAGTGCAAGGGTTGCCGGCAGGCAGTGAGAGGGTGCAACCGGGCAGGTAGGCGCCTGGGCCTGAAATCAGAGGGTAGCCAGGTGACCGGTTCAGTATCAGACAGAAAATCAGCAGGGGAGAGGAAGTGTGAAGGCAGAAGTCTTGAGGTGCTTCCGGAACCAGAGATGGTTCTATTCGAGTTTCAGAGAGAGAGAGTCCACAGCCGAAGAGAGATCTACCACCAACTCGTTGCTTGGAGAAGCGACTGAGCCTTAGGGAGTTGGAGGAGCGAAGAGATCCGAGTAGGAAGGTATTCACGAGGAGAGTTGATGGTATTGAGGACCAAGGCCCCAGAAGGCCTTGTGGACACTGCAGAGGGTCTTGAACTTAGTCCTTGCAGTCACTGGGAGCCAATGGAGAGATCCCAGTGCTGGAGAGATACAATCCCTTGGCTTGAAGCCAAGGACAAGTCTTGCAGTCCTCTTCTGGATGAGTTGCAGAGGGCGGAGAATAGAAGCAGGCAGATTTAGAAAGAGGCTGTTGCAGTAGTCCAGCCTAGAGAGAACCAGAGCTCAAGCGACAGTAAGCTTGTGGGGGAAGGAGAGTACAGGAAGAATACCTCTGAGGAGGTGCAGTTGGTAGTTTGAATTCTTAGAGATGAGGAGAAAAGGAGTGTGGAGTCGAAGATTACCCTGGGGTTCTTGGCCCTCTTCCTGCTCCCACCTGTGAGGCTAAAGTAGGCCAGCCAGAGGGACAGGAAAGGAGGGTGCAGGTGTGCCGATGAGGAGACTCTCCGCCTTACTAGCATTAAGGCAGAGATTGTTGGTGGCACACCACTCCTAGATAGCAGACAGACAGAGATGAGACAAGGAGAAGAGGTGCCAGAGGGGAGCCGGAAAACAATGAGAGTCATTCGCATTGCACTGAAAGTTGGAGCAGAGAGCTGCAATGCGGTAGGCGAGAGGTGTCAAGCATTGGTTGAACAACCAGGGAGAGAGATTAGACACCTGGGGAAAAACCACAGAGAGTGAGATAGAGGAAAGGAACGACCCAAGTGGGACCTGGGAGGGTTGATCAGAGAGGAACGAGGTCAGCTAGGCCAGGGCCTGATTGGCGATACCCATGTCATCACGGAGACGATTGATCAGGATGGCATGGTTGACCGAGTCAAAGGCAGGAGAGAGATAGAGAAAGAGGAGGACAGAGGGGAGATTAGAATCAAGGTTAGAGAGCAGGTCTTCAAGGATGTTCAGTAGAGCAGTTTCCGTACTTCTGGCTGCTCTGAAGCAAGTAAAAGAAAAAGGGGACAGAGGCTACCCCACCTGTCTAACACTTGCCGGGGATGGATCCAGCACACCTACCGAATCACTGTATGTGGTCTGCACATAAGAGAGCACCCAATCTGCATGTAATACAGTATCAACTTTTTATTTTTGTGAATTAAAATAGCCTTGTATTGCTATCAAAAAACCTTTCTGCCCGTGGTTGCCAGGGACAAACTGTTTAAGGTGTACTAACCCACACTGCGAAAAACTGAAAGAGTCAATTGATGAGGTTTTGTTTATAAAATTGTTTTTGAGGTTCGTGAAATACCTTAAACAGTGTTTGTCCCCGGCAACCACGGGCGGAAAAAAGTTTGATAGCCTTGTGTTGCTATTTTAATTCACAAAAATAAAAAAATTGATACTGTATTAGATGCAGATTGGGTGCCCTGATGTACAGACCACGTACAGTGATTGTTAAGTGTGCTGGATCCATTCCCGGCAAGTGTTAGACAGGTGGGGTAGCCTCTGTCCCCATTTTCTTTTACTGTTATAACCCCTCATGACAGAGGCCCCCTCATCAAAAAAAGAGGGCTACACACACCCCCCCCCCCTTTTTCACACATGCTCTGAAGCCAGACTGATCGTCATGGAGACAACCAACAGATTCAGTGTGAAGATTAAGCTGGGAGATGGCCAGCTTTTTCAGGAGTTTGCCCAGGAAAGGGAGATCAGACAGTTATCCGGGCAGGAGGTGTCGGCCGAGGGTTTATTGAGAAGAGGGTGCAAAAAAGATTGCTTCAGAGGGGAAGGGAAGGCTCAGTAGTTGCAGAAGTCAGCCAGGGAAGGAGCATGGGTGTCAATATGGTCATTGATGGTTTTGGAAGCACAGGGAAGAGTCTGTTTTGACGAGACTTTCATAGGTCGGACTTGTCTAGAAACCTCGTCAGGGTCAAACAGAAGAAAGGAAGAGAAAAAGTGAGGTGAAGTGGCCACAGGGGGGCAAGAGGTAGAGGGAGGAGGAGAGGACGAGAGGGTGGACAGGATGTCCCGGGTGGAGGCAAGCAGGGCCTCACTGGGAGAGAGAGAACCCCCCCCTCTGGGGGCAAGGACTCCAGATCTTATGAGGGACTCCCTAAGCAGCATATTACCAACCCTTCATGAACATCCAATGAAGAAGAACAAATAAAAATCACAATCTGTTATCGGTGGTTATAAGAACCGGAGTACAAAAAAGTCAAAGAATAAAAAACACAGCAAAAAAAAAAAAAAAAAAAAAAACACAGAATGTTACTTGCAATTCGAGAAAGTTCCTCTGCATTCTGTACTTGCCTGCGGATCAGAAGATCTCAGCTGGTGCGCAATACACTCTGGTTAACTTCGCAGCGGATGTGTCCTCTCTCAGATCTTCACTGTTAAAGCCGTTAGCTCTGCTCCCAACTGGTTTCCTCCACTAGAAGGATTCAGTAAGAACATTCTATGGATGTGAAGTCTTATTCTGTAGATTTATTTCTCTCTCCTGTGTAATTGCACTGTCTTTCAGTAAATGTATCTCGTTTCTCCTCGATAGCTACCATGTATTGGTTTAGTCACTCAAGCTATACAATTCCAGACCTTCCGCGATTGCCCTCTGCTTTGCATTTTATTTTTTTTTAAACCGATTGATGCACTGCCACCTCGCCGGTTGCAGACTAAACACGCTCTTGCACTAAGCAATGATCTCACTTCACTACTTTTCTCTGTGCTCACTAATCTCTTCAGTCCGGTGTCAAATTACTGTGATCAGCACATCACTGCGCCTCTGTGTTCCTTGAGGTTCTTTCCTCAAATTGCTCTTTCCTCTCGCATTTCAGGGTGCACGCGACCTAGGTAATGAAGCCACTGCGTCCCTGATCTTCCGTGTTACCAGGCGCCGCTGAATTCTCCTCACCAAGCACCAATATAACATACCTTTTAGGCCAACTATTTACATTTAAATAAGTCGTCGTCAACTTTAGCTCTGCGTTTTCTCACAGGATTATTAAACTTGTGTCACGTATCTTAATTGTTGTTGACTGCTGAAACTGTCTCATTACATTTCGTTTTCTTGAAACTTTAATTTTCAATCTTGTCTGCAGATAAGGGTTGCTGTGACCTGCTCAGTTCATGTCTTGAATGAAAGGCAGTTTTGAATTCTTCTTAACATTCCAAGCACCTTTAAGGGAAATTCCCACCATCTTGGAATGGGGGGGGGGGGGGCTCCAGCCTCCCAATGCAACCTCTGTTAAGGAACAGTTTTTTCCATGAACACACTTGCACGATCCAATTTACCTTTCCTCTACCGCCAACTGGTAAAACACCCCACCAACCATGTGTACCATCCTCCCCTTCTTTGAGTGCCTTCCCCATAGAACCCTGACACCTGTTGGATGGAGCGGGGGCTGGGGGGGGGGGGGGGGCGCGCATCATAGACCCAAGCATTTTAGAAACCTAATTGAATCAGGAGGGAAGACCCATCGAGACTCCCTGAATGAATTTGGAGGAAGTGAGCAATGTACCACCCATGAATATTGATGATACAAGGCTGTCAGGGAAGTCATTTTTGACCTTCGAGGAAAGACGACGTGTAATATGCATGGGGGAGTACCTACACTTATAGAGGGGAATAGTGAGAAAAAAACCTCTGTTTCTAACATATGCAATAGATTAATGCTAGAGAAATTACCCTTGGACCGAGTCAGTGGTCCTGAATAGATCCAACATTCTCCACCTTTTAAAGAGAGCACCGCCTCTTGCACCACTTCGGTTTCAGGACATTGATTGCGTAGAATTTTGAATGATTATTGCCTTGACAAAGTTGTGCTACATTTTAACTCCAGCCTTGTTAGAGATAAAGTTATGGCTACTATATTCGAATATACGATATTCGAACCTTGGGATTTGACATCTCTAAATTTACCACAAAACAGCTGGAGAGTACTTTACAAAAGTTGCCACCACCTCAACCCCGCCAGAATGTATGTCCTGCCCTGCCTCTACAAATTCAGTGTTTTAGAGAGTAGAATGTGAAAAGACAGATAACTAAAGTTATGGGGTGGGGGCAAAGAATGAACGAGAACGAAAGCTGGAGTTGGTTGGCGGCCATGCTGGAGACGAGACAGCACAACTCAATAAGACTATGGCCAATCGGTTAAAGAGATTCAATTAATATAATGGAACTGTAGGGTCTCACTTATTTTGTGAAGGGAGTGTGAATGTATTGGGTGTGGATGTGTTCTGCCTTCAGGAAACTTGGCTCCTAACTGCTCCGACTGTGGATGGGTACACCTGGTTTCTGTCCCAAGCATATAAAGGAGAAACAGGGTGGCCTGCTTGCGGGTTCCCTGGTGGGGATAAACAATTCCTTGATCGTTAAAGCAACACTATTCGTGCAGCCAAACTTATTTGTCAAGTCATTAAAGTGCAATCTGCTTGTTTACCCCCACCCTGCTAGGGTCTAAACTATTGATGAAATCTTTATTGGGCTGCCATGAAGATTCCTCGATTCAATTTGATTCAACTGAAGAGATTCTCTTTACCTGGCAATCGCAAGGGAACTCATTCGATGATATGTGCGGATCTGAATGCAGGGTGTACCGACTGGTCTGCCTGCTAAAATGTTTCAACCATCAACTGGGAAAAGAGCGAGAAACTGGATGTCACTCGGGACTGTGTATTCTGAACGGAAATGTTAAGGAAAAGGCTCACCACACGTGGGTTAGAGGTAGTCAAATAAACATACTAGATTATTGATTGACTGAGGGGATCCATCGGGATATTAAATCAATGAAAACTGAACAAATGCTAGTGACCACCTGCCTCTGTGGGGAAGTGGAATTTGAAACTGTGAAAGATAGAGCGTAAAGCCTACTGTAATTTCGACGGAGGTAAATTTAGGTGTGAACAGGGAGACATGGAACATAACATACAATTGTTTAACAATTTCCTGTCAGCAATGTACCCGGGTACAATCCTATTTGAGAGATTAAAACTTTATTACAAGGTGCTTGAGGAAATTTATGAAGAAATGCCAAGATTAAATAAGCCCAGAATTCAACATAAAATGTTCTGCCCGTGAAGTACAGATACATTTTAAAAAAGCTGCAAAGGGCATCGAAACACATATGCCTGGGCGATAACATGCAGAAACAGCAGCTAAAAACCAGTTATAAAAATTGGTTGCACCAGCCCAGCATGAACATCAGCATCTTCTAACAGATGCCCAAAATGTACTTGTGGTACTGGCGCAAAAGAATACTCGGAATTCTGTTCCATAATTAAATCTGATGAGGGCTACGACACAAGTGTACAGACCAATCCCATTTCCATATGGCAGAGGCCTGCAGTTCAGAACACTGATCTGCACTGGAATGGGATCTGGAGGTTTTGGCTAACTTAATCTCCAAAAGTAAGAACTCAAGGGCCCCCGGACGTGATGGTCTGGCAACAATAGTCCTCAGGGGAATTGTACAGTTCTGAGGTTAACATTTTGCAATGTATATCCGAGAAAGTAATTACATCGAAAAAAAACAATACCATATTTGTGCCTATGCTCCATTATAGCGCTGATTCATTAAAAAGGGTGATGTATTGATACAGCAAATTACAGGCCTATCTCGCTGTTAACAGCGCATGGTGGGCTATTAATTTCCATTTTACAGCCCTACCATAGTGGCCAGGCACAGTATACCGTTTCATCATGGGCAGCAATTATTTATATTTTTCAATCTTCCAGTTGCTTATCTGCAACTTGTTCCTCTTGTATTTGGGCACTGTTCCCATCTCAGATTCTATACAGGAGCTCTATACGGGGCATCATCATACAGGCCTTGATCAGCCTTAGACAAAGTTATATATCTGCAATTTCTCACCTACTCACACCCCATTTGATGGGGTCTTTAGCCCAACACTGTACGGTAAGTTACCCCGCAATGGCTGAGACCAGGCGCTCAGGGAGAGGGTGGTGGTGGGACGCAGGGTTGACACTTCATTGCACACGAGGTGACATGGCTATAAAGGTGCACAACTACCCTCTTTCTTTCGGGTCCTTCCTGTGTAGGTGATGGCACATGTAGTGGGTGCTGCACATTTTAATGCTTCCATCTTTGATAGCATTTTCCTACTTTATAGATGTTTCATGCTAGTTTTTAAACTGTTCTAAATGTTGGCTTTTCACATACACAGCGCTCCAACCATCCTTTGGGGTCCTGAAGAAGGCGGCTACTTCAACTCTCTGACGAAATGTCCCATTTATACAGCATCTACACCATGTCCTTATAAGATTTGGGTTGTTGAATTTACTGGGAAGTAGACCTGGGGTGTGTCTTTATGACAGATCACAACCAATTTTTATGGTCTGCAAAGTCTTGGTCTTTGTACAATACCTTTTCACTTTACCTTGTTAGACTGAGCCATACATGGGCAGTTGATCTAATATTTAACCAGTTTGTCGGTTATAATTTAGTTTTTTTTTCCAACATCAGACTAATGGCCAAGCACTAATTTATTTTGTTTATTTGATTGACCAGGGCCATTTCTTTTGTGGACATTGTTTCGGCATATGTTCAAACCAACTGTATCATTTGTTGTATAGCATAGAACACAATTTTCTGTACACTGTTATATTTATATGTTTTGGTCCACCACTATTTGTAAATATATGTGTTGTACATTTCTTGTTGGTTATTGATCTCTATTTTGAATTAGATTTCGTGCAATTGAAATATTCCCATTTTATTTAAGACCTATAGGTCTACTAAATAAATTATAATTTGTACATGTGTGTTGTACTCCCCATCAGATTAATTTCGCTGTAGTCCACCATAACCACCTTTCTTATTGATTGTGTGCTTTAATCTTTATAACCAATTTGTCTCCTTCATTGAGTTTTCCTTTTTGTATTGCCTATACCGCTGTTCGACACACCAGCAAATCTATTTGCTGGCTTGGTGTTGCACGATCTTCAAAACTGGGCTAGAGTGACAAAGATTAGATGTCTTCCAAACAGGCTTTTGTAAGGGAGTAGGGACAGCTGTTAATGGGTTTATTCTTAGCCTGCTTAAAAAAGGGAGGCCACAGAGAGATCAAAGCCTACATCGCATTTATTCACTTTTGCATGGCTTTTGATAGTGTATCCAGGAGTAAATTGTGGGTCAAGTTGAAATCATGAGATGTCCAGCACCTCTTCTTGAGAGACTTATTGCCCTACACACAAACACTTGTGTCCAAGTAGCGTTAAATAAGCATGGTCGACTATCTGCCCTTAATAAACGTGAACACCGTCTGAAACAAAGATGCCTTTTGGCACCCCCTTTTATTGTATTTATATTATATCAGATATTGCTAGTGCCTTTGCCAGTACCCGTTGCTTTCCACCCACTATTGACTGAACTCCAGTGATTCGTTTGTTGCACGTTGATATGGTACTGATAGACCACATGCCGACAGGCCTACAGCATCTACTGGCAAATCTATACAAAGTCGAATGACCAAAGTATCAATGTTATTAAAACCGATTTTCTCTTTTGGAGCAGCGAGGAAAAAAGACTCTGGTCAATTTTAACTGGTGCTTGGGAAAAAGTGTACTAGGAAGAGTGGATCATTTTATCTACTTGGGGTTTTATTTATTTGAATCTAAAAGCAAAACTAAATTAAAACTGAGTTTTTAACTAAAAAGGATTTCACTGGCAGCACAAGCAGAGCAGATTTACAAGAAGTATGGTTATTTTTCTCAAGTTCCAGCAATCGAATATTATAATAAGAAAGTAGTTCCGGTGGTTACATATGGTGCTTCACTTTGACGGAAACTAGATAAAACTTGAGGGCCTCTTTTGCAGAAGAGTTTTAATGCTTCCATAGGGGGTCCCAGCGCAAGTAATAAGCTATGAACTGGGGTTACATTCACTTGCAGCAGTAGAGCTATGGGAGAATCTGATGACTAAAAAGATTCTGAAGATTAGGGCTCTATCTGGTGGCATCTGAGGCAATTAATGGATAAACAGCTAAGTGGGCCACTGAATAAGTGGGTTTCAAAGAGAGAATTACCAAAACAATATCAACTGCTGCTAAAATGCCATGCATTAGCCCCTTGTCGAGAACTGCACTTTAATCAGGTAGTCCAGAATTCTTAAGTTTTATCATGCAGTTTAGTTTGCCAATATATTTTAATTTGAAAATAGAATGCATGGAGATTTACTGCCTTTTTAAAAGAGCTCTTCATGGATGGTGGTAGGGTTATTTGCCAAAATGGGTCATGGGGAGGTGGGGGCGAGGGGGGTTTATAGAGGTTTTGCAAGTGCATTTTATGGTATTATAGTTTTTGGAAAGAACTCTGGTGAAATTGGGTTTTAATATATCTGCTGTCAATTAATGTTGACTTGTTGCAATATTTTTCTACGCACACATTTGAGAATGTTGATAGTAACGATTCCGTTTTTATTTTGTTTGAATGTATATGTATTTTATCCCTTTGAAAAGGTTTATATGATTTTGTGTCTAGTGAAAAGTTCCTTGTTGAACTAATACACTAATAAATAAGAATCATGTCATTCAAATACAGTATTGGTATCCGAAGGAAAACCTATATGGTAATGGGACGAAGAAAATCACTCGAAGAATTCGGCATATGAGTCAAACAGAGAAGAGGTAGTATGTCAGCGAAGTCCCACGGCGACCTCAAACATCTTGGCGAGAGAGAGCCAGAGGGACAAGATAAAGTATTAAGAATACCTGTAAAGAGTGAGGATCAATAAATAGAACACTCATACTCGTCCCAGTCAAGACAAAGTAATTAGAGTACATGAGGAAAGTGACAATCATTACTGGAGCCCTCAAACTCATCCCAGTAAAGAAAAGAGTGGAAATTAAATTAAAAGGACGATCTTATGTTTTGAATCAAAAGAAAATAACCAACTTGTCCCATGAAAGGAGAAGGGCAAAAATAATTAAACTGTGTAAAACAAGGAGAATAAGAAGGAACGAATAATGGACTAAAAGCAACAGTCGAAACCTTGAAGAACCAAGTATCAGCTGTACGATATGCTAAAAGTAAGTTACCATGAACTACCTACAGATACTTTATTGAACTAAACGAAAAATCACCTCAGAGGAGAAGGCTGCTCTGAACTCACACTGACGAGCATTTTAGTTAGCTTTGTTAGGTAGGTAGGGGGCACCCTGAAAGATAGGCACCTTTCAGTTAAACTACAGCAGTGAGATGAATAGTCAGAGTCTGTGTTGTTCTTCTGACCTGCCACAGCAGCTACTCTTTATTGCCAATATTGGGAACGGTATATTGTTTGACTACACTAATTTAATGTTCAGGGTGACTCTACAAAAGACTTAATACACAAACGCTAAACAAGAAAGAAAGCAATCTTTCTTTTTAGGCATATAAAAGAATATACTGCAAGTGAAAATAATTGTTTAGAGATAAAACTGTATGGAAATTATTGATGGCATCTAATCTAATTTTAATCATCGTTAGGACAGTTTATCTAAGGTCTTAGGTAAACCATTCAACTGAGACAGTACAAGACTCCACTCTTAGAATAAGGCCGTAAGACCCGAGTATATGGTACCGTAGACCAAGCAGCCAGGCTTATTTTAGGAGGGAGAGAGGTCTGACGGAAGGTACAAAGTACTTTGGTTATCAGGGTTTCTGTTGAACCCTTGGTATATTACGAGTATTATACAAAATAAATATTATAAATACAAGTTAAGCCAAGATAAATCTTGGGGGGTAAGTACTTGGTCATGGAATTATGAACACAATATCAAAACACAATGCTTGCAGGTACACAGATCAAAGCATAAACCTGGTTCAGAAAACTACAGTATTTCTAGGCAAGTCAGACCTTAAACACATTTAGTATAGGGCACACCTATTCATGGCGAGTAAAACCATAAGTCACTTTCAGTTATACAATGGTAGTAGACCCTAGCAGTTGTGCAGTGACAGTTAAGGAAATCACATAGCAAACCAACCTGCAAGTATACTTTTCTGAAGAGTGGAACACTAATTCAAGAGACAGTAGAAACCTATAACCATACTCGGGATAACAGTTATACTAGGTGAGTAAGACCTTTTGGTGCAATATACAATTACTGTTGCTTTTCAGCTCAGCGGAACACAGACTAAGGTAAACTAGAACTCTACACTAATGTAGGATTGCACCAGGCAGCCCAAGGTCAGCTACACCTACAGAAGACTTTTTATCAATGGCACACAAGCTATTCCAGGCAGGTAAAACCTAATGTTGTAATATAACATTGCAGTTTTTCAGTTCAGTGGCACACAGACTAAGGTAAGCAATAATGTTCTAACTTATGAGTCTGCCTTGTGCCAACCTAAAATGTCAGTAAAACCCACAGGAACGTATTCTGAATTGCATACAGATGTTAAAAAGGTAAGTAAAACCCAAACCATCAACTTCAAGTTAGGTCTAAACCTAAGACGGTTTTAGAATCTGTATAAAACAGACCAGGGAAAGCAAAACCCAATGAACTACTCCATGTTATTCAAGGTAGGTAAAACCCAAAGCAGACTTCGTTTAGAGAGGCTATACAGCAGGTCATGGGAAGAGAGACCCAGTTGGTGCGCTTACACTAGTATTCTGGAAGAAATAGTTAAGGGAGGCCACCAGCATTACTTTTGGGAAGAGGCACAACCAATTCACAGGTGAGTAAAATAACCTTACATATACGTTTCAGAATGGCACAAAACACATTCAAGGGAAGTAAGAACTTTTGTAACTGGTAACTGTCTCTCTGAAAGTGAGCAATCAACTATTTCACAAGTAAGTAACTTTTAAACACTAGTTATATTTTTCAAGGCAGAATCCTTTTCTTATCCAGTCCTTCTCTATTCTTTAGCATGAGTTCTCTAAGGCAGAAAAGGGACCCACGTGGTCTAGGTGCCATCTGTAGGCAGGGTGAGATTGGGTTCAGTTGGAAGACTGTTCAGCAAGTAAGTACTTCACTTTAGTTTGGGTCCAGGGACTTCACAGAAGACACCCTAGGATGATTCCAGCTGTAGGCCTGGGTGAACTTGATGGGAGGACTCCCAATTCACAGAAAACACCCCAAAGGCTTTACAGAAATCACACAGGCTTAATAATAATTTGATTTTTTTAAATTTATTTTTTAGGTTTTTTTTAGTGAATAAGCACCTTTACAATTATAATACATATCTTACATATTTCTAATTTGCATTTATATAGCGCTACAACCCTCTGGCATCTGAGCGCTGTATATTACCCACAGTGTGGGGTGCTCATTTATCGCTTCGGAAGGATGAAAGGCTGAGTTCGAGTTTGCCCATGCCGGGGTTCGAACCTGCGTTGGCAGGCTCTGCACGGTTGTTAAAGTGAGCGCTCTACTAGCTGTGCTATCTGACCGGCTTACTTAAGGTAAGTAAATACCCCAGTCAACCCAGTACCTCAGCACAGAAGAGCTGCATGGGGAGAAGGGGGAAAGACTTCAGGATCTGCAGCGAAAAACCGTGGTTGATGGATTCCTTTGTCATGAAGACGAAAGATAGGACTTTGGAAGGGATTTTTCAGCAGGGAGCAACAGAGAAGGCTTCAGGCAAGAGTTTCTTCATGGCTGGATGGGGCTCTTGTGGTTTTGTCACCCTTTCCAGGAGCCAGAAGAAGACTGAATATCGCTGGTAGGAACTGTAGTTCTCACACGGTTTGCCAGAGAAAGTAAAAGGGAGCCCAAAGGGCAGCCCTGTAACAATAAAAAGGTATATACCAAAAGTTGTAAAAGAAGATAACATTAAAAAGGACACTATGAAGAGTCTTAAAAATTACACCCATAAAAAGATTAAAAATGTGAGTGTTGAAAAAGGTTTCCACTCGCTGAGGTATATAGAAAAATAATCTACCAGTCTAGCAAAACATTCTGCGGGTTCTCACAAGTGAGATAGATTTAGCACCAAGGTTAAAATCTTACCTAACATTCATCCACACAGGGGTATGAAACACTGGTACAAAGACACTAAACCCATGACAATACAGATGCATAGTAAACCAGTCAGGTGCTCATGGATAGTAACTTTTTCCTTGCAATAAGTGCCGAGGTCCAACTCTCTCCAGATCTTTACTTCAAGTACAGCACTATTCTCTGCTGCAAAACCTGGCATAGCCCCAGGTGGGCACTTAAGACTTTGGGGTGGAGGGGAAGCTCTGGCATGCAGACAGACAATGATGGAAATCATGACAGGATGACTGGGACGCTTTCTGCATGGACCACTCACCCTGTGCCGATCGGTTCCCCATGGTTGCCCCACAGGCTTCTTGCTGGTGTATGTGTTTAGGGTGATCTCAGAGGGCCATGACCGAGGGTACCCAATAAGTTGCCCTTTCAAAACCCACCTTTGGAGGCAGCTATCTTGTAAAATCCTGATCCTGAACCCGAAGTACTTTGACTCCGGCGTCTGGTTCATGAGATTCAAGTGCAGAGGTCTCATGTGAAGACTTGCCAAAGGCACCATAAAGAACATGGATGCCATAACTCCTCACAGGCTCAATAGCTGCCTGGCAGTCATTCTATCTTTCTGTAAAATTGATAGAGACTGAGGTCTGACAGTTTAATCATTCAGTAGCAAGATTCTGTGCTCAGCAGCCAAAAACTTAGCACCAATAAAAAACAAGTCCTTGGAGGGACTGATGTTGGATTTCTCCCAAGTGATCATTAACCCTACATTCAGTAATGTACTGCACAACATAATTAGATGTTCCTGCACCACATGAACACAAGTAACCCTGATCAGGCAGTCGTCTAGTATAGGAAGTAGAAAGAGTCCCATCCCATGTAGATGTGCTTCCACAAGTTCCATTACCTTCGTGAATAATGCAGTAACCAAAAGGGCTATAAAGTACAAAAAGAAATGTCGTTTACAGATAGCCAGGCTCGAAGATATGTATCCGAACGGGGTGTTAGTCTCATTGGAAGGGTTCGTTGATAAAATGGGAGGCAGCTTCTGGCGCAAACCACAATAATTCAGAATGAGGGCAGCCTTCAGGGAATGATCCCCAGTGATGCCACAAACAACCCCATTATTGCAATACATCAGAAGTTCCCCCGGGTCCAAGGGAGGGGTTTTGACAATATACAAGTTAATCCAGACACACTGCCCTGTGACCCGCCCCCTGAAGTGGAGAGGCAAATGGGAAGACGACTCTGAGGTAACCCTTACGGATAAACAGTGGGAGATGATGTGCAGCAGCACACACTTAGGGGCTTTTAGCTCCAGGCTACAGCAAGTCCAACTCTAGACCCTTCACAGGGCATACACCCGCCCGCATATATCAATATGACAACTCCAAGTCTGCTAATTGTCCAAGATACAGGGCAGAACCAGCCTACTTTGTGCACATGCTATGGTTGTGTACTAGCTTGTGACCCTGCTGGGAGGATGTGACCGGGGGTCATGTCATGTTGGGGGGAGGAGCGTTCCTTGTTCACGGTTGTGCTGCATGTTTGGGTGGTCGCCAGGGATACCTGAGCAATATCGTAGACTATTAGTGACATGCCTGATGGCGGCCAGAAGGTGCATCCCTATGAAGCTCCCCCGGGGATAAATACATGGCTGCAAGACTAACATGGCTGAGTGACACCGATAGCGATTTGCAATCCCATTTGGAATTCCCTTACAGTGTATCTGCTGTCAAGGGAGGCACCCCCGATCTGACCACATGTAATAGAGCTGAACAGTGAAGTATTTACAGCATATTTCATGTCGAGTTGAGGGCGGGCCACAGGAGCCCGAGGGTTGCATCTTTCTTTGTGGTTCCCCCATATTGTACTACACAGATGTTTATTGTGAACTTCGGTATATATGTAAGGCTGATGCCGAATTGACGTGAACCGATTATTAATTTTTACTACAAAAAAAAAAATAATGAAATGTCCTTTACAGGGGTACAAAAATACATGACACTGAGCCAAAGTTTTCTTTCAGGGTCAGGAGGGTCCAAAAGAGGAGAAGAAGAAAATAAAAATAATAAAAAGTGTCAGTGTCTTAATGAACGTCTCAAAGGCAATTCAAATGTTACATCCTACACCACATGAGAGAACAGAAAAGTCCAGAAGCGTTGAACAGGAGTCTGTTCAGAAAAGGAGTCCTGTCAGACTCGAAGTGAAATCAGGGTGGAGAAATCCAGCCACGGGGATGATAAAGAAAGGCCCTGCAACTTTACATCCCTTATATCTCCAGGCCCGTCCTATGTAGAGCTCAGCCTATACGATTACAGCTGTTAAAATAAGGAGAAACTTTATTACTACAGGATGATTCTGTAGAAAGATAAGGTCCTGTAGTGTCTGCAGGTGCCCAAGTCAGAACAAGAGGTTCTTTATCAGGGGTTCTAGTATACAGATGAAAGCTGGCTGGGGTAATTCATGGGAGATGTGCAGAGCAGAAGATATGAATGTTGAGAAGGAGGTTACAAAATATACAAATATCAAAGATTACTTCCTAGGCACAAAAGATCTCCCAACTTTGACAGGGGAGGACCTAAGAGTGCAGGAAAGAGTGGTCAATGAATCTATAGCGCTCAAGTTTCAACTGTCTATTATAGGGGTGGTGGGCTTCAAAAGCTACCCGCCATTACACCAATTTGCATATCAATGGGGCAGTCTTACCTGAAGGTAGGCAAACCCAACACATTAGGCAGCTCGATGGGGGCAGTTAAAGGGGGACTCCTCTCCACTGGAAAGGACCACAAACGCTCCATCTGGATTACTTCAGAGAGCTGCGAAAAACCCACCATGGACTAGACAGGTGAAACTGCAGGGCCTGTGATTTGAATCCATGTGCTCCTGATCTGCAAACTACAGGCCTGGCAGTGGCCAGGCCACTTCTCTCCTACAAAATAGAAGTTATACATCTCCATTCAGTGACACAAACAAGTTATGGTACGACTTCTAAGCAATTTCTAGGTTAAAAACGTATTTGTGCTGGGGGACACATATAATCAATCTTTCACATAAAATACAAAACACAGATATTCATTCTTCTTCGGAGAACCCAGTGGCCTGTGTGCTCAGATTAGCTGCCATCACCATGCTTCCAAAATAACTATACCTACCTTCTGTTCTAACAAAGCTCATAATCATTCCAAGCATGCAAACATTTAAGGGGACTATTTCAAGTGAATAGAATACCTAACAACATTAATAACTGGAATGAACTCACTGATGAGTAAGCGACTCATTAGCAATGTACTTCCGCTTGAATATCTCAGGAGGGAAAGCCATTCCTCAAGGTTTGTTTGTACATAACAAACCATGGCTTTTCCTGGATAATCTAAACGCAAGGGTCTAGAGTAGCCAAATAGTTCAGGTTTGTTTGAGATTGGCTGATACCTCCACATAGGTGATCAAACAAATTCTAGAAGGTCTCGGGGAAAAAACAGAAGGTTATTTTCAAGTTAGTCCCCTAAGAAAGTTTGAAGAAAAGACTAAAGAAAATGGAAAGAGATTAAGGAGTTCAAAGCTTACACCGTCACTGAAAGGACAAAAATATAACAATATCAGAGTCTGTTTAAAGCCACTAAGGAATACCAATAGTTATTAACCAGAAACAACTGGGAGGGAAACATAACTGAGCCTGCATCAGTTTAGGGGACAGTTACAGAAATAGAAGAGCAAATTAAGAAGTCCTACCCCTCCATCTCTCTCCCCAACTAGTTCAACCCGATAACTCAGGCAGGTGTTGAGAAAATCACCATCAACTCAAAGACAGCAACAGATGAGGGAACAGGAGAAATGAATCAATCAACAACCTCTTATGACTGGAAAGAGGCAGAGACAAGTAATGTGATGTCCAAACACTCCCCCCTGCACCACCAGAAGAGGTTAATGATAATGAAACTGTCACATTCCCAGACAGAGGTTCTGGAAAAGGAGCTAGGAATTTTTAGCACAAACCAACATGACCCCCTACCATTCATGGAGCGAGTTTCATGGTTTTCTCCGAAAAGTCAAAGATTATTTGCCATGTATCAGACACCACCACAAAAATTGGACAGCTATCCACTTGAACCCTATATTCCAGCAATTCAGAAGTGTTCATTGTGTAGGGTGACTGAATATTCAGGCTTAGATTCAGGGCGAACTAGGCTTGCAAAAGAACAGTTAGCAAAGGCTGAACCGGTTAAGAAACAGCGTTCCACACAGTTAAGGGCTTAAAACAAAGTGTCAAGATCACTACACTGCTCGCAAGTAGTAACAAACTGGATTACCTACCACTTTAGAATGCAACACAGGCAAATATGCAAACTGTAGCATGTCTCACGATTAGCCCTTGCCACTGGCTAGTGATAATGGACTTGTGATGAGAAAGAAGCGGTATGCTGTGTGTAAGTGGCGAACAGAAGGTGGGGGTGACTTTTTATACCCGTCTAGTAAGTTACAGCAAAGGTTCAAATTTTAAGTTGCAAGACAGAAAACATGAAGATAAAGGTAGAAGCCTGATAAACGCCAATAGTAATTTAGAGGTCCATCTCTACCCGTTTCAAAGTTAATTCTGGTACAGGAAGATGGTCTTATCAAGCATGCTTTTGAAGAAAATAATTTTAAGAAGTTCCTAGTCAGTCCACCGGCTGATGGAGGGGTAAACTACCAGTCGTCAGGACCTAGGACACCATAGTGAGTACTCCAGATCCAGGTTTCACCATCTATGGCCTGCTAAGCACATTACTCTTTAGATAAGGACTTTACACCCAATGCAACGCAATAGGGACTCTTAAAGGGATATTCGCATAATCTGACTTGCAAAACCAACACAGCACCGGGACAGGGAATTGGTGGGGATAACCATGGATGTAGTTGCTCAAGGATCACAAGCAGTGTTTTAATTTTGTCAATTTTTCAACGTATGTATATTATATATTCAATAAAAAGGGACGTTATGGTTGATTTGCACCAATAATTTGAGGTTTTTCGGTTTCACTTGTAACCATAACGTCCCTTTAGCAACGTTTTTCCATTGAATTTCATAGGTTTTTATTGATGCAGCTTTACCATGACGTCTTTTTAACAAAGTTTTTTTTCCCAGAGAACTCCATGGGTTTTTACCAGTGGATGGTATTTGCCTACAAGTTACTAATATCATACTTGCACCTATATAACTACATTTTTGTCAAATATACAACGTTTCACCTTAAACTCTGCCATTTCCCACCTTCTAACATTATTTTTTAACACTTTTATACTTTCCCCCACTGTTTCTGCTTCCGTCAAAGTCTGCGGACGTCTGATGTCATTGTAGAACTTCCGAACAGTGCCATGTGACCATGTGCTTGCGCGCGGCAGGACGACGTGTCCGTGAAAGCCTTTGCACTTAGCGTTCAGGTCCTTGCATGGAGGACAGTTCGGAACTGCCTTTTCTACTGTAGGAACTTGCAAGCTCAAAATGTACCCTTGCACAGCTCCTACACCTATTCTTACTCATTATTCATTAGCAATCTAGTACAAAGTACATACTTCGAAGAATATTAGCTAACCTGCTATTTATCTCAAAGATGGCATCAGCTATTGCCATCCCTCCTCCCCAAGAGCCACAACCAGCTGGAGGACCCAAACAACAATAAAAGCAGAGTATTTCCAAAGACAATTGGGATTACCAAGAAGATGAGGTAGAGGAAGTACTTACCTCTAGCACCCAGAGAAAATCAAGGGTGTGGCAGTTCTTTACCACTGTTGGGAATGTACCAAAGGCTAAAGCTACAAAAGTGAAATGCACAGAGTGCTCCATCGCGTACTACCTGGACATTACTCCTACGGGACCACCTCCACGCGCCGCCACACTAAATCCAACTACTGCAATTCTCTCAGAAAGATTGTTCCTTTCTTAGCAAGTAGTAGGCGGTCTTCCTCAACCAATACTGTAACCACACAGCCTACGTCTGTGGGACACAAAATCCCACCAGCTACCTTGCAAGCAACAAAAGAGGCTGTCGATCCATATCTTTAGAAGACAAGTCATCTGCATATACTTCAAAACACCACTGCAGGGGGAAGCAATTTTGACGTGCGTTTGAAGCTGTACTCTAGGAGCATGAGAAACACTGCCAACTACCCTATAACACATGCACCGTCTTCCGTCTACCTGCCCCTCCATATTAGTGCTTGGTGCTTCTTCCCTCCTTACCTTACATCGTAACCTATCCTGCAAACTTCTTGTTTTCTTAAACAAAAGAAAGGTTCCTTTAGGAACCACCTTTCACAGTTAAAAAAATAGAACTTAAAAATAAAAAAAGACAATCTTAGACTACATCTACTTTACATTTCTCAGTAAATTACGTAGACTCTACGTTTTTTCCAACATTTCCATTAGCATTTTGTGTTATGCTAATGGGAATAATGTGACGCTCAGCCCCCGTTCCAGGGACCGGAACGGGGGATAATGGCCCGGCAGCCCAAGTTATTGGCCCAGAGCGAAGTGTTTGTGTGTGTGCCTCCCCCCCCCCCCCCGATGTCTGCGGGCTTTGGCACGCTATAAATAAAGAGGGCTCCGGAACATTATCCTCCATTTCAGCACCTGCAATGGGGAATAAAGGCCATTAGCACCCCTTGTTCCCAAAGCGGCAACCCTGGGTGCTAAAAAAAAAAAAAAGAATCGATTTTTTCTTCCTACAGCAGAGGCCGTAGAAGGAAAATCCTTTTTCAAGATGGCCACCATGGAAAGAGAAGGCGGGGATCCGTACAGAGTCCCTCTTCCCTTTCCATGGCAGCACCCTATGAATACATTACCACGAGCACATTTTTCCCCCTTTCAAACCGATCCTACTTTCGAATAACTTGACCACATAGTCTGTCCCAGGGGGGACATGGCCACTTTAGCACCATTTTCCGTCCCCCGTGGTCATGGCCAGTAGCCAGGTTGTCCACATCATAACCTTATGCCATGACCCAGACTATCTGGCCACTGGCCATGGCCACAGGCTATACCTCAGTCACCAAAGGTATATCACTATTCTTTGTAGCTACATTATGACACTTGTCAAAAAATAAAACACGGGCACATTTGCAAAACCATGCTTTAAAGGTCCTTGCCAATGCTCCTTACACATGTTTGCTTGAAATCCGTCCAGGTTTTAATTTTTCAAATGTGTCAAAATGTATGTACATACAATAGTGATAACTTAGCACCCACTTCACAAAATCCATTCAGTCTTCACACAAACATTGAAGGTTGGTCTATAATCTTTCTCAAAACTTTTGTGCACATTCGTCAAACGGCAACAAAGTTATAAGCCATCTAAAAATGTTGAGACCCCCCCCCCCTTTCTAATTTCACCCCCTCTTGAGAAAATCCCACCAAACTTTGGAAAAACAATTCTTATCTCGATCTAAAATCTTTTTGCAAACTTGTCCACAACATTTATAAGCCTTTACATTATTTTGGGATCCCCTCTAATTTTGCCCCTTCTTGACAGAATCCCACCACACTCTGCAAAACTATTCAGAATTAGGTCTAGAATAAAATTCCAAAATTACATGCAGTTTCAATGAGTGGCGCTAGAGTAATAAGCCATCCAAAAACTGCTTTTCACCAACCCTGTAATGCAGAAATCGTACAGATGTCCTAGCACATCTAAAGTGTCTGCGGACATTACAGGACTGCCCCAGGACATCTGTAGTGTTTGCAGACTTCGGGGGATGAAAAACAGTTTGGATTCTTATGGCCATATCCCATCCCATACTCATCACCCCCGCCTCGCCAGAGATTGTTGAGATGGACTAGTGCAATGTTGCATTTTTTTCTTCTTCTTTCTGCCGTGTACACTGGTAAAAGTCTGTGAATCCAACATGGCAGGCGTTCCGATCCATTTCACGCTTCTCCCCATCCAATCAGCGGGCCGAACAGGAAAATGGGTCAGTGGACCAAACCCAGATATCACTTTTTTTTACTGAAGTTTAGCCAGTTTTAAAGAAAACTACTGGACAGATTTACACGCTTTCGGGACCAAGCCGGTGCACCTGCCACAAATTTGATGAAAATCCGTCCAGCGGTTTGGGCTGTAGGCATGAGCAAAGTTTTTCCCCCTATAACTTTGCACCCCCTTGACGAACCCTCACCAAACTTTCCAAAGAAAATCAGAGCAGGCCATATACTTTTCTTGCAAAGTTTGGTGAGGATTCGTCCAGAGGGAGTAAAGTTATAAACTGTCCAAAAAGTGCTCTTCCTATGGATTTAGCAACTTAACCATAACTACACACCTACTACCGCAGACCATGTTCTATCTGGTTACAGCAGTCATGTTGTATTAAAATATGTCACAGCTGATGAGGCTCGCGTAATTTTTCTCAGTACAACTGTATTTCAACTTTATGCCTCCATATGGGCAAGATTGAGTTTGCATCAGTGGCTTTTGAAATTGGAAGCAGAGGTTTGGGTACTTCAGAACTTTAATAATACACAATGAAGTAATTGTTTAACAAACTCATGGTGTTGCGTGCCTTGACAGAGGGTTTCTTTTAACAGATATTGTAAGACCTGCATTACTAGCTGGTCATTAAACCGGCTTTCCCCCCTTTATTGTTATCACACCTACAAATTCCTTTAAGTTTCAGCTTTGCAACCATATATGTTTGCTTTTTGCATTGTACTATGCACGCTAAATTGGCTCTGGTGTGTGGGCTTTGGCCTCTAACAGCTAGCATGTTGGATTAATGTGTCACCAACACATGCAGTCCACACTACTAGACATATGGCGACCAGAACAGGTGCATAAAATGAAACTTGTTGCTGCAAACATTTTATTTTGATTCTTTTTTTTTTTCCAAGAGATAAAGTGACGTTAGGGTGCCTAGCTCTGGTAAAATGTTAACAGCCTCACACGCCGAAAAAACAACCTGTGCAAACGTGGGGCGAGGTTACAAAAAGCACAGCAAAAGAGCCGTTATTTTATTGGTTACAAAGTGAAAACAGGCCAAAACTTCATAGGTCTGCAATTTAAAATCAGGGCAAAGTTTTAAAAAATGAGACCCACAGGTACAACATTTTTTTTACAAAATAAAATTATAATCGTGTATGGGAGTGAGGGGCCCCCAGTCCCCCTCGCGCCGTACACTCCTCAGTACGGGACTTGGACCACGTGCCTCCAGTAGTGGGGTTGCCCCTTGCCCTTATGTAAAGTTAACCACGGTTGACCGCTACGTATATGGGACTACTGAGCAGGACATCCATCTTTTGTGCCCCCTTTCGACTCCATCTTGGGTAAACAGGCCTCACTGCGATAGTACAGCAATGCTCAGCTCCCCTTCCACTGCAATAGCCAGGGACAGGGACAGGGACAGGGACAGAGAGACACACACAGAGACACACACAGAGACACACACAGAGACACACACAGAGACACACACACAGGCAGCTGGCTGGCCCCCACCCTTGCACTCCCCCTGCGAAGGAAAGCTTCGCGCTCCCATTCTCACGATGAAGCTGGAGAAAGTTGCAACAACCAATATGATACAGTTTTCTTCCTCCGAGATCACTGTTAGCATGAGAACCAGCATGTGAACCAGGATGAGCTAAGCACTTTCTGCTCGTTCGTCCCCATAAACGTGCAAGCCACCCACCCCCATTTACAGCAATTTATTGCCATCCTGACCCTGCGCTCCCTGTAAGCTATTTCTTTCAAGTGCCAGACCCTCACCTGCGCTGCGAAACCCGCCCAACACACCCACTACTAACCTTAAGCATTTTGCCACAATATATGTTTTTACTTACACTAATAGGTCTACAGCTTAGGAGATATGTGAAACACAGCTTGACTCTTTTTTACATGCACAATAAAGGTCAAGACCTCCAATTAAAGCCACGAATGACCCAATTGTACTGACAAATACTATGTGTGATTTGTGTAGAAACAAAAAAAGTAGCATAAAATGTTTAGATAATTTGTTATTTAGTGTTTTACGAATGCAACATATTAGCTTAGGTAGTGACCACAGTGACCGGACCCTGACCTGCGTGGAGCACAAGATATTTGACGTCCATCACCTCGTCCGCCACTCAGCCAATCAGAAGGAAGAGATGCCACCCACACCTACAGCACCACACCGCCTGGCCAATCGGGTCCATTTAGTATGTTTTGTTAGAGTTACTTTAATTGATATATATATATATATATATATATATATATATATATATATATATATATGATGTAAATGTTAGGTAGGGCTTTTTGGGTTATTTCCTAGCTGGAGAAATAAACCATCCTTTGAATTCTTGCAGCCGGGTCTCAGTGCCTCATTCCCCGACAGGGGCTGTGTTGGTTATTTTATTTTCTCTTCCACGTAGTAAGCCGGGGAGAGGCACCTACAATCGCCACGCGTTCCCCCCCATTAATCGAGCTGCTTGTTTAAATAAAGTTATGGAAACCTAGATATCCCGTTCACCAGATAATCATGCGATTCTTTTCAAGTCCTGGAATCTCAACGGTCTTGCAAGTCGGCCATCTTAAACTAGTGTCTGATCCCTTAAAAACACGTTTTTTTTTATCGTGCTTAACATGTGAAACATCTATATACAATGTTACATTTATATACAGGAATTCTAAAACAAATAAGGTGAACCTTTTGCCAAATTCCAAAATGATACATTTCTTTAAAGCATTGAGAAGCAACTGCCTCATTCTAATTTTGAATGTGCACAATCACGTTACTGGATAGACAACTGTCAGTTGCATAACCTGTCTCATCACTACCTGAATGTGTATGCTAGGAGGCAAAGATAATACAGCAAAGAGGTAATTAGATCAAAACCAACCACCCTCAATGCAATCGTGAATCAAAATAGAATCCCGATATAACATCCTACAGATGTAATTAGATCAAATATCTTTCACATCATGTGGAAAAAAGAAGACATGGTCTTAATATTTGAGTGCAGGTGCACTATCATTGAGGTGTTTACACGTCAAGCAAAAAAGGCTGTCTTGATACTCCAATAATCTACCAGACAAACATTCTTATAGATGCACTATGAATAACAATAAATGTCAATTGAACCTGTATAAAACATGGATTAAAAATGGGTAAAGGGAAGAAAAACAGGGACGAGAGGAAAATGTTAAAACCTAGAATGTACTAGGGTAAAATTAGTGGTCGC